>NC_039251.1:29303112-29614362 GCF_003368295.1 Carassius auratus
TAAATAAATGATAATAGAATTAGAATACTGAGTGCTAAAGTTAGAGGGTCAAATAAAGATGGAAGAAATGTTTTTTTTAAGCCGGTTCTTGAAATGCATGGATTGAGTTGGGCAGGTCATTCCACCAGGAGGGAACATTTAATATATATATATATATATATATATATATATATATATATATATATATATATATATATATATATATATATATATATATATTATTGATTGAGAACATTAAGAAGGTAGTTCAACCTGTATTCTGCTTCAGCAATTTTCTCTGACGATGCAGTAACTTACTGCAGGGGAGAAAAAAAAAATCTGTCTGTCCAATGATTGTCAACAGTCCATCAGACTTCAGGTATTTTAGTCATAATGAGACCAGCTTTCGGGGGACCCCTTTAAAATGTGGGGCCCCAGACAATTGCCTGGCTTGCCTGCACTATTGCTATGCCTCTGCCAGCAACATTTGGTAAATTTGTTTCCATAAATAACATTTGCATAAAAATAGGTGGATGGAAACATAGCTAGTAACAAACCATGTTAAAAACAAAACATTCAAAACATCTGTCATGCAAACTGCATAGCAACACCCTGGCAACCTTCTGCAACAACCCAGCATTGTGGGAATGAGTTTTGTACAGGTGAGTTTCACACTACCTTTTTTTTCATTCAGACAATGTAAACAAGTTGCCTAATCTAATGGTGCAATGGTGTGTTCACTGTATATATGTATCTATGTGCATGTTTGGATCCTGTGACATGTTTCTGGGGTGAATATAGAGCTTTAATTTTTTTTTCTTCCCTGCGATAAGGGTTCAACCTGCCTGTGCCTCCAGGAAGAATCTGATATATTTAAAATTGCCTGAATATTAAAAGTGTCCTTTTGTGAGAGATAAAATGGTGTGAATGGGAGAATTTTTTTCAATAATTGTGTGTTGGCCTATATACCTAGAGCCATAGAGGCGATTAATGCATGAATTAATCTCTGACCATTCACATGTGTTGTGTAAATGCCACATAGTAGCTAAGGTTGTTTTTGCTTTACTGTATATCTTCATATTAAAATATTTTATTTCTCTCACCTGGGGAGTTTTGACCCAATAATGGGTTTCAGATCTGTTTTTGGTGGTGTATTGGAATGCGCAAAGTCAGGCTAGTAAAACAAATGGGTCTATCAGGAAATGCTAAGGATATTTAATCTTATATCTTCTGCTGCTGATATCAAACCTTATCCAATCAAAATCTAAGATGTGGATCTATTTACTGTTGGATGCAAATTCATCTGTCACTAATATGGTTAGTATCAATAAAGTATTTGTCCAATCTTCTGTTGTTTATATATTTGCAAAACTAAAGTAAACTTACTTAATTATGTACTCATGTAGTGCCCCCTGTCCTCTGTAGAGTTACGGCTCTCAAATTTTGTTAGGGCGAAGCACCTCAAGTAGTATTGCTTAAAACACCTACTTTATAAAAAAAAAAAAAAACATGTTTAAGACAGTGTAACCATTGCGGACCAAATGACAACTATCAAAGGATAGTTGTCATTTTCTTTTTGTAAGTATTTTTCTATATGTTATCCATGTTTTATGTCTCAGTGACTTGCAAGCTAACAGCCAAATAAAGGATTTCAAGAAAAATAAAGGTATTTACTTTCTTCCTGTCACGAGTCGGTCAGCTTCTACCCCTACTTCCAGGAAGCATGGCAATGGCAAACCCTCCCAAAGATAGATCATTTTTATGTTACTTATATAGTTTTTTTTAAACGAGTCCATCCCCCAAGATTAATGTTATAAACATGAGCCACGTACAAAAGGCAAATGGGGGAGGTGTTGCTTCAATTTATAACAATGTTTTCAGAGGGCAGGTTTCAAGTATAACTCGTTTGCAGTAATGGTGCTTTATATAACATTATCCGGAGAAACAAATGTTAATGATAAATCCCCTGTTATGTTTGTACTGGCTACTGTATACAGGCCACCATGTTAGTTCTGGCTGCAGATAATGTTTTAATAGTTGGTGATTTTAATATCCATGTTGATAATGAAAAAGATGCATTGGGATCTTTACAGACATTCTGAACTCTATTGAGGTTAGACAACACATTTCAGGACCTACTCATTGTCAAAATCATACTCTAGATTTAATACTGTCACATAGAATTGATGTTGATGGTGTTGAAATTATGCAGCCAAGTGATGATATTTCAGATCATTATTAAGTTTGTTGCAAACTTCATATAGCCAAAATTGTAAATTCTACTTCTTGTTACAAGTTTGGTAGAACCATCACCACCACCACAAAAAGATTGCTTTTTACGTTATCTTCCTGATGTATCCGAATTCCTTAGCATATCCAAAACCTCAGAACAACTTAATGATGTAACAAACTATGGACTCTCTCTTTTCCAGCATTTTAAATACAGTGCTCCTTTACGCTTAAAAAAGGTTAAGGAAAACAGTATGACACCATGGTATAATGAGTATACTCGCACCCTAAAGAAAGCAGCCCGAAAAATGGAGTGCAGCTAGAGGAAAACAAAACTAGAGGTATTTCGTATTGCTTGGCGGGAAAGTAAACTATCCCACAGAAAAGCATTAAAAACTGCTAGATCAGATTACTTTTCTTCTCTTTTAGAAGAAAACAAATATAACACCAGATATTTATTCAATACAGTGGCTAAATTAATGAAAAATAAAGCCTCAACAGGTGTTGATATTTCCCAACATCACAGCAGTAATTACTTAATGAACTACTTTACTTGTCAAATTCTTCTGGCTATTATTAATTCCCCATCGTCATTAAGATATGTCCCCAAAACCTTCAAACTGGCTGTTATTAAGCCTCTCATAAAAAAAAAACACAACTTGACCCCAAAGAACTAGTTAATTATAGACCGATCTCGAATCTCCCTTTTCTGTCCAAGATACTAGAAAAGGTAGTATCCTCACAATTATATTCCTTCTTAGAGAAAAATAGTATCTGTGAGGATTTCCAGTCAGGATTTAGACCGTATCAAAGTACTGAGACTGCTCTCCTTAGAGTTACAAGTGACTAGCTCTTATCATCTGATCGTGGTTGTATCTCTCTATTAGTTCTATTGGATCTTAGTGCTGCATTTGACACTATTGACCATACCATTCTTTTGCACAGACTTGAACACTTTGTTGGCATTAATGGAAGTGCATTAGCATGGTTTAATTATGGTTCGTGCTTACATGACCGCCATCAATTCTTAGCAGTGAATGAAGATGTATCATATCGATCACGAGTACCTCAAGGCTCAGTACTAGGGCCGTACTACTCTTCACTCTTTATATGTTACCCTTGGGAGATATCATCAAGAAACATGGTGTTAGCTTTCACTGTTATACTGATGATACTCAGATCTATATTTCTTCGTGGCCTGGTGAAACACACCAATTTAAAAAAACGAATGGAATGCATAGTCGATATAAAAAACTGGATGACGAGTAATTTCTTACTGCTAAATTCTGAAAAAAACTGAGGTATAAATTATAGGACATAAAAACTCTGCATGTATTAACATAGAACATTGTCTCAGACTTGCTGGCTGCTTTTTCAATTCTTCGTCATCAGTTAGGAACCTAGGTGTGCTATTTGATAGCAATCATTCCTTAGAAAGCGACGTTTCTAGCATTTGTAAAACTACATTTTTCCATCTCAAAAATATATCTAAATTACGGCCTATGCTCTCAATGTTAAATGCAGAAATGTCAATCCATGCATTTATGACCTCAAGGTTAGATTGTTGTAATGCTTCATTGGGTGGTTGTTCTGCTGTCCAAAATGCAGCAGCAAGAGTTCCTACTAGAACCAGGAAGTATGACCATATTAGCCCGGTCAAGTCAACACTGCGCTGGCTCCCTATCAAACATTGTATAGATTTGAAAATATTGCTTATTACTTATAAAGCCCTGAATGGTTTAGCACCTCAGTATTTGAATGAGCTCCTGTTACATTATAATCCTCCATGTCTGCTGTGTTTTCAAAACTTTGATAATACCTGGAATATAAAAATCAACTGCGGGCAGCAGATCCTTTTCTTCGTAAACTCTAGAATAACCTACCTAACATTGTCCAGGAGGCAGACACACTCTTGCAGTGTGAACCCCAAAGTTTTTTTCTCCATCCTGACACCGATGTAGTTTTGGTTCCTTGCCCCTGTCACCTCTGGCTTGCCAATCAGAATACACCAACCAGTTAAGGAAGTGGGATCATTACATTTAAAAAACAATAGAAACAAATGATTTTGCTCACCCATATTTGCATACTGAAGGTTATATATATAGGTGAACACTCTAAAAAAAACTAAGTAACAAACTTAAATGTGAATGTTTTCAATCAAAATACACAGGGATTAATCACACTAGAAATAATGGCATAATTATCCCAAGTTTACCCAAGGTTACACTTATGTACATACAGTACATACATAAATGCATGCAAAAATAAATACATATCAATACATTAATAATGTATTTATTTGTTTGTTTTCAATCAATCAATCAAAAATCTAATCTATCTATCTATCTATCTATCTATCTATCTAATCTCACTTTGTGGTTTGTTTGAGGTAGTGCTTAGATTAAATAATGCATGGGTTGAAATTAATTCACTCACTTATGCACACACACACACTCATTTTAATAAATACATAATAAAATGTAAACTTAGTATTTATAAAAAATAGATATAATCTCAGAATTTAACAATTAACAATTTAACAATCAGATGTATTTTCCTTCAGAATTGTACGTTTATATCTTGTAATTTTAGCACTAGTATTAGTATTAACACCTTGAAAATTTATATAATTCATGCAAAGTTTTCATCCAGACTGTGCTGGGTAAATATTTCCACTGGCTTTCCCTTTTCTGATGTCAAATAATTCATTCCTAATTTCTGTCATCCAATGAACATCCATTATGCTGAAAGAAATTGTGAAAGAGGAGGATTATGTTTTATCCTCAGGGATGAGTACTTTTCTCAAGCAACAAATATGTATTGGAATAAATAAAAAAATGACAGCCTCTTGCTATTAGAAGATAGATAGCAAACAAGCATGCTTCAAGATAATAAAGCACAAGAGCTGTTATACCCCTAAATTATGGTTATTATTAAAAGTGAAATGAGGCAGTCCATCATAAATCGTCACAAACACTGAGACTAATGAGTGATCGGTTGGGCTGGCAAGGACTCTTAGCTCTTACACTGGCATGTCTGTTGTGTGTAGCACATGTATTTTGTATTTTGCTATGTTGAGATGAGCTAAGAGAGAACATCCTTTTTTTAATGACAAAATAATAATCTGTAAACTTTAAACAGCTATCCTACAGTTATTTAGAAAGGCAAAATGACAGTATCCAAACATTACTGTGAGGAAGGACACAGAAGAAAACAAATCTATCTATCATCTATCTATCTATCTATCTATCTATCTATCTATCTATCTATCTATCTATCTATCTATCTATCTATCTATCTATCTATCTATATTTCGCTTTTTGGCTTATTTACGGGAAGTGCTTAGAGTAAATGATGCATGGCTGAAAATTCATTCATTCTTTCATTTAAATTAATGAATGAAAGAACGAATGAAATGAAATTAATTAATGTAAACTTTGTATTCTAAAGAAATAAAAATTGTGTCAAAGTAGAACTTGCAATAGAAGAGAAAAACACCTTGGATGTAAACTACTTGTGGACACAAAGTCTACTACTCTTATATCTCAATTAAAATGTGAAACAGTTTAGTTCCAAAAGTACTAAAAAAGTTGTTACGGCCAGCTCGTAACCGCAACAAAGATGGGACAGCCACACCACTGAATTGATATAATTAATATTTATTACAAAATCTAGGGGTTTTCACAATACAAAAGGCAGACAACGACCGATCCCAAAGCGAGGCAACCCGAGGCCAACTGGAGATGATGTCAACTCTCCGTGCCTCCCTCATTGCATGAAACCACGATATTTATCTCCACCTCCTAATGGGAGTCAGTTGTCCTGTATCTCTGTGGCCGCCTGCAACACAAGGAAAACAAAACCAAATACCAAGAAAGAAACACACCCATACCCATAACAAAGTACACTTACAAGTATACAACTAATAATTTTACTACTAATAATGATTTCAATCTACGTATTACATAAAGTAAAGTTGGAACCTACTTTTAAGCAGTGGTGGACGAAGTACACAAATCAAGTACTTGAGTAAAAGTACAGATACATATGGTAAAATATTACTCCAGTAAAAGTAAAAGTACTCCTTTTTCAATTTTACTCAAGTGAAAGTACAAAAGTACTCGAGTTTTTATGTACTTAAGTAAAAAAGTACTGCAAGATAGATGTTTGCAATTTTATATAGGCTACTTAATTTAATTTTATATTAGCACATATTCTTTTTATAATCCTACTGCTCAAAATACCTTGGATTTTTTTCAAAATAACCACTATATGGAGTCAAGATATATTTTTGTTGTTGATATGGACTACGCTGATGAGAGTAATGTTCACTGTGAAGCTTACACTGTGATGTACCTGAGAGAAAACAGAGATGACGATCTGATTTTCACCAGTAAGAAAAAAGTATTTTAAAGTTTGTTGTTTTACAGAATATCAAAGTTACAGTAAAGACCAAAAGTTTGGACACACCTTCTCATACAAAGAGTTTTCTTTATTTTCATGACTATGAAAATTGTAGAGTCTCACTCAAGGCATCAAGGGCTATTTGAGCAAGAAGAAGAGTGATGGGGTGCTGCGCCAGATGACCTGGCCTCCACAGACACCGGACCTGAACCCAATCGAGAGGGTTTAGGGGTGAGCTGGACCTCAGACAGAAGGAAAAAGAACCATCAAGTGCTACGCATCTCTCGGAGAACTCCTTCAAGACTGTTGGAAGACCATTTCAGGTGACTACCTCTTGAAGCTCATCAAGAGAATGCCAAGAGTGTGCAAAGCAGTAATCAAAGCAAAAGGTGGCTTTTTTGAAGAACCTGCAATATGACATATTTTCAGTTGTTTCACACTTTTTTGTTACGTATATAACTCCATATATAATTCCACATGTGTTAATTCATAGTTTTGATGCCTTCAGTGTGAATCTACAATTTTCATAGTCATGAAAATAAAGAAAACTCTTTAAATGAGAAGGTGTGTCCAAACTTTTGGTCTGTACTGTATATATGACATGATAATAAGGCCTGAAGTTAGGAAGAACATTTTACGAAAAAAAAAAAAAAAAAATGTAAATCAAGATAATGATTTTTTCCTTCTCAAATCTTGTCTGTGGTTTAAAAACACCCCTGGCCAAACGGGGTGCATCTCTTCCCACTGATAATTACTGTAGTTAGCATGTTCTGAACATCACATCCTTTCTTTTCTAACCAGATGTAAACTATATTATATATATATATATATATATATATATATATATATATATATATATATATATATATATATAGGTGGCTGAATAAAAATATTTGGACATTATTTATAAAAATTACATCAATTTAGCACCAACAAGCTTGTTAGCTAGACAGTTAGCATCAGCTAACAATATTTACTTATTTTCAGTACGATGAACATTCATGTCTGTCTACTCGTCTAGTTAATCCAAACAATATACATATGTATAACGTTACTGTCGATAAACAATATAAAAACAGACGTAACATAGGACATTTTAATAAAACTGTTAACATTACGGCAGCGGGGAATATGAACGTGCACGAGTTATTGTATTTAATCTGTGTTATTTTATGGTTTTTTTTGTTGTTGTTGTTTTTTACCTAGAATTGATGTGTCTGCATCGTCTGCACTCGAGCATTTGAGTTGGCTTAAATAGATCACTCTTTACAACGGATTTAGTTTCCAAACAACTGACAGTTTTGACCTAAATATGATTTTCAGTTACAATAATTAATCCAAAATTTCGACATTAATAACTTACTTTTAGCAACGTCAGACGCACGCGCGCTCACAAGATCTCCCGGTTCTTACTTCTGGAGACTCGCACTAAACGGTTCATTTGAATCAGTGAGTGGTCGACTCCAGAACAGCTGCAATCGGATCATTCTAATTCGTAAACGAATCGTTTGGTGTGATTCGCGATCCGATTTAAAAGTTTATTTTGAAAAGATTCAGTTCGTTCATGATGAATCAGACACCGCTTCTGAGTGTCGGAGCACGTGATATTATAGGGAGTAACGATATGTTTTATGAAATGTAGTGAAGTAAAAAGTACGATTTTATGCTTTGGAATGTAGTGAAGTAAAAGTAAAAGTTGCTCAAAATAAAACTACTCCAGTAAAGTACAGATACTTGAAAAATGTACTTAAGTACAGTAACGAAGTAAAGCTACTCCGTTACTGTCCACCACTGCTTTTAAGTTACTTGAGCTTTAATAAATCAATGATTCATTGGAGCTAAACTCAGCAGGGACACAGGCCCTCCAGGATCAACGTTCCCCACCCCTGCGTTAAACCAGTGGGTACTGAGCCGGAGAGAGAATTGATTAGTTCATAGTTTGGGTTTTTCGCATTTTTGAATACACAGTAAAATAAATGGACACCGCGAACCCATTGGATTCAACGGAGACAAGTGAAGTAAATTTGAAGGATGCACTTCCTGGGGGTCTAGCAGACTTTGTTGAATAATTTTGTCCGTTGCTTTTATGGACTCTCTATGGGCTTCTCCCTCCCTCGGATTTTGCAGGTTATGACAAAATCGTTAGCCTATTTTTTACAAAAACTGCTTCTACGGGGCCACAACGTTAGATAGAAGGTAATAGGGCGTTTTATACATTTTCGTGTTTATTTAGAAATAATGAATGGACAAATGGAGTCTTTAAATGTCTCAGATAAAGTTATTCGCTGTCAAAGTGACGCCAAAATTAATGGGAGTAAATGGAATGTTAACAGCAGGTGGGGGTCCGCTAGCCAATGGCGGCACCCAGGGGTGCTTCAAAAAATATGAAACCCTGCCCCCCTGGACTGCACAACAAGTGAGAAACACCCCTCGATGCAGACTGTAGCGCAGTGACGTCACGTATGTACACAACGTATATATGTCACGTATGTGTTAACCGCGCATGCGCTTGTAATTAGCATTGCGTGATGACGTTAGTTGTTTTTGCGTCGTGCGTGCATTAAAACGTTGCGCATACTTAACAGAAAACTCTAATAAAATGTTGTAAAAAATTATACGGAATTTAAGTCTATCTTACTTATCTTACGATATATTAACATTCTGTTGCACTTTACTTCACTGTGTATATTGTAATTTTACACTTTAATGGCACCTTATATTTCTTATTGAGCTAGACAAAATTACAACAGACAAAGTACAGTCGTCAGCTCTAATAGTGCAGATGGTAAAACGTGTGTTGTTCACACTTTGTTGCAATCGATCCGGGTCCGAATCTGCCTTTTGACGGTTTTTTTTTTCTCCCTTTTAAAAAATTTCTAATTACATCAGAAAAGCATTTATTTTAAATAAAAATGAAGGAACTAATCAAAAAGTTGTGAGGGACAGCTTTATTGTCTTAATATGGTGGCATCCATTTAATAATTTGAATTAAAATGATAATTTACACTCAGTAATTATTGCATACTGTTTTATAATGTACTACAATACTGAGGTGCAGATAATTGCCACTATTTGCAATAAGTAATATAAATAGCAGAAAATCCTGCTATTTTAGTATAAATAGAATCTATAGCCATTTGCAGTTAGTGTAAATAGCCACTGCCTTTCTTATTTTAATCTTTCTTTTGCTATGGTTCTTGTTTATCTATACATTAACTATAAATTTGAACATTTTTCTTTTGCAATTCTGCATGTGAAACATTTAAGTCAATAAAGTAGTTTTAAGTTCAGTTGACTACATACAGTATATTTTCAGTTTCTGGATCCCATTTTATGCAAGGTGCCTCCAAAAAAAAAAAAAAAAAAAAAAAAAAAAAAAAAAAAAAAACTGATGACAGTTCAAATAACATACACAATAGATTAAGACTATAGACATGCCATAAGAAAAAAAAAAAAATTCTGAATTTCACCTCTATCACTGATAAAAACAATAAGTCAAGCAGTAGTCCTCAAATTCTTTGAATGAATAAAACCCACACAGGACTCTCCTCCTGTGATTCCTCACACAGCCATGTTGACAGTCTTATATATTTCACTGCACCATATGCAATGGGTCAGAGAACATGATGCCCGGAACTCAGGTTGTATTGTTCAGACAATGCACTCCGGTTGACGACACCTAATTTACATAAAATAACAAACAATACTAAAGCAATACTAAATCATTTTGAAGAAAGGCAGAAAAGGAAAATATTTTAAATGTATTTTTAAATATATTATAGCATGGTGTTAGAAAAAGTGTTATTTGCTTTGTCTGTAAACTACCTAATAAATTTTATTTATAACCAGCATTAACATCAACTTAATTAATAAAGTTTGTCAGGTCAAAATTTAGGTTGGCTTCGCTTGAGAAAGCATTGCCTGAAAGTTTGAAGTTTTTTTTCAATATGATTTTTTTTCAGTTGAGGGCTATATAGTCTGTCAGAGAAAGAAAAAGAGATAATTACAGTACTCTAGGCACATGAAGTGGGTCTCTCCTCTGAATTTCTTCCCTCTGACAATGTCCCCGAAAAGTCATATTAAGACATATGAAGGTCAATTTAAGAAGTAACACTTTACAATAAGGTGTCATTGGTAAACACTAGTTAATGTATTAATTAACATGAACTAACATTGAACAATACATGTGTTACAGTATCTATTAGTCTTTGATAATGCTAATGAAAAATGATTTTTTTTTTTTTTTTTTTTTGCAATGCATGCAACCATCAATGGCATTACTTATATTAATAAGGTCTTTCTGCTCTATTTTAAGACATCTTTAATGGTTCATTTTAGGCAAAATAAGACTTTGAAAGACCAGCATTCGAATACTATATCATAAAACATGTCATAAATGTTTGAAATCACACACATTTGCAATGACACTCTCTATGATTATGACCAAAGCATTCTTACAATTAAAAGTAATTTAGACGCAATTTTTTAAGAAAACAAAAGTAATATCTCATATCCACCATACCTTATGAACATCCGGAAGTGAATGAACCTGGATATGCACAGTAATGACAGTACGGTGCACAATTGTATTTACGGTAAATACATATACGTTACTGCACATGCGCGTTAAACACATATGTGATGTCACCACGCTACAGTCTGCAGCGAGGAGTACTGTCACGCTGTCAGTCTCTGTTTTCCTGAGTGTTCCCTAGTGAGCTCACTTCTCCTTAGGCACTTCATCATAGGCACTTTAATTCCTCTAGTCTGGTAATGTCTTCACAGTAATTGCACTCCAATTAAATCGCACAGGTGCCGACAATCCTTTTTCATCTCCTGTCTCCCTATATAGAGCTGTCCTTCTCTGTTGTCTGTATGGAGTCCTTACCCTCTGTGTTGATATGTTCTCGTCTTCCGAGACTTCCCCTTACCTTCTCGTTCCTCCGTGTTTCCCGTTATATCCAGTTCCCTATTTTGGTTTGTTTGTCTCTCAAGACTGTTTATTTTGTATTTCCCTTTTTGTTTAATAAATCATACTTTGCAATTGGATCCTACCCTTTCCTTGAGTTTTCCCTAAACCCAACTGTCACAGAAGGACTCCATCCAAATGGATCCAGCAGTATGTCTACTACCATTTCCTCCCCAGCCAGCAAAAGGGAGAGAAATGGTTTTGAGGGCTCTCACCTAGTGGTGTTCCGGGGGACCAGGGGAGGTCGCTCCGGAGCAAGCGGTCGAGAGGAGGACCGGCAGCGATCGCCACTGTGGGCTCCCGTCGAACCGGGATTCGGTTGGGGGCTGCCATTTCCCCAGGATGTCCGGAGAGGATAAGGGATACCCAGATCAGCCGAGCCAGCGCCGTGGTACCAGATGGCCGCCAGTCCTGTGCAGCGGCACGAAATGGCCGCCAACCCAGCGCCGCTGCGTGGCATGGCCGCCAGTCCAGCGCCACAGTACAAGATGGATGCCAGTCCAGCGCCACAGTACAAGATGGCCGCCAGTCCAGCGCCACAGTACAAGATGGCCGCCAGTCCAGCGCCACAGCACAAGATGCCCAGCGCCACAGCACAAGATGCCCGCCAGCCCAGCGCCACAGCACAAGATGCCCGCCAGCCCAGCGCCACAGCACAAGATGGCCGCCAGTCCAGCGCCACAGCACAAGATGGCCACCAGTCCAGCGCCACAGCACAAGATGGCCGCCAGTCCAGCGCCACAGTACAAGATGGCCGCCAGTCCAGCGCCACAGCACAAGATGGCCGCCAGCCCAGCGCCACAGCACAAGATGGCCGCCAGCCCAGCGCCACAGCACAAGTTGGCCGTCAGCCCAGCGCCACAGCACAAGATGGGTGCCAGCCCAGCGCCACAGCACAAGATGGCTGCCAGCCCAGCATCACAGCACAAGATGGCCGCCAGCCCAACGCCACAGCACAAGATGGTCGATTCAACACCTGAGTCTTCAGACAAGGGGCCACCGACTCGCCATCATAGAGGACGGAGGAGGAGGAGACAGACGTCTACAGCTCATCAAAGTCCGGAGGAAGTTCCCGAGCAGCTCACTGTCGTCCCAGAGGACGTTCCCGAGCGGGCAGCTGCCGTCCAGGAGGACTTTCCCGAGGCGGTGCCTGATGCAGTTTCGCGAGGCGGTGCCCGATGCTGTTCCCGAGGCGGTGCCCGATGCTGTTCCAGAGGCCGAGGCGGTGCCCGAGGCCGTTCACGAGGAGGCGCTCGATGCTGTTCCAGAGGCCGAGGCGGTGCCCGACGCTGTTCCCGAGGAGGTGCTCAATGCTATTCCGGAGGCCGAGGCGGTGCCTGCTGTTGTTCCGGAGGCCAAGGCGGTGACCGAGGCGGTTCCCGATGTGGTGACTGAGGCGGTGCCCGAGGCCGTTCCAGAGGCAGTGCCCGAAGCAGAGGTGTCTCACGTCTCCACAGGCAGTCTTAAGTCAAGTCAGGTGCCCATTGACTGTTCAGAGTTGAGTCAGTTCCCGGTTGACCCTCCGGAGTCGAGTCAGGTGTTCGTGGACCCTCCAGAGTCAGGGTTAGTCACCGTCGACCTTCCAGAGCTAGGGCTAGTCACCGATGGCCTTCCTGAATCAGGGCTAGTCACCGATGACCTTTCAGAGCCAGGGCTAGTCACAGATGGCCTTCCAGAGTCAGGGCTTGTCACTGTTGACCTTTCAGAGTCGAGTCAGGTTGCCATGAACTCTCCAGAGACAAAGCTAGTCACCAGTGATCTTTGAGGACTGAGTCAAGTCACCGGTGATCTTCGTCCTCCCATGGGGCTGGCCACAAGAATGTGGTGGTCTTCCGCTCCGCCCGGGGGACTACGGCCTCGACCGCGAGGATGTGGTGGTCTTCCGCTCCGCCCTGGGGGACTATGGCCTTGACTACGAGGATGTGGTGGTCTTCCGCTCCGCCCTGGGGGACTTTGGCCTTGACTACGAGGATGTGGTGGTCTTCCGCTCCGCCCTGGGGGGGCTTCTGCCTTGACCACACGGGTGTGATTGCCCTCTGTTCCGCCCAGGTGGTAATCACCTAATGTCCTCCATGTACCCATGTTTTTGTTTTCATCTGTTTTTCTTATCTCCTTCTTTGGACCTGGCTCTCCGTCCCTCCCCTTCATCCTCCGCCGGTCCACCACCCTCCTGGACTTCTTGTTTTGTGTTACACTTTCCTGCCTTTCCATTCCATCTGGTTGTTCCGTCTCTGTTTTTTCCATTTTACCTGGTTGTCCTGTCTTTTGTCTTTCCATTCTTCCTGGTTGTTTGTCTCTTGTCTGTCCATGCTTCTGGTTCTCCTGTCCCTGTATTCTGACCCTCCGTCCCTCCCCCTAGTCCGCCGCCGCTTCACCTCCCTCCTACTTCTTTTTCCTGTTGGGTTTTCCAGGGTTTTCAGGTGGAGCATCTGGGAGCTGCTCCGTAGGGGAGGGGGTAATGTCACGCTGTCAGTCTCTGTTTTCCTGAGTGTTCCCTAGTGAGCTCACTTCTCCTTAGGCACTTCATCATAGGCACTTTAATTCCTCTAGTCTGGTCATGTCTTCACAGTAATTGCACACCAATTAAATCGCACAGGTGCTGACAATCCTTTGTCATTAGTCTCCCTATATAGAGCTGTCCTTCTCTGTTGTCTGTATGGAGTCCTTACCCTATGTGTTGATATGTTCTCCTCTTCCGAGACTTCCCCTTACCTTCTCGTTCCTTCGAGTTTCCCGTTATATCCGGTTCCCTCTTTTGGTTTGTTTGTCTCTCAAGACTGTTTATTTTGTATTTCCCTTTTTGTTTAATAAATCATACTTTGCAATTGGATCCTGCCCTTTCCTTGTGTTTTCCCTAAACCCAAACGTCACAAGTACTTGACGAGTGGGCGGACATAAATATGCTAATATTTCAGTTTGATATCACCTTGAAACAGCTAAAGATTTGTTTTAAAAACGACTTGTTTTCATCACTCTGTGTCGACTCTTTCTTTTCAAAGAAAATAACGATGCACCTTTAGATTAAAATTTGTCAGGACATTTTTCAATCACCTAGAGTTGTGTAACACACTGAATGAAAGGTAATTTTCAAAAATCCATAATAGGGGCACTTTAATATCATGTTATTCACAATCAAATGCAGTTACTTTACATTCAAATGCAGTTAACATGAGAGAGCTTTTCTGAACCACTTAAGCAGAACTTAAGTATATCTTTATATGTAATTTCAAAAAGTCCTTAAATACTACTTTATATTACAACTCTCACTATTAACAAACAATAAACTACACCTTCGGCCTCAATAAACTACTAATTTTCTTTTTATGGATAGTTAGTAAGGTACTTGTTTAAATGTAGGTACTGGGTAGGATTAGAGATGTAGAATATGGCCATGCAGAATATGTGCTTTATAAGTACTAAAAAGACATTGTTATTAATAAGCATGCTAATAAGCAACTAGTTAAAGGAATAGTTCACCCAAAAATGAAAATGATGTCATGAATGACTCTCATCATGTCGTTCCAAACTCGTAAGACCTCTGTTCATCTTCAGAACACAGTTAAAGATATTTTAGATTTAGTCCGAGAGCTTTCTGTCCCTCCATTGAAAATGTATGTATGGTATACTGTCCATGGTTAGAAAGGTAATAAAAACATCTTCAAAGTAGTCCATGTGACATCAGAGGGTCAGTTAGAATTTTTTGAAGCATCGAAAATAAATTTTGGTCCAAAAATAGCAAAAACTACGACTTTATTCAGCATTGTCTTCTCTTCCGTGTCTGTTGTAAGCGAGTTCAAAGCACTTTAGTTTAGTGATATCCGGTTCGCAAACGAATCACTCGATGTAATTGGATCTTCTTGAACCAGTTCACCAAATCGAACTGAATCGTTTGAAATGGTTCACATTTCCAATAAGCATTAATCCACAAATGACTTAAGCTGTTAACTTTTTTTTTGATGTGGCTGACACTACCTCTAAGTTAAAACAAACCAATATCCCGGAGTAATTCATTTACTCAAACAGTACACTGACTGAATTGCTGCGAAGAGAGAACTGAAGATGAACACCAAGCAGAGCCATATAAAGAATGAAAGACTGACTCGTTCTCGAGTCAAGAACCGGTTGCATCGTTTTCTGATCACCAGTAGTGATGTGAAGTTATTTTCTTTCTGGGAACCGGTTCTACCAGACAGTTCAATTCAATAAACCAGTTGAAGAAAACGGTTCACCGGTTCTTTTGTGCTCGAAGTAGGGCACAAATCACCAAAACATGATTTAAATAAAGCAAAAGGCAGGGAATCAAGTATGCAAGTGGCAGCTTTCATACCAGATACCTGTGCACAAAGACTCAAAGGTGACTAAGGAAAAATTAGAGAAGGGTGTACAGGAAAAACTTGGCTAAATAAATGTAGAAGCATGATGACTAAAAGAACTAAGATTTATCTTTGCGAAAGTTATCAATTTTTAAATTGAATAATTTAAGACAAATCATTGCATATCTGAACTGATGCAGTTTGGGTATTCGTACCATCTACTTTCAATAGACTGTTAATAATATGAAAAAGCTGCCTAGGGTTATTATGATTATTGTCAATAATCTGAGAAAAGTATGAAGACCTTGCAGTGTCAATTTCTGCTTTATATTGGCCCAAACTGGTTTTCCAAGCTTGATAAAAAAACTGACAAGCCTGAACCATGCCATTTACGTTCCAGTTTGCAACATTTCACCTTATT
The DNA here is from genome assembly GCF_003368295.1 of Carassius auratus. Lineage (NCBI taxonomy): Eukaryota > Metazoa > Chordata > Actinopteri > Cypriniformes > Cyprinidae > Carassius > Carassius auratus. Next base: position 29,319,428 of record NC_039251.1, read on the forward strand.
TGAACGTAAATTGTCATTATACCAGGGAGCTGTGTGTACAAAAGAGACAATGCGCATTTTAATAGGTGCAAACATGTCCAAATTGGCAGCAAGAGCATTATTATGTAAAATGATTTTATGCTCAGAAGGGACAGAAGACAAATCACCCAGGCATGCATTAATATAATTAGCAAGAGCCACAGGGTCAATTGATTGCCATTTACGGAAAGAGACAGTCGTGTAACTGACCTTAACATGTTTGATACCTCCAAATTAAAAAGGTTGGCTAGATGATCAGAGAGACCAACATCTACAGTAAAGATATTAGACACAAAAGCATACTTTCCTATTACTAAATCAAGTGTATGGCCTTTGCAATGTGTAGGAACATTCACAAATTGTGTAAAGTTAAAACAGTCCAGCAGAGATAAAAAGTCCTTGACCAAAGCACTTTCTGATCAACATGTATGTTATGGTGAACTGGTGAAATGGTTCAAGAAGATCCGGTTACATCGAGTGATTCGTGCGCGAACCGGATATCACTAAACTGCAGTGTTTTGAACTCTTTCACAACAGACACTGAAGAGAAGACAATGCTAAATAAAGTCGTAGTTTTTGCAATTGTTGGACCAAAATGTATTTTGCTTCAAAAAATTCTAACTGACCCTCTGATGTCACATGGACTACTTTGATGATGTTTTTCATACCTTTCTGGACATGGACAGTATACCGTACAAACACTTTCAATGGAGGGACGGAAAGCACTCAGACTAAATCTTGAATGTCTTAAACTGTGTTCCGAGGATGAACGGAGGTCTTACGGGTTTGGAACGACATGAGAGTCATTAATGACATAATTTTTTGGTGAACTAACCCTTTAATAGTAAGAATTGGTCCCTACCCCTATAAGTGTTACCAATATTTCTTTAAAATATGGTTAAAGTGGACAGCCAAATGGACTGACAAGTATTACTCCACCCCAAAATGAAAATGTTGTCATTAATCACTTACCCCCATGTCGTTCCAAACCTGTAAAGGTCAGTTCATCTTCGGAACACAATTTAAGATATTGTGGATGAAAACCGGGCGGCTAAAATAACAGTGTAAATAACAGTGTCAAGGTCCATACAAAAGTCGTCTGCCATCAGAAGTGCAATCTTAGTTATATGAAGTGAAGGGAACACTTTTTGTAAGTGAATAAAACAAAAATAACGACTTTATTCAATATTTCCTTTGTCAATGGCCTCCTCTGTGTCACTTCATATCACTGTGCTGCATATGCTATTCTGTGTCCTCCACACCACAAGGATGCGCAGTTTATTTAAAATCGAAGCTAAATATTTGGCATGGAGTACACAGAAGAGCATACACAGCATGGTGATCTGGAGTACATTTTGGAGTAGAGTATCTATTTAATGGTCAAAAACATATGTATATTAGGGGTGGCACGGTTCGCTGAAAAAAAACCCTGAACCATAAGGTTCACACCACACGGTTCGGCACGTGCTGGGACCGCGGTTCAACTTAAATCTGGCAAAGCATCTGTGTAATATATGGTTTGCTATAAATATCACGTAAAACAAACTGAGTTCAAATAATATATGTTTATGTTGATGGATGCGCATTCTGGATTCCCAGGCATTACAACAAAAGCAATGAGAAAAGAAAAAAGAAAAAGAAACCCTGAACAAATCATACACTCTTGATCAATGTTAATGATCTATGCTGGAATATGAGCGCGCGCACAGATGAGGCATGAACAGCACACGTTAATATGTATTTAAACTTAACTCATTTAAGCTTTGTCAGTTTAAACATATAAGAGCCAAAGGACGCGAGCTCGCGCGTGCAGTGAGAAGATTTGTGAATGCGCTCACCGGAAGCACGCAAACCCGCACTTCAGAACGCTTGCAAATATTAAGCTCTGCCTGAAGTATCATGTTTAAATGGACAAATTCACACAAAAAATATGTCAAAATGCCCGTCTTGGTAAGTATCCTACAGCAGATATCGCCGGCTGAACGCAGGCCACTGTATCAGTGCATTATCTTAAAGTGACAGTCTTTATATTAATCGAACAGCAACAAAAAGAAATCACTCACTGCTCTTAATTAAAAAGCTTTTATAAATTTAATAAAGAATAATCTGTAATTCATACATTCCATTATGTGATGCTGTTTTACATTTGATTACTTTATTCAATTTCTGTACCTAGAAACTTATGCTAGACCTGCCTAAAAAAACAAAACAAAAAAACATAAAAAACCTGAAAATCACTGCTTATTGTTTGTATCTTTACTCTATTGTATTTGTGTTGTTGCTTGTAGTCGGATATAATTTGTTATTATTTTTTATTAGAAAGTATAGTTTTTCCATAAACATAGCACATACCGAACTGTACCGAAAACCGTGAAACAAACCGAACCGTGAAAAAGTTGAACCATGCCACCCCTAATGTATATATATATTATATAGTTAGTTAGTTTTTTTTTTATACTGCTTTCACACAAAATCTTTACTTGTCACCCAATTTCTGAAACCTGATGCTCAAAACTCAGAACCATGCACCAAATCTTCCAGCCTTTGACAGAGTTTTCAATGTCATAAAACTCTTTTTGCAAAACACAACACACAGTTCTCTTTGTAACACACAATAATCTAACAGGAATTAATATTATGGCAAAGGTGTTTGCAAATGTTGGCTTTTGAGATGGCTTCGTAATATTTTGAATAAAGTGCTTCATTTTGCAAGAGATGTGAGCCATTTTTCATTTTGTGTGTGCAATGCTTGGATTTGTATGTAAAGTAAAAAAAAAAAAAACACAATGTGTGAAACCACTGCTGTCAAACGATATACTGAAAAATTGCATACAAAAAGAAAATGTATAATATATGTTTTCTGTGTATATTTATTATGTATATATAAACACACACACACACACATAGTATATATTTTGAAAATATTTAAACACACACACACACACATAGTATATATTTTGAAAATATTTAACATGTATTTATGTCTATATTTATATTAACATTTTTTATTTAATTTAGAAATAAATATATTTAATATATAACATAATATTTTTTCGGAAATATATACATGCACGTGTGCGTATTTATATATACATAATAAATATGTATAAATATACACATCACAAACAAATGTAACCCAGCAAAAGTAACAAAGTAACAACAAAGTAAGGTAAAGAAAAGAAAGGAAAGTAACAGACATTTCTTATTCTTTAGACATGCTAACAGGGCTACATTCTGTAGTAGTAGAAACACAGCATAAGGATGCAACCCTCTGTCCATTTTGACACAAAAATAGAAATATTATTCTACATTTTCATTCCTATCTGCAGCAAAAATACAGAACAATGAAAATGCGATTGCAAAGCAATCGTGATCACACACTGAAACTCATAAAGCGCAATGGAAGGATGATAATTTTTGGGGTACACAGCTACTGCTAGAAACAAGATACAGAAACCAAGAGATATAAAATGCTGCACCTGCTACTGTCACAGAGCAATGGCTCCCTGTGATTTTGTGAATATTTACTTTTTTTTCTAAAGGCTGAATTTCAAAGTGTCTTCACCCACTTGCCTTTCAAGTCATGCATCTGATCCTCAGGTGTTTTAAGACCAATGCAAAAAGACAGAAATCATACTTGGATTTCTTTACATTTACAAAGCTATTTAGCCGTTTGCTGGCAAGAGTCGTCATCCTTTCCCGCCTCTGGTTTTCAGCTCGACAATGGCTGTGGGTTTTGTGCCTCTGGAGCTCTAGCTGGAGTGGCACTCAGCTGTAGGTAATCTGGTCATGCCCCATTAGGCTTGTGTGGGACAGGTTTAGCGTAATCTGTCACGCCCCATGGGGTTTGGGAGGACCTAGCTCATGTGTAATTTGGGATTATGTCTGTAGCACTGATGTCTTGGGATTCAGGAAAGAATCAACATTTGTGTTACTTTCTGTCCCCATGACCTAACCCTGTGCTGCTTTTGTGCTTTTGGGATCGATGTGTTTTACAAGAAATATAGGAGAAACCGGGCTTAGTTGTCACAAGGGGAAGTTTTCACAGTAACTACAAAGTTGTAGTTAGAGATGGTTTGATAGAATACAACATTTGGTGGTAAATTGTCCATTCATTTAATCTATAGAATAGAATTTTAAATGTAACACAAACTGCTTTTAGGAGAGACCTACTATGAGTTCTTCAGTTGTTAATCACTTTACAGAATCAGTAAGTCAGTGCAATTCAAACATTTGGGTTACACTTTATTTGAAGGTGTCCTTGTTAAAGTGTACAGTGTAAATTTGTGCAAAACTTTGGTGATATTTTATAAATGTTGATAAAAAAAAAGTATGGTGAAATGATGACGTTTCCATTAACTGATGTTATGTTACTAAAACATATTGTTTTCCTTCACGATAATTCATGGCAATGGATTTTGATGGGATTTGGACTGATTTTTGCTACATTAGCATTAGATATCGACCGATATGGGTTTTTCTATAGCCAATGCAGATGCCGATGTTTAGAGGTCAGGGTCATCCGATGGCCGATATGTACTGCCGATTTTTAGGACCAATATCTTGAAGTTTTCCCCTTCATTTGCATGCTAAAATGTCAGACTAATAATAAGTGGATGCACAACATTTCTAAACTTCATCATCATTTATTGAGCACTGACTTGAATCTCTCGAATCTTAATTTTGTGCACTGCATGGCATTAAACTGACTAAGTATTAAATATATAAAACAGGTAAAAGTCAATAATTTACATAAAATTTTTAGAGAATTTATCAAGCAGAATTTTTCAAGTTAGTTAGAACATAAATGTAAACTTAAATATACATTTAAATAAAATAAATACAATTTTATAAATAAAAATAAATTAAACTGAAAAATATAAAAAAATAAATATATAAAAAAATAAATAATAGTAGTGCTGCAAACACACTAGCAACCAGCAACATTTGTGTTGGTATAAATGACACATGAACATCTAAAGTGCATTCTAATTTCAAAATTACATCGCAGTCTGTTCATTATTGAAATAAAGTACAGTTAACCAAACATATAAAAGATTACACTGGTCAGTTTAAATAGGCCGTAGTATACTGCTGTTATGCCAAGGACGATTTTGCTCATGTGAAGAGGATGATCTTTTCCGTCTAGTTTACATAAAAAAAGTAAATAAATATTAGTTTGACATTCAGATACATTGCGAATATGGAAACATTTGGACATGTGAAGAACGAGACATCAGCAATAACCTCCAAATACATCTAGCCAAACCCACGCTCGCTCGTCAAATAGGCCTAGCCGAACTTAAAAATTCAAAGTCGAACATTTTGCAAAACAGGATAAAATAAAGTACTGATCATAATACTTGAATGTGTTTGAATACTTGAAAATGTTTGATGTGAAAAAAGCAGTTCACTGACTGCGCAGCACAGCCACAAGCACCAGAGTTATGTTTGGGATCATTTTATTTTTAATACTATAGTGTCATTTGAAAACATTGCAATTGCAATTTAAAATACAACAACGAGCGCCACAAAACCATTTAACGAGGCGCATACAGAGGTCTCCTTGACGGGAAACAGTCAACAAAGTAAAATGATCTGAAATGTACGACACACTCTCTTCATTTTATCTAATGATCATGATCACATCTATTCATTTTACAGTCCTGCTACTAACATTTTATTCGGACTAAAACCCCTTTAATTCGGGTGAGAAAGCTTTTTTCCAAGTGGCTTTTGCACTTGTAAAATAATAATTGCTTATAATACTGCTGCAGACGCATTTTGCAGCATTAAGTTTATTAATTGTTATTAATCGTTAATTTAAATGACGATCGATCATGGAAATGATCAAATACTGACATCCCTAAATGCAAATGAGTTGGATGGAAACCTGGCTAATTTCTGCATCAAACCATGCTTCCGAACAAATGTCATTCACCTTTCTGGGCAGCTCCAGGACAGCTGTCTCTCCGAGCACGCCTCTCCGAGTCTGTGAGCGGGGCAGAGTAACGTAGCCCTCAATCATTCTGCAGTGTTTGTGAGAGCTGCCAACTTCTTCACCCCATTTTACAGAGTGAAATTCTCTGACTACCTTTATCTCCCAGGACTGTTGTTGAATCTCCCAAAAGTTTTGGCTTGGGGTCCTTCACATGCGCAGCAGCACTTTCCACAGTACCAATTACACGGGGCTGCCCGCCGATGATTTTAAGTCAACCTTTAATTAGCATTATACTTAATTGAATGAGGAGTATGGGTGAATCTTGACAGAAGCAGCATGGAGAGAAGCTTCTGGGACATGTCGTGGCGCAACTGATAACACAAGCATTAAGTGGTCACGATCAGCTCCGGTGGCCATTTCAGGGACGTAATGCGTTGCAGATGTGTGCAGTGTAAATTGTCCAAGCATTAATGGCAGAGAAAGCTCCTTTAGCTGGAGAGCATTATCTGTAAAACTAACTCATGCGAGTGTAAAAACTTTTTTTTGCGATATATGGGCATTTTTGTGAAATTAATGCATTTTCATTAGGCAAATTTTCAATTTGAACACTCTTACAAAAACCCATGTTTTCTCTAACAGTGGTGTTATACTGCAATGGTGTTATTGCAGTGGATTATTTTTATTTATTTTTTTATTTTTTTTCCCATATGCTTTAAAAAATATATATAGAGAGAAAAGGTGTCAGTGGAAAAGGTAACATGCAAGGCATGCATATACATATATATATATATATATATATATATATATGTGTGTGTGTGTGTGTGTGTGTGTGTGTGTGTGTGTGTGTGTGTGTGTGTGTTATCTGTACACATGGTGCAAAGTAAGCTATTTACTGCAGTTATGAACTAATTTTTCAAGCCTCTTATCAGTTTTTATTTGCACTGACATATAATGTGGGATTTTTTATTTACTACTGAAAACTAGCTTATTAAAGCACTTTCAATTTTTCAATGTCAGAAAATATATTTGTGCAGAAAAATATGGATGGATCCACAAGACTAGTGTTAGCTCCTAGCAGACCATCACTTTATAACTTTCTGTCTTTCTTTTTCTCTGTTTGTGTATGCATGTTTGTGTGTGTGTGTGTGTGTGTGTGTGTGTGTGTGTGTGTGTGTGTGTGTGTGTGCGTGTGTGTGTCTCTGTGTGTGTTTGTTTGTCTGTGCAGCCCTGTTGCCCATTCTCAGCAATTCCATTATCAGATTGATGCTTTCACACAAGGTGGGCTTAGCTGGCTGCTAATCTTCACACTTCCGGTAGGGCAAGTGGAAAGCTCAGCAGCTGATAACAAACCTACATGCCACATAGAATTAATTGGCTAATTATAATAGTGGATACGAGAGCAGAAAAATCTAGACCTCACAAGTCAGCTTTGTCCCTCGGCATTCTTCTCATCATCAGGTCAAATCCTATTTATCAGTTAGCAGTTTTAATGAGCATGTAATTGTTCATGACTATGTCATGTTTCAAATTATGATATTTTGAGACTTTCCTGGGTCCCACTTTATATTAGGTGGCCTTAACTACTATTCAAATACATAATAAAGTAAGTACCTTATTTTATTACTTATTATGGTAACACTTTATTTTAAGGTGTCCTTGTCACATGTGACACGTACTTATTATTATAATAATGATACATTATGCATAATTGCATGCAAGTAACCCTAAGTAAAACTCTAACCCTAACCCTAAAAATATAGTAAGTACATGTAGTTAATTGATGTTTCTTCGCACATACATGTTTAATTACACTGTAACAAGGACACCTTAAAAAAATCTAATCCTTAGTACTTACTGTTTTCATATTGTATTGCAAAACACTTTTGCTACTGAGGTGGGGTACGGGTAAGGATATAGGGACAGGTTTGGTGTTATGGGTAGGTTTAAGTGTGGGTTAAGATGTAAGGGAAGGGTAACAGTGTAATTACAAATTTAATTACAGGAATTAATCATGGACATGCAGTTATTTATGTATTTATTTATTTTTATTTATTTAATAGTAAACTAGTACAATATTAAAACATGTATGCACACAATAAGTGTATTGTATCAAATGATTAATTGAAATGCACAGTAGTTAAAGCCACCTAATAGAAAGTGGAATGCTTTCCTAGATTTTACACTTATTTGTATATTTACAGGTAATTTGTGTGTATTAATTAACCATTTGGTGAAATATACTATTAGGCTTGATTTACAATACAACAAAAAGTTAGTTGAAAGGTCATTGGAGGACTCTTGTGACTGCTCAAGAGCATTTGAAAGTCCCCATTAAAGCTAAGCTAGGCAATTTCTGCACTACTATTGTTGCCTAGCGGAACTATTTCTATTATATCTGTCTCTATTATAGTTTGGCAGGTCTTTAGATTTTGGTTTTAACTAATTATTTTTCCATAGGGGTTAAACAACCTCACTGTTGTACATCCATAGGTATGCAAATACTTATGTTGACATGCAGGAAGGACATCCTATCATAAGACAGATTGATTGCTTAAACTGTTGTGGTGTTCATTCACATAGTTTCTAGATTATTTCACTGTCAATACTTAAAGGGATAGTTCACCCAAAAATCTAAGTTATGTCATTAATAACTCACCCTCATGTCGTTCCAAACCCGTGAGACCTCGGTTTATCTTCGGAACAGTTTAAGATATTTTAGATTTTGGCCGAGAGCTCTCAGTCCCTCCACTGAAGCTGTGTGAATGGTATACTATCCATGTCCAGAAAGGTAAGAAAAACATCACCAAAGTAGTCCATGTGACATCAGAGGGTCAGTTAGAATTTGTTGAAGGATCGAAAATACATTTTGGTCCAAAAATAGCAAAAACTATGACTTTATTCAGCATTGTCTTCTCTTCCAGGCTGTTGTCAGCGCGTTCACTGCAGTGTATGATATCCAGTTCGAGAACTAATCACTCAATGTAACCGGATCTTTTTGAACAAGTTCACCAAATCGAACTGAATCGTTTTAAATGATTCGCGTCTCCAATACGCATTAATCCACAAATGACTTCAGCTGTTAACTTTTTTAATGTGGCTAACACTCCCTCTGAGTTAAAACAAACCAATATCCCGGAGTAATTCATTTACTCAAACAGTACACTGACTGAACTGCTGTGAAGAGAGAACTGAAGATGTCTCTCAAGTCAAGGACCGTTTCTGTCAGACGCGTCCGATTCGAGAACCCGAGGAGCTGATGATACTGTGCATGTGTGATTCAGCGTGAAGCAGGCCGACACACAGAGTGTCTGAACCAAACTGATTCTTTTGATGATTGATTCTGAACTGATTCTGTGCTAGTGTTATGAGCCCAGGTAAACCGAAGGCTTGAATCAAGGGCAATCATCGCCAATGATGCCATTACGTCGAGCCAAAAGAACCGGTGAAACATTTTTTTCAACCGGTTTATTGAATCGAACTGTCCGAAAGAACTACTGGTGATCTGAAAACCAATGCAACTGATTCTTGACTCGTGAACGAGTCAGTGTGTTGTTCATTATCTGGCTCGGCTCGGTGTTCACCTTCAGTTCTCTCTTCACAGCAGTTCAGTCAGTGTACTGTTTGAGTACATGCATTACTCCAGGATATTGGTTTGTTTGAACTCAGAGGGAGTGTCAGCCTAACAGCTTAAGTCATTTGTGGATTAATGCGTATTGGTGATTCAGTTCGATTTGGTGAACTGGTTCAAAAAAGATCTGGTTACATCGAAATGATTCGTTCGTGAACCGGATATGACAAACTGCTTTGTTTTGAAATCTCTCACAACAGACCGGAAGAGAAGACAATTCTGAATAAAGTCATAGTTTTTGCTATTTTTGGACCAAAATGTATTTCCGATGCTTCAAAAAATTCTAACTGACCCTCTGATGTCACACGGACTAATCTGATGATCTTTTTATTACCTTTCTGGACATGGACAGTAGACCATACACAGAGTCAATGGAGGGACTGAGAGCTCTCGGACTAAATCTAAAATATCTTAAACTGTGTTCCGAACATAAACCGAGGTCTCAAGGTTTGGAACGACATGAGGGTGAATTATTAATGACATAATTGTGATTTTTGGGTGAACTATCCCTTTAAAGAAACAATGTAAATGAACACCTGACATATAATTATATTTAAAATAAATTTGGAGTATTATACAATTTGCATTTATTAATATTATGTCTAAAATATATATATATTTTTTAATATCACTATTAATAATGATTATATTATTTAAATGCAATATATTCAAAAGTGTACCTGCACAATCAAATATACAGTATATCTTTAGCTGGACCTCAGCAATATATATATATATATATATATATATATATATATATATATATATATATATATATATATATATATATATATATATACACAGTTGTGGCCAAATGTATTGGCAGTGATATACATTTTGTGTTTTGCTAAATTTGCTGCTTAATATTTGCTAAATTTGCTGCTTAATATATATATATATATACACAGTTGTGGCCAAAAGTATTGGCAGTGATATACATTTTGTGTTTTGCTAAATTTGCTGCTTAATATACATAAGGGGTGTCATTTAAGTCATTATAAGGAAAACATATTTATATATTTAATAAATTTAAGAAAACAAAGGAGACCACGAGCAAGTGTGCTGACATTTTTTTAATTACTTCCTTTAAACTTGTGCATCAACTTTAGACAGGAAACTGTGTGCACTTCATTTTGTTTACACAATATGGTCAAAATTAGTTTGTATCTAAAAAATCTTTAAATACATCTTATCCATTTGAAACCATTTACACACAACGTCTCGGCACTGAGTACTAGCAGTCTATTAGAAACCGGGGGCATTGAATATGAAGCATTTTAGCAGTCCTCTTCACTTTCTATATATGTTTGTTTCACACTTCTGAATCAGTTTTCTCATATCTATTTATCTCAAGTAAAAATATCTTTCTTTAAATATGATTCCTTTACATGATAAAAATAGGATCTGTCCAAAATGTGTGTGTTTGTCACATAAACACTACCAGGCATGCTTGGCACTTCCCCCGTCCTGTGTGCACCTATCATGAACCCTGGCGCAAACTCATCCTGATGGAGGCCAGGTGATGTGATCCTGGATGTGTTCCGTCACATGGGGCTCATCCATGCGGAAGCGCATCGGTCCCAGGGGCCATCGCGACCTTCAATTCTGGTGTGGCGATTCAACAGGGTGGCCACCCCCGTATCAAGAGAGAGATGCCAATGATTGTGTTGATAAAAATTATTACAAAATGTTGATATTCTTTAATTGTACAAAACACCTTATTATTATTTTTTATAGAAATTTTACATTTGCACAAGTTCACATGAGGATTCTTTTTTTTTCTGAAATCAAATTCACAAAGTACAAACATTAACCTGAAATGAAATGTGGTAAAAAAAAAAAAAAAAAAAAAAAAAAAAAAAACAGATGTGAAATTTTATTTTCATCATAGAAATGAAGAAAGAAAAAATGAAAACATTTGTAAACCAAATGATAGATGCTTGAATAAATGCATCGCAATGGTTGGAATTTGTTTCGAGTTCACTCATCCAATTTTTGGAGAGGTTTTCGGATGAATCTCATGAAATTTATTTCAGCACAAATTAAAATTAAACTAATGAATATCAATATATTTGAAAAGAAGCCTATTTTAGGACCATTACTTTTATTTATTGTTTGTGATATTATTGTCATGACAGTCCAAGACATTTACCTCTCTTAAAAAAAAAAAAAAAAAAAAAAAAAAAAAAAAAAAAAAACCTACTGTAATATATAAAAATACTTTGGTTTTTACCATTTGTTGTACTGTTTCATTTATGCTTACCGATGTCTAGATTCTATATTCTCTAGAATATAACATACTGTAATGAGAATCACTAATAAGTGTAAAAAAAAATGTAGATGCATTACAGTACTACATTTAAAAGTTGAGAGGTTCACATTTAGAACAACAAAAAACAATAATATTAATCATTTTAATAAATATGCATGGACAATTTAAGCCTCATCTTATGAAATTTTGCTGCCTCTTTTTTTTTTTTTTTTTTTTTTTGTAGAGTAATGCGAATTTGGACAGAAAATATCAAGTTGTGCAATGTGTTAAGTGTAAAATAAGCACAAAAATGCAATGGTCCTCAAAAAAAAAAAAAAAAAAAAATGGATTCCATCATGTTTTGGCTCAAAGACGTTTTTGTGAGATTCACCCTTAGTCACTGTGACGCTCAACAGGGGCCCGGAAATACATAGAAATGAAAGCGGTATATTGCCTGTAGCTCTGTCCTGCTTCCACTGCTTGTGATTGTGGGTGAGAAAGACGTTGAATGATTTCAGTGATATTGCTGTGATGCTCAGCAAAGAGTGCTGCAAACTGATTGTTTCTGAGTACTTTTTTTTATTCGTTTTTTTTTTTTTGTTGTTGCTCCTAATGGTAGCACATGTACTGTACGTGTTAAAAAACTGTCCTTGTTTTGCCTCCATATTTGTCAGGACACATCTCCTCGTTTTCTCTAAAGGACTCAGCTGCTCTCTGTGGACAGACAACAGCCAAGTGTGTCATCAAACCTAAAATAATGTGCATGTATTGAGCAGACAAACCTCCCTCCATCCCACTTCTCTAGCTGTGTGTGTGTGTGTGTGTATTTCCTGCTAAAAGTTACCCTGAACGCTGGCACCGGTCAGTCTTTGCTCTGGTGGTGATCTGAAGCGATGAGGTAACTAAAATTTTGCCCAGATTCAAGTTATTTCCACAGGAAATATGTTTCCGTTTCTGCTGTTGGTTTCAGTAACTAATTGATTGAAATGACTTTTAAGATCCCCTCCCCTGTGTAGAAAACCGACCTCCTCCCCGCCCAAATTTCTTCCCGTGAAGTTTCCTTCTCCAAGCTCAAGAAAGAGCGAGCTGCTGTCCGTTTTAAGCCATGGTCTCTTTGCCTGGCAGTCTTCGGTCATTGAAGGTGTGCATGTTGATGACTTCATCCGTTTTGACCATGACGGGCGGCTGCGGCTTGTGTTTGAGCCGGCGCTGGCACTTGAGGGAAACCCGCAGCTCGTCCACCATGGCGCTGCAGAAGGATCTCTGTGCGGACAGAAGAACACAGCTGATTGGATGTCGCTTCACTTCTGACACACAAACACACACATACTGGCTCTCAGCTCCTGGAAAGCTGGAGGACAGTGGGTCAGTGATGGATGGCAGGGGGGTGAAAGGCAGAAATGGAGATGGGATGGAATGATTATGCTGGTGTCCGTGTGGATGCACAGCATGAGCATCATAACTGAATTGATTTCTCCGTGGCAGATTTCACCTTGCTTCCTCCTGCCAGGATGCTGCATGATTTATTGATGCATATCATATTCCCTCAGATTCAAATCCTGTATAACCGCATGGCCAATTAAAAACAAACACTCTCCAGATAAGAAGCAAGCGGTGAGATTCTCAGCTGTGTAACGGTGTAGCAAGCCAACGTGTGATTGTCATCCTGCTTTTCCTCTTGAGAAATAATTGACAGGCATTATTCAGCATTCATAAATTCTCATGATTTGTTTGTCTTAGCTTGGAAATGAATAAAAATAAACACATTCATTCTGACTAAAGGTACAAATTGCCTGTGCAGTTTGTGTTGTGAATAATTTCATCCCGTGGCTCACAGGAAACGCTTTGTGCTTTTGTGAACAATCTGCTGTTATTTTCAGCATTTTCATTACAGATATGTTTGTGCGAGACGTGAAGATCTGAAATAATAAGGTGCTTGTTAGGCATTCCAATCAGAGTGTTCCTTACCCAATGACCTGCCTTCTTCATAGCGACATCCTCCATAACAGCCAATAACAGAACATTAGCAACTGGCTACTGATTACTGGCACAAACTACAATAAGTGACGCTTCAAATTTGTCAAATTCAGCAGAACATATGAGATTCTGGGCTAAACAGTAGTTATGAGATTTGTACATCATGTTGTTGAACACAACAGGACAAATACTGACTCTTCCCTCATTTTCTCCCATGTACTCACTTAAAACCTTTCAATAAAATAATAATAAGTATTTTTGAATGCTTTCATGATCTCATGAATAATTATAACTTCAATTATAATACTTATCTATTCATTTTTGCATCCTTAGAAAGCAACTACAAATAATGTTGAAAAAAAAAATATTTGTAGTTGTTTGTCATTTTTGATGCATTATGCTTTATGCGTGCTATATGTGTGTGTGTGTGTGTGTTTGAATAAAATTAATTATGTATAAAGGATTTAGGTAAAGTCTTACCAAAATTAGAAATACAAATAGTTTTATTTATTATATTATTATGTATTTTTAGACAAATATCTCGGAAATATACACATATACATATATACATACACACACACACACACACACACACACGCATACATATATATATATATATATATATATATATATATGTGTGTGTGTGTGTGTGTGTGTGTGTGTGTGAATAAAATACATTATGTATAAATGATTTTACATACTTTTATTTATTTTATATATAATATATATATATATATATATATATATATATATATATATATATATATATATATAATCTATATATATATATATATATATATATATATATATATATATATATATATATATATATATATATATATATATATATATATATATATAACAAAGTGTGATACCAGGCTATCAAAGACTAACCCTTAAACAGTAATTTATTTAAATGTATATGCATTTTTTTTTTTTTTTATCCAACTGCATAAAAAACAAAAACAAAAAATACATTAAGTCAATGACAAACTGGTTATAGAACATCAACATATAAAACAAAAAGAAGAAATGTTTTAACACATTAGGATATGTATGTATGGACAGTGGGGACTTTCAAGAGCGAAGTTAAAGGTTTACATTAGTTAACTGAAATTCAGCAGCAGAAAGCGTAATGGGTTAGGAATATTCATGTAAAATGTGCAAAAAAAGAAAACGAGAAGCAGAAACATTATGGTAATCATTTTATTTAAACATGAATTTATATGTGCCTCTGTGTATGTGTGATCTTGAAATAAATCAAAATAAAGATGCACCGAACAAATCTTCATAAAATACATAAAGAAGCCATGATCAATTCTACAACACATGTTGCAGCTCTCATGCAATATTTGATGTATTTGCTAAAATGATTCACCATTCTGATGTTGAACCTGTGAACTTTTATTACCGATGTAACAGTAAATGATTTTAACAAGATTAAAACTAAATCGGTTTATGTGTCTCTTTTCTAGTGACAGGAAATCTACATCACATTACGTTAGAACAATTTATACATGTTTTATCTAAAGCAATAAGATTGTCGGTCAGACTGTTGGCTCTTTCCTAATCTTACAAAATAGAGGCAATTAAAAAATGCTAATTTTTGGAGGGATGCGCTGCTGAGGAGCAAGAGGCATTGCCATATGATGTGTTTTTCTTTTTCTTTTTCTGCAGAATAGTGTAAGAGAATACTGAACAAAGGACAGCAGCGCCAATCTTGTACAAAAATACTTTAATTGCCTCTCGATCATTTTCACTCACAAGATTTAATACCGTTTTAAATGTTCCCAAGCGTGTGTTATTTTATAACATTACTATGCATTGAATTAACATAACATCAAAATCAATCATCTGGAATTTGACACTTCCATTTAGATCATGAAGCCTCAGCACTCTGTTTGACTAAATATGTTTCATAAAGCCTATATTAACGATTGTGTTCCTAAGAAGAAATGTAGTCTTAAAGCCATTTTCAACCTTTACATCCACCCAGCGGTGCTCTTCTAATATAATGACATAACTCACATTTTTGTAGAAACTAAATAGCTAGCCATGACTGTTTCCTGAAAATGTTGGTACTTCGTCACAAGTGTTTGAACCAAGTTGGTTAGAAATGAAGTTAATGCCATCAAGCAAGTGGTAGAGTGATAATTATCACTAATTAATCAGTTTAAGATCAAATTATGCCAGAATATTGCTGTAAATAATAAACATGGCATCTGAGGACTGATTCACAATTTCGTTTTTTTTTTCTCCTTTATTTTGTGGGTTTCCTTAGGTTTCCCAATGAGATGTACACTCTTTTCTTTACAAACTAAAATACATATACATATAATGAAATTAAACATTTAAATTGTTCTGCATGCTTATTTTGCTCAAGAGTGTGATCTATTCCACATGCCATACTAACCGGAAACAATGTTTCTAACCACAGTTCCAGCAAAAAATCTTTGCGATACTGTTTGTGAATGTTTGATAGTGTTGGAAAATGCAAGCATTGGTTAACTTTTCTCTTGAAAACGCACCCCAGACTTGCAGCCATCCCAGGGAGTCCCAATATAAATAAGCTGGATTTTCTCAGTCATGCTTTATAATAACTTTCATTGAGAACACTACCATTTATATAGTAGTTACCAAATTTAGAAATGCACTGATCTATAGGGCTTTTTTTTTCTTTCTTTTTGTACATCTCTGTATAGAAAGGCACTCCCAACCTTTGCTTTAGATTGATGCTCAGTATCATTGGCTGGTAGGCTTATCATGCCAATGTTATCATTAAACAAGGATCAGGCAGCAAAATAACACATTGCCAGAATATTTGTGAATGTCAATATGATGACTTACAGCAAACAAATGATAGCACTTAAAGAGATCGATACAATGAATCCGAGATGAGTATAAAAGAGTGAATAAGCGGAGCTGTGCTTTTTGGGAAAGAAAAAAAAAAAACTTAAGCTGGCAGGTTGATGCTGTTATTGTACGACAATCTAGGTTATCCATATTTAGAGAGCAAATTTTTTGAGCTTATATGCAGATGCTTCAAACAAACTAAGATCTCTTTAAAGTAAACAAAACTTAGAGCAATTATGTGTCTACAGTGCAGTTTGTTGCATTGCAATGTACAACGTGAACACACGGCATGGCAACTTCATTGTATCGTGTCACTGGGCCATTATGGCCTCCCATACTAAAGTAAAGCAAATGTGATGAGTTGAAATGATTATTCTATTTGTGTGGTAATTATAGATAGAGTGCCATTCCGACTGCAAAAAACTAAATATTAAAATAAACAAGGGCAATTAAATGCCTTCTTTCAGTTCCAAAAATGCAAACATGAAGGCTCAGTAGGGAAAGTGAAGAAATGATGACACATATATTAAAGCTGATTAATAACATTCTGATAGGACAGTGTAAATGCAACTCTGTACTCAGTTCAACCACTGAAGTGACATTTAGTCATTTTAAAGAGAATTCAAGAGACGGTGTGAATTAAACAGTACAACATCAACTGGAAAAATAAAATAAAATAAAATACTAAATAAAAGACTATCAAGCAAACCTGCAATTTAGTCTAGTGCGTGAAACCACAGCTAATTAGTAGAATTCTAACTGACAATAAATTCTATGAGAGCGTGTATGTGCTTAAACATTATATTTGTGACATGAGAAGAAAAGTGTGAGTGAGAGAACTGGAGTTCATTCATTTCAAGTATTTTTTTTTTTACTACTATTATTGACTGTACACTTCAAACATTCAATGGCTCAGTAGATCAGTAGATCAAGTATACGAGTGAAGTGGATATGGGGAAAGAACAACACATCTGTTGAGGCGAGATGACACAATGCCGGCCATTTGAGCAAGTAAAGCCCAAGCCCTTCTGTCTTCAGAGACTTACATCAAGAAGGATTGTTTGCTCTCCAGACACAGGCACTGTCTGTAAAATATTACCAGTGAAAAATACCTCATGCTTTGCTTGCAGCACCACAACATTAAAGCCAATTTTAGACAGAATTAATATTGTTTGCATCGATCTGTTACAGATTCTTTCATACTAAGAGGCATGAGTTGAACTCATCTGACTTGCTGGCTTATATCACCCACAATACCCCCGCTGATGAAACACAAAATTGCAAACCCATTTCTTGTGATTATCTTATGTGATTTGTTTTCTCTGTAGAGACTTAATAACCCTAAACTGTTAGGATATCCTAACAGATTTCAAATGTTCATTGCAGTCCAGAAATGTTAAAATGGTGCTTTACCTTTTCCAGCTGTGCGTTTTGTTTGGACTTATAGAGAAACTCCCCAACTGCCACAAACACAGAGAGGACGAGTCCCGCAGCCAACACTATGAAAATGCCACCGATGTTCTGGACGCCCAGCGCACTGGCCTCCTTATTCTCCTCCTCAGGACAGCCGTTTCCTCGCCACCACTTCTCCTTCATCATGTGCAGCTTCCCTTCCTCCTGTAGCTGCAGGATTGCGATGGTGATCTTATCTCGGTACGGGGACCCTGAAGGGTCAGAAAGGGGAAACTGATTTAAAGAGATGACGAGAATTAGTTCTCTTAGCATCTGCTCATTCCTGCTGGTCAAATGTTTGGATGAAATCGTACAAATTCGTCTTTCTCCTCAAAATCAAAAGAAAGAAGAAATAATACAGCTGCGAGCAGCAATTAATAAGCAATTAAGCAAGCATTTCAGGGAGCATCATAAAAAAAAAAAAAAATCTTATCATTTGCTTATCATTTTAAGCAATATTATTTAATACAAATAATACAGTCACTTATAATGTGACATAATTGCTTATCACTTTTGACCAATAGGTGGCAGAGCCTTTGGCATTGCAGAAATACAGCCAGTGATACATTTTGGTATGATGCGTCAACTTTGAAGATGAGTTATAACATCAGCTTGAGATACCTATTTTATTTATTTATTTGTTTTATTTGATTTATTTTTTACCAGCAAGGTCTGATGATAATCTGTTTGAAATTTAATGAAGATCGGATAAAAACTAAGATAGGAAAAAAAAAAAGGTTTTGCACCTAAATTGAAATGGACATTTCAAATCAATTTGCCGACTTATACCGCTGGATTCTGTAGGACCAAAAGAACAGAAAGCATGTTTCATAACAACACACCAATGCATTTATAAAGAATATATGTGAAAACCAGGTATGCTGCTCCACAGCTAAAGAGACTGATCTAATTTTAGGCTAGACTGTTCAGAAGTAGAAATAAGTCAATTTTTCATATCTCCTGACCAGTTGGTGGCGCTGTGCTGGAACTGCTCATGCATATTCAGGTCATAGTTATTACAACACATACCAAGTTTGGTCTGAACACGCTACAGTTTTTTTGGGGGACACATAGGTAGACATCCCTTTCGGCATGCTCTCGTTGAATATGCTGATGCGCTATACAAGAAAGATTTGGTTAATCAGAAAACATTTAATAACTTTTTGACTGTCCTTCATCTTTGTGCCAAATTCCATAGCTTTCCTGCAAGCTGTCACAGACCCAAGAGCAAAGAAGAAGATAAAGAAAAAGACAAATATGAAAACCAATGGATACAACAGGTGCCTTCACACCTCCAGTGCACTGGCTCCTGACTTGTTTTTATTTATTATTATAATTTTTTTATTTTTTTTATTAAGCTTATTGATGAGAACCAAGTCAGTGTATCAAATCAAATCAGCTTTCTTTCTTTCTTTCTTTCGTTCTTTCTTTCTTTCTTTCTTTCTTTCTTTCTTTCTTTCTTTCTTTCTTTCTTTCTCTCTTTTCTCTTATGTGAATTCATTGCTTTTATTCACAACACAGACTGAACAATTCGTTCAAGAAAATCACTGCCTCAATGATCTGGTAACAGCAGTTCTGTAGTTAACAGTTCACTGGAGGGGAAGATTATAAGTGAATAACGAATTAAATTTCATTCTGTTGCTGAAATGCATGGCTACAAAAGACCTTGAATACAGCGTACCAGTATTTGCTATTTTGTATTTTTATTTTTTTTAGCCTAACTGAACTGCTGCTGTAGAATGAAGACACTTTAAAATATCAGACGATCGCAAAGAAAATACTGCAATATTATTAGAATAGTCCTGTATGTCTCATTGATTGCACTGTAAGACTTGAGGAAAGTTCGTCACTTCAATGGTGTGAGTTTGTTTCTCACAGAGATGTACAGAGGGTGAGAAATCCAGACACTAATGCAGTACGAGCCATAAAAGCCTAATGCTGTTTGTTGAAACACAGCTCCCAGGGTGCCATTGATAACACACCAATAAAACCCAATTACATCCGAGGGACTGGCATTTCCCACTTTTATCTATTTATTTTCGGTCTAATTAAAACTAGTTGCTATTCTTAATTTGAGGTAATGTTTCCTTCTGGGCCTCCTTGCAGCTTCGATTCGTAACTCTCCCCCGTTCCCACCAGCTATTTTACCTCCCTCGCAAAAATGAGGTAAACAGGTCATGTTCCCTTCATTCAGCACAGATCAAAAACGGCTAGAGAGGCGCTTTCTCATTTCTTTGAAATATGAGGTAGAACAAGAGCACTCACAAACCTCGCTGATCCTTTCATTTTGTAATAGAGGTACTGCTGTAGTTAACACTCTATAATAAGGATTGTACTATTGCTTGAATAATTGAGAACTCAACTGTTCTTTTGCCTAAATGCACCACATGTCTTTTTTTCCTGCTCATTGTTAGCACTCGGGTCTTAGGGTTTTGTCTAATGGCACTGCAGCTATGCAAAATGTTTTATTTTTTAGATGGTTTTGGCAGCTATTATTTTTCACCATTATAATACATATGCATCATACATCAGTGTATCCTAAATTGATGCTGTGCATTTAAACCATCCAAATGCACACACACACACAGCAGTGAGAAGTGAACACACATCTTTTGTGGAATTAAGGGTGGAAGAGAATGCTGTTCATTCACTCCATCCCATCTACAGCCCCATGAATGAATGAATGAATGAATGAATGAATGAATGAATACATACATGCATACATACATACATACAGACAAACAACACCTCTTGCATAAAATAAAAATAAAATAAAATAAATCTACATGCACAGGAAAATAAAAATAAAGTCTATGCAAACTCAAAATCATTTATTTATAAATCAACACTTTGGTTCCAGATTTCGGTTCCATTGATTTAAAATTGATTTATTTATCTTACTTTACTTACAACTAGTGCTGTCAATCGATTAAAAAAAATTAACTAATTAATCGCACAATTTTTTTAAATTAATCGCGATTAATCGCGATTAATCGCGATTAATCGCAATTAAAAGACTGAAACTTTTTGGATATGTAAATGTAAAATGTAAATAATTAATGTAAACTCAAGACAAAGAAACTATTTAAATTCAAAATATGATTGTTTATTGGATTTTTTGTTTAACTTGTAACAAAGATTTTCTCATGTAAACAACATACCTGCAATAAACCATCAATATCCTCCAAATTAACTGTTGGCTTGAAAGCCATATTTATTACAGAAATAAAAACACAGACATGTAAGTACCATTTGAATGTCAAAACAATCAATGCCAATAAAAAACAAAAATGATTTCCATGTTGAATTCTAAGTGGACTGCAAAAAAATTCCAAAGTATAGTCATTGCCAGTGCTTTAAGTGGGCCAGTACGCACTGGTACTCAGTACCGCCACTTCCAAATATAGCTCTTGAGCGTACCGCTACCTCTCCGTGCGCCCAGAACGTACCGGTACGCTCATTTGGACATCTGTTTTAATAGAGGTTTTAATCTTTTACCGGCACTGCCGATTTTCAGAGCGCCCTTCACAATGCAAACTTCCTAATTCATCCCACCCAGAGCAGAAACTACATTACCCATTCACCCTTAAGTTATACAAGTGAATAGCGCGTGTGTCGCTTTTCCCACTGTTAAGTGTCAACAACTCAACGTGGCCGGAGAAGGTGTGTGAAACTCGTTGTGAGTTATACTAAAGCAAAATCTTGAGTATTTATTGTCTGATAAACATTAAAAACTGTCTGCGGAGGTTGAGTCGTCCTGCAGCCCCCGCTGGCTGCTCATTGGCTGCAGCATCTTTTTTCTAAGTTCTAAAAAAATACCGTAGACGGCAAGGCACAAATTGAGATATTCATTTATCTAATTAATCTATAGCCTATGCACAAAGACAATATGATCTTTTTGTCCCCTTTTTGTTTTAAAGCTTGATGAAGAGAGAGAGCGCAAGTTGCTGCAGCTGAGGAGGACAGTGATGCACGCGCACAGGAGTGATTGACAGTTCGCGGCACTGTGTACAAAAAATACTCCGCTACACAATTATTTCTTTATTTTCATTTAAGCTTATTAACGTTAGCGTTACAGAAAGGTCTGATTTACGCATTGTTACAGTCATTGTTTTTTTGTTTTTAAACAATGACATTTGAGTTCATGATTTTAATGTTGCTGTTTCTTGTGGCAGACTGAAGAGTAATCCGGCAGAGTTTTATACTGAAACTTTCCGTCTAAAAGTCCTTCCTTGGTCTTATCCATATTTCTTTGCACGTTGAAAACACATAGGCCACAACTGGAAATAAAAAAAACTGCAACTGCGTTAATTGCGTTATTTTTTTTTAACGCGTTAAATATTTCAAATTAATCGAATGCGTTAACGCGCTAATTTTGACAGCACTACTTACAACGTTTTTGGCGGCTGACCTTCAGTTATCATAAGTATTAATCTGGATAAATCCATATATAATCCGAATCCATAAAACAATCAAAATCATTTAATAACAAAACCATTTATGGTTTCAATCTTACTTTAGCTATAATGTTTTTTTTTATTATTATTATTAATTATTAGATTCCACACACACACACACACACACACACAAACACAAATGCCTTATTTTAGATCAATGCTAAAAATAGCAAAAATAAAATTATTGTTTACGCATTAAACAAGCTTAAATATACAGACATGCCAACTTTCTTATTCTGCAACAGAATGCTAGGTTCTTCAAATGGCTGTATACAGCAGATGGATGGGGTACCTTTAGGAAGTAAGGACAGAAGATAGTTTAAATGAAATGGAATGATATGGGTTTACTTGGATACTGGTAGCTCCTCATGCACAAGCAAACTCCTGACAGATGTTTGATGACATGGCATTGTACATGACTCTTCTTAATGATGCCTCCAGGGACGGGGCCCGTCCGCAGGCTGAAAGCTGACTGGGGGGCTTTCTATTTCCACTATCCTCAAGGGGCAAGCAGCACTGCCCTGGGACATTGATATACACCACAAGTGCTACACACATGAAGTAGCAAGACAATGAAGTAGCAAGTGAAAAAGGAGCTCACAGCGGTGCCCAAACTAAAGGGTGAAGTGTGCAGGGGGTCTAGTGTTAAAATAATTTTCTTCTGTCCCAGTTTACAGGCATTTAAGTTAAGCCATTTGCATGTTAACTTCTGGAAAAATATAAGCAGTATGGTCCTCTAATGCATATGTTGAAGCAACAACCAATCATATGAGTTTGGGGCATGACTATCTGTTTAGATACAACTGCAGATTGGAGGAAGCATTCGGGAAACCGATTTGGAAACAGTCATTCCTTGTGGTGTCACTGCTCTTGTGAAAAACAAGTGTACCTGATGTGCTCTTGTAGTGTACTTCACATCTTTAAATTATATATATATATATATATATATATATATATATATATATATATATATATATATATATATATATATATATATATATATATATATATATATATATATATATATATATATATATATATGTGTAATTCATATTTAATTTAATGAAAGGCCACTTAAAAGTAACATTTCTAAAAAGTGCACTTTGTAATGATGTGTGATTATAATTTTTTTTTATAATCATATATATAATTCTATATAATATAAGTTATATTTTATTGTAATTTAAATAAATATTGTACTAAATTTTAGCTTCACTGGAGCAAATGTGTAATTTCCAATGTATTTAAATGCATACATACATATCAATATAAATATGTACGAAGTTCTACTTCAGGGTTATTGCATTTAAAGTTAAATTACATCTTAATTTAATTGCAATTAACATTACAATCAATTTGCAGTCAAGTATACTACATGTACAATAAATTATTTCTGTAACAAGCTCTATTTTTTAAAGTATGCTAAAATTCCCTTATTGTTTTAAGAAATGACATGTCATTATATACTTATGTCATTCCAAACCTGTCTTCTGTGGAACATGAAAGAGGATAATAGGGAAAGGGTTTCAGCTGTTTTTCACCATACAGTGAAAGTAAATGGGGTCCAAATGAATTTCATTGTATGGACCATCGTATCGTCCAATCATAGTGTTCCAATCATAGAGGTTTAGAATGATATGATGGTGAGGGAAAGTGGCTATTTTATACCAGAACAGAGGCAGAGCTGAATGTGAATTTACAGTGGATTGTCAGGGACTACAGCCTTCCCGAAACACCGCTCCCATTATTTTGAGGACTTTGTGCATTTCACCTGCTTGTCACTTTCAACTGTCTCAGTATAAAGCCAGACGTTCAACTGTGCCAATAATTGACATATTCTCATTTAAACATCTAATTAACCAGCACACCGAAATGCAGATGGTCCGAACACCGACCCTGTCTGTTCCCACACAGGTAACTTGCCAGAAGGACTCGGCCATTTCTCGCCACCACGGTTTCAACATTAATACATCCTGCCGACTGTGTGCTGCTGAAGTCAACAAGATATATGCTAAGCGCACGCCTGTATGCAGCCTGCCTATGCTAACTGATTCCAAAAGGGTAGGATTAGCAATGGAAATGGCCTGTGCTGAGCTGTCTGGGAACGGCACACAGGGGAGTGATGATGCTAAACATCCTTTTCCGTGTGCCCTGCATTTGCTCTACACAATGCAATCCCATGACACGCGACTGACAAGCTAAAAACACCCTCACTGGGTTGTCTGTTAGACAGCATACCTGACAGATTTTAACCTGCTGAGTGACAAAGCATTAACGTCTGCGAGACGGGGCACTTGATAGCTGGATTTCACTGTCCATGTGGAAAAGCCTGGATAGCATCTTAAACCAGCACACAGACCTCCCTCCAAACCATGAAAGGATTAAGATGTTCTGAGCTGTTTAGTCCCTGACACTTCAACAATTTATGATTATATGCTTTATAGCACAATAGTGTCCGAACACCTGCATGAATATTCATAATTCACCTTTCGGAAAGCATGCTGCCTCCATCAGCCAGTTTTATTACTGGTGTAGTAGAGAACGAGGACGGGAAACCATAAGGAAAAGAGGGGGGTGGACAAGATTATGAAAAAATGCTAGCAAAGTTTCAAACTTATAAACAGCATGACTTATAGCGACAGAGCTTCGGTTTCAACATCTGCCCCCTTTTCAAATAGCTACAGGGGAAATGATTTGGTAGACTCAGTCCCTGATGGCATGGCCGCAGTCTGTTCAAGTCAAGTGAGTCAAATTAATCGGTACAATGTGACTCTAGATCACTGATCCTGACTGAGGATCAATACTCAGCTCTCCGTTAAGATATGTAGCTGTCCTTCTTTTAATCAGAATATTTCTTACCATCTCAGTATTGACATTGCCTGCAATACTGGCTCAGTAATTTTCTCATTGGACATTTACTTCCTCCCGGTCTAATGACTTGATAATGGTATCTACAGTTTTTATCAGTTGTAATGCAAAGAACTTCCATTTGTTCCTGGAACTTTAATGATCATTGTTTGAGAAGTACTTCTAAATGACATATTTAAAATCTATTAAAAAAAAAAAAAAGAAAAATGTTTTTTGTTCTGAACTTAAAACAGGTACACAACTGTTACTGGGGTGGTACCCTTTAAAAGGCACTAATATGTACACACTAAGAATAATTAATGAAATGATAGTATTTTTTCTTCATATTTTTAAGTCATATGGAATGTGTTTTTTTTTTTTTTGTTTTTTTTTGGTTCTCATATTCATCTTTTTCCCATTTTTAACATGCCTTCCCATTTTCCCGTTTTAATATTGGCAGTCAACAATCCTATGCAGTTTTGTTGCATGGAACATTTCCAAGAACCCTGAACAATGAAAATTCCTTCTGGGAATGTACAGTATATTATCTATAAGATAATTTATAATTTTACTAGATGAATATATACATTTATAACATATATAAAATCCCAATAGTAAACACAAATACCCAAGTTTTTTTTTTTATTTTTTTATTTGCTCTTATATGCTTTTATATGTAGCAACCATTCATGTCAACTACATATGTTATTTATTTATGCAACTAATTAAAAACATCATATATAAGACAAGTCTATGTGTGCGTGTTTGTGTGCGTGTGTGTGTGTATACAGTATGTATATATATATATATATATATATATATATATATATATAAATATATATATATATTAGGGCTGTCAAAAATAGCGCGTTAACGACGTTAATTAGTTGTTTGTTGTTAATTACGTCAATTTTTTAACACATTTCACGCATGCGCAGTGTGACAATTTATTCAGGTCAGGAAAGTCTCGTCGATCTCTGAATTCACAAGATAGTAAAAAACAGCGGCGAGCGCCACGACGAAAACACAGCAGAAGCTTAAGGTTTTACCCCAGTTACTCTCAAATACATTCATGCCAAGCTCAATAAACAGAGACGACTTTGGTAGTTGATACGCTGGAGCTTCTTCCTGTTATAGCGTCCTGTCTTTCACACTGCACATGTGCAGAACGCATACATGCAATGCAGCGAAAATTACAGCTGTTTGGGAAAGCATATGCATTTTTACTTGGTTTTACTCTCACCTGAAGCCTTCAGAACGTGAAAATGTCGATCCTAAAGTATTGTGGCAGAGCAAATGAACATATCCCAAAAACAAGAGTGCCCAGAGTGCTGCTTATGTGATTGTGGCGCATGTTTGTGTTTCTGAGTTCATTCTTTCGAGGTTCTCTATGCACAATTTCATAGATATGTGGCTATATTTAACCACTGGTTCACCTAAAACTCTTACACTATCAGTAGTTAAATGGCATGGTTTGATATAGTGCTCAGGTAAATTTGATCTAAGTAAATGTTAAACTTTTGAAATTCAGAAAAAAAGAACCACATATTGATGAATCAATACATAAAAATTATGTATCTGTGTCCTGTTATTTATCTTTTGGTATGCATTTCAGAAAAAAAAAAAAATGGTTAGGATTCAGGTGTAATTGCAAATAGTGATTAATCCTGATTAATCCACTGAAAAGTCTGATTAATTTGATAAAAATTTTTAATCATTTGTCAGCCCTAATATATATATATATATATATATATATATATATATATATATATATATATATATATATATATATATATATATATATATATATACACATACACACACACACATTTAAATACATCTCCCTTTCGTGTTTAATATTATCGGTATGAATTGATAGGTTTTAGGGTAGATATACATGCACTGTACATGACATATTTCATATATGGAAACTGAATACGTATAGTACATTTGCAATTATTTTTTCATGCAAGAATAACAATACAGAGTACAGAGTAAGTACACAAGTGAGTATAAGATTTCTTCTTCTTCTTTTTTTCTGGTAAACAACTAAACTAAAATCTGACTGATGTTATGTTATTATGTTCTTCATTTAACTTTCAGTTTGGAAACTTCATGTTTCTCTTCTGGTTCTCATTTCATTTCACATTTTCCTACGCTTTTTTGTATGGTTATTTGTATGGTATTCTAATCGCAACAAGAATATATTTTAAAGTGCCTTTTATAATTTGCACACAATAAGTGGCATATGGCCAGTAGTGGGAAGCCTCTGGGCACATGTCCAGTCAGCGGGCTGGTTAAGCTCTATACATCAAAACTGAATGAACATATTAGCCACACAAAGCCACATAATGCTGAACACAATACACCAGTTCATACATAGCACACTGAACGATTGAAACAAAGCTAACAGTGTACATTCATTGGCTGATTGGCATGGTGCCTGAGATAGAGGAGTCAGGCTTCAGAAGTGCCCAAGATGCCTTTGATCCTCACATTAAGGTGCATTTTCCATTCTTGGTTATTTTGGTCCTTTTGAAAGCAATGTAATGGATCATGCTGTTTTATATCAAATACGATCACATGCTGAGGTCATTTGTTGCGTATGTAGCTTTGAGGACCAAGTTATTCCACTGCCATTTCCTTCCTCTCTCTCGCAAGTGAACAGTGTTGGGCAGGAACACATTTCTAGTTACGATATCACTTTCCCCATTAAGTAGTAGTGTAATTGGCTAGAAAAAGATTTCAGTAATAATATTGCAGTTACTATCCATAAACTAGCTTGTTCCTAGGTTCCTTTTGTTGTCTCAACCTCTACAGATTTGAAATCAATCATCAATCCAATAATCAATTCCAGTTTTATAATAGTCATTCACAATGTCACCTCTGCAGCAATCTAGGTAGGGAGATGGAAGAGTTTACATTTAGTGGCTGGAAAAAAATGACCTTTTTTTTTTTTTTTTTTTTGTAGTGAGAAAATTTGAAAAGAACATTGTTGTCAAATGTAAATGGTGGCATTATGTACTCTTGGATTACAAGGCTTGTCCATCCACATCCCTTTTAGCTAGATACACATTACTCTCACCTATTATCAAAAGCTTTTCTAGAATCTAGTGTGATTTTTGACAACATACATATACAATCATGAAATAATTTTACCTGGGAAGCAGCAGCATTATAAATGCAATTAGCATGAGGCTACACTTGGTAGTTTCCTGCTATCGGGATTATCAAAAATACAGGTTTACAACTAGGAAACCCAGCGTAGGATGGGTCTTAAGACAAAAGAAAGAATATTTACATGCAGTGAATGTTTATATGGTTGCCAATGAATGGGATGCTACAAAGTATTCAAAACCTGTTGGAATTAATACGATTTCCTTAAGAATCTGGCCAGAAAAACTTGAAAGATAAAACAGAATTACAACTTCACAAGTAAGAAGTAGGACATTTCCACATAAAAATAGCATGTGAAGGCAACATGATAATATGTTTTTACTCAAAACTCACTGTAAACCACCACTGAATATATGTAATAACTTCTGATTGCAATCTGAGGTGGATTTTGATCATACAATGAGGCAGAAATATTTATTTGTGTCATTTTAGAATAAGCTAATCGCTACAGCTTAGTATTTCTCAGGTAAACATACGTATTATTATTACTTTTTTATTATTTTATTTTTTTATTGATGAAATTATTTGTTTATTAGCTTCATGTTCCCTGTGTAGAAATCTGTGTAGTCATTGCAGGAAGCCAATAATGCTCATCAGATCACATTATTGACTAGAAAAATTACAGAAATTACGATTATAAGTAAAAAATTGTAAAGACTATATACCTCAACACTTACAAAGATACACACACATGAAGTCAGAAGAGGAGAAAGTGTGAATTTACTAATGTTGTATACTGTAATGAAAAACTATTTCAACAAATTACTGCTGACAGGGAATAAAACGTAAAGCAATAATATTACTTTTCAAAGTAGTAACACATTTTTTGAGTAAAAAAGGCTAACTCTGCAAATGAAAATCTAATTTTATTTTTTAATACTTGTGGTACCATGTCTATTCTGTGCACTATGTGTTCTAGAGGAATATGAAGAAAGTCATAGACACCTTAATTCCCTCTTCTACAAACCCACGATAAGGAAAGTATTTTAGGGTCATTGTGTTAAGATATCAAGTACGTAGCTGTATCATGTACAATTTCTGGATGTTTTCAGACTCCAGTCTTACTGGGGACAGTTGTTTTTTTTCTGCTGCTGACACAGCCTGCAGCTGCATGTATAACAGGATTAAGACAATCTGCTTCTGAGACTGATAATCTTATGCACAGGAGGGGAAACGCCTCACGGTTTCTCTTTTCATTTATTTATCTCATCCATTCGTCTATTTCATGCACGTTTGCCTCGGGGTCCGCGTTTCTGCACATTCACTGAGGTGCTGAGCGGCGTTCAGAGACGCTAACCTCAACTGCTTCACCTTCACCGACAGAGCCAGACAGTCATTAATCAAAATGAAATGAAGATTTGAGTCGACGCTGCAGTCTGAGAGAAACACACTTTGAGGAGAATACACTTCTGCATGGCAGAGATGTGTTGATAAATGACTGTGTCTCTCATTTCAATCAGTCTGTTCAATGATTCATGTTTTCGTTGAGATGTCTGACAAATACTTTTTGAAAGGTTAAGCCGCTGAGACTAAGTGTTTTGGCAAAATAGAAATCGTTTTCAGTTGATTATGCAAATGTGTTCAGCTCTGGGCTTTAAAGAGAGATTTCTAACTGATTTAACCCACATAAAATAATTTTGGTGCTATAAATTAGTGCTGTTTGGTGCTACAAAGTATATATATATATATATATATATATATGTATATATATATATATATATATATATATATATATATATATATATATATATATGGGAAAATAAATCGATGCATTGCGAATCGAGAAATGATTCAGCATCGATTCTGAGATTTTCCGAATGCATCGCGATTCTTTCTTGAATCGATTCTGAGCTTAGTTTTGAACAGCAGATGGCACTGCATGCTTTAGGAACACCCCTACTCTGCTCGTTCCCAAAATCCTTACAGACACTTAAACCTAAAATAATTATTCATAAAATTCAAAAAGGTTGAAGCAAATTACAAAGGTGTTCACAGTGGGCTGTGTTTACATGAATCTTGCATCATAAAAAAACATTCTAAGTGAAATGACATGACTCAGCAGAACGCACAAGCACTCTTTAGCAATCTTCTTCATGAGCATTTGAGTGTGCAGATAAAAACTAGATTAGACCGCCATCTGCTGTTAAAATCTAAGCTCAGAATCGATTCCAGAGGAATCGCGATGCTTTTTGAAAATCTAAGAATGGATCCACTGATAAATTATTCAAATATGCCTTACCCATTGGGGTGCCGACTCCGTAGGCCTTGGAGTCTATGAGGCCTCCGATCTGCGTGAGGTTGCAGTTGCGCTGAGTGACAAATTCGATGGTGGTGGACTCCATAAGGAAAGCATAATCAGAGGTGAGCACACGTTCAATTCCTTCCTCGATGCTCTTCACCATCACCGAATGTCTTCGACTGCTCATGAACTCCCACATCTTGTCATACGTGGAGATCTTCGTTTTCTGGGACAAGAAGTCAAATTCATTATCAGACTTTTAATACACAAATGCTATTTGACAGACAGCATGCTTTCCCTCTAATCTGACATTAAATGTAAACATATCAATAATAAACAGTAAAGAAAACTGGGAATAAACAGACCAATAAATTTGAGCCAAAACCAACAACAACAACAAAAAATAACTCTAATAATAATAACAATAATACTAAATCACAAACTGCAGTACCAAATGTTCTAATCTTAAACATAATCTATTTGGATAGACACTGGAACCCACAATAGCAAACTATTGACAACTTCTAAAATTAGCATGGACATACTTTAGAAATAAACTTTCATTTATCACTAAATTATATAGAAAGTGTTTTTAGAGAAATGCCTTTTTAATGACAACTTATTTTGTAATTGAAATCAATAGGAGCTAATAAAAGTAAAGTCATTTGCACTCTTTGTATGAATAACTTTTGTTACCTGCATCATGTTTCACTCTTTTACTGATTTGTGTTTAAACTGACATTGGCTTTGACCAGTTTTTAGAAATATATATATATTTGTAAAAGTCAAATTACTTAAACATATGGAAAAATAAATAAATAATTAAATAACTGTGGTATAACATACCATATAACATAAAAATAATTAATATCATGAATTATAAAAATAAAACTGTATCTGCTTGAATCCACAATTATGAACATCAAACGATTCACAAATATTTGTCTCTAAAGTCGTATGCCTGAAATTTTAATGAGATCACATTGAATTATCAATAAACCACCCACAGACCAGCTTTTCTCGCTCACATTGCTCTCTTGCTGGGTACGCAAAGCATATGCAGGTATTTTTCAAAATAATCTTTTTGAGAAAAATGTCATATTTTTGCCCCTTTTACATGATTACTACGGCACAAATTGTGGCAGAAGCGCACAAATCTGTTTATGACTAATCCTGACTAATCTCCAAAACTGAAATGTGTACCGACAGCATGCAAAATTCAGCATACAAAATAATACCATCTTATTCCAGCAGAACTACAAATAAACCCCTAATCAACTTAGATATTAAGGTTAGTAGCTAAAGAAACTGTTGTCAATTACAAAGAATCTTCAACCATTTTAAACTCAGGTCTTTTTGTGCATCTGAGAACACATCTGCTGGCATTTGAAACCTAATTAAGTCACATACTCAAGGTCCTGCCTGCCATTATTGTGTGTAATGACTTTCTGTGGCCAGTCGATATTTTAGATCAACTGGGTGATTTGCCAAGTGCCTATCAGAATCTTCTGGGGTTACCCTTGACAAATCAGCCGATTGCACATGTAGACTATACCTGCTGATGAAGCAAAACCATGGGGGCTGAGATATATACAGGTAGACAGAAAGAAAGAGATGGAAATGAAAATCTCAAGGAATAAATAACCAAATGCATATTTCTTATCATTGGTGTATTGTAATATTCAACTTATACATAGATTTTTGTGAAGGCAGTCCACTAGGTTTTGGAGCGGAGCTTACCATTGGACCATATGCAATAAAATTGCTTCTTGATACCGATCAACCCCCACAATTCTTTAAATGTGAGGTGAGGAAAGTCCCTCTGTGTCACTTCTCTAGTATTTCTCTCTCATTTTCATGCCATTCTTCCTGTGATTCTATCTGTGTATTTTGGTTGATTGTGTGGATTGATTAGAAGTGATTTGTCGAAGAATTTGATCATGCTGAAGTGTTCACAGATTGCACAACTTTAATCTGCTCTTGGTTCTCAATCTGTTCTGAGGCTTTGATTAATTTACTGCACACTACAATCAGATGCGAAGCATCCTCCTCTGTTGCTGTTATTCTTACAGATGACAAGAGAATGAAATTGGAACAAATTAATGATCTGTTATGACTTTGAGGAAAATGGTAGAAAAAAAATTGGTTGCTTCTGATAAATAGATGTTATTTTGGAAGTAATATGCTTTTTAAAATAAAAGAAGGACATGTTCCAGATTGAAAATATTCAACCAGCTTTTTTGACTGTGAAGGAACACCTATGAGCTTTTACTGAGAAACATACAACAAAACACACATTCTTGATGTAATGGAAGTGAAGAAATAAACATATGAGCCTGTTGTTGGCTCCTGTGTGGACATTTTATTTTCCATTCTGCCTAGATAGTATTGCAGGGATGACATATTTATGTAGGCCAAATCCTGGAAACAAATTAGCTTTTTAGCACTTCTGGTTCCATCGTTCCAAAGTCAATGGGTTTTTCTAACAGGTTTTTGGTAAATGCTGAAATAAGATCTGTAGTGAAGACATGATCAAGATATTTTATTCTTTCACTAAATTATATAAGATAACACCATGAGATTGTGTAAAGCTTTTACTTATCTTGAAAGAGGCCATTGCTAACAAGTGTCTAAAAATGTCTGTTAAAGGGGTACTCCACCCCAAAATCTAAATTTTGTCATTAATCATTTAGCCCCATGTCGTTCCAAAACTGTAAAAGCTTTGCTCATCTTCAGAACATAATTTAAGATATTTTGGATGAAAACCGGGAGGCTTATGACTGTCCCATAGACTCCAAGGAAGTTACACTGTCAAGGTCCTGAAAAGTATTAAAAGCATCATCAGAATGTCAACCACAACGATATGAAGTGATAATAATACTTTTTGTACATGAATGAAACAAAAATAACTTTATTCAACAATTCCTTGAAATACGGTTGACAGGAGACAGTTGACAAAGGATTTGTTGAATAAAGTCATTGCTTTTGTTTTATTCGCTGATACTGATAACAGATGGACTATTCTGACGGTCTTTCAAACTTTTCTGGACTTTGGCCGTGTAACTTACTTGGCGGTCTATGGGACAGTCAACCTCAAGGTTTTCCTCCAAAATATCTTAAATTGTGTTCCGAAGACTAATGAAGCTTTTTCAGGTTTGCAACAAAATGGGGGTAAGTGATTAATGTGGAATATCCCTTTAAATAAAGACTGAAAGATAGTTCAAAAGGTAATTGTTGATGATGATAAAGTCATGTGACTGTGTAGTTCATTTATAGCTTACAAGTTTAACTCAAGTTGTGTTCATTTGTGAAGATTCTAAAAAAAAAAAAAAGAAAAGAAAAAAGACTCACTTAGTTTGTCTTATTTTCTGCAATAATCCAAAACCCAATGGGCAAATCATATTGGGTATTGGTTGAGGGAACCAGGGTGAATTTCTGGGTTGGCATAAAAATATTCCTCATCACTGGACCACTTTGTTGGCTGGGACAGTGGTGGTGCTTAAAAAATGACTTGCGGTTCAAATTCCCAGACAATTAAACAGTATGCTGAACCCATGTTAACTATCCTTTACTTCATGCAGTTGAGGCTTAAACTGCCATAGAACAACTTCAAACCATCACATTAATATTAAAATGAAGCACTCTAAAAGGACAGATAAGGATCTTAATTGATGTCTAAATGTGTCCACATCTCTGCCTAAGAATTCAGTCCTAGAGTATCCAGAGCTGAATGTTAAGCAGTACGAGCTTACATTAAAGTGAAATGGCCCATTATTTCTTAATAAACTTTAATGTTGTGTAAAACACATTTAATCAGTGTTTAAACTCCACTTATCATATGTGATGGTGAAGTACTATTACATAAAGTGTCATATTAAAACAAAAGTCTAGGACGCTTTAGGGGGGTGTATTTGAGCTGAAATACAATGTAGTTCTCATGTTTTTTTTATGCTGGAGGAGTAGCATAAATATATTTAAATGCATTTGCATTTTTTCCATGTTAAATAGTGTGTTATTACATTGTTATAACATGGAAATTCCATCAATTACCATTGATGTTCTGATTTGAACATATACTTTATACAGAAATCAATTCAAGTAACTTTATATTTAAAAATCAGTCAAGAAATAGTCAAATTAAATAAACCTGTTAAATGCATTAAATAAGACAAAGGTATTAAACATGTTTAATCAAATTGCAATTATTACATATTTATTAATGTGTCATTCTGTTATAAAGTAATGCAATCGGGAAAAATCTAATTTTTGTAGAACGTTAATGGAATCATTCCAACTGCAAAAAAACTGCATCAAAATTGTGATCTCAATGTCATTTTTCAATATTTCTTTATTTGCTCACAACTTATTGATATAATCATGTGTACAAATGTTTTCACTACTGGCCTGGAGTTTTGCTGTATATGTTTAGCTTCAATAATAATTATATTCCACCATGAACATAAATTTTTGTTGACATTCCAAATTATAAACTATATTTTGCACACAAATCAATTCAAATAACTGTCATTACCAGCACTTAAAAATCACAGAAGGAACAGTCAATTAAATAAATGTGTAAAAAACATTAACTAAACAATTATGTTTTATTAATTGCACTTTAAAATAATAATAAAAAAAAAAAATAAATAAATAAATGTGATTTTAACAGTAAAAGACTGTAAAAAAATGCTACAGTAAAAAACTGTTAAAAATATGGTTTTGGTAAGCGAAAAAGGAAAAGTCATTGTATAATTTACAGGGGAAAAAAATAATTGACACTCCTAGAATTCCCTACATGACACTTCATATTTTTTTACAGTGTGCAGTTGTGAAACATTCATTTTGCTAATACTATTTTTCAGATATTATATATTTCTGTGCTCTAAACAATGTATTGAGCCATAAATCTAGCAAAAATTATAAGACCATCTTACTGTAAATATCCTCACTAAAGCTTTGAGTTCTCCAGCACACAGTGCTGTGTAGATCGCTCATCTTTTTTTTTTTTTTCTATGTGAGATATTCCACAGAGAGGCCGAGTGCAATGAAGGAGATCAGTCCAAAGCAAACATCTCATGGCCTTACCCATAGCTCAGCCACTGATAATGATGCTGGAAACTACAGCAGGCAGGTGGCTGTCCATTTTAATTCACATTCTCATTATAATGACACACGTAGGAAGGCGACAGTGCGGCAGTTTAACAGAATACATCTCTCACACAGACCAAAATGTAAAGATATTTAAAAAAAGCTGCTTACTTCTCATTTTACAAAAAGCAGACTAGTAGCTTGTGCTGTGAGAAAGAACCACAGAGATGTAATGTGCACAAGGAAAGGAGAATTCAGAGGGAAGGGAGGTTGATTATGTATGCATGTTTGTGTGTGTGCGTAATGGCACAAAGTCTCTTGGGTCTCTATTGTTAGACTCGTCAAAATGCCTTTGATTAGGCCTCATATAAATACTTAACAAATAACTGCATCTTTTTGAAATATCAGATGTGCCTTGTCTATGTATATACACTAGCCACCACATAAAAAAAAGGTAACACTTTAGTATAGGGTCCAATTCACACTGATAACTAGTTGCTTATTAGCATGTGTATTATTAACATTATGGCTGTTTATTAGTGCTTATAAAGTACATATAATGCATGACATCCATAATCCTACCCAATTCCCTAAACTTAACAACTACCTTATAAACTATGAGTAAGCATCAAATATGAAGTTAATTGAGGCAAAAGTTATAGTTAATGGTTAGTTAATAGTGTGAATTGGACCCTAAAATAAAGTGTGATCAAAAAAGAATTGAAATGTTAATTGATTCTAGCAAAAAGATTTCATGAAAGTGCAGATTTTGGAAAACTCCAGCGCACTGCCTGATCTGAGCACTCGGATGTCAAAGGACAGAACAACAGAGACTGATGAAGATCTGGAAATCTCTGAGCAGAATACTAATAATGCAGTCATCCTACTGTATGTACAGTAGTAACACTTTCACTTTACTACCATAGTGGCTGTTTATTAGTACTTAATAATGCACATTAAGACACATGAAAACACAGGCACACAAACTGAAAATTCCTGTAAAATCTGTGTTTTTTTTAGGTAGTAAACATTCTCATGGTTCTGAATCATGCTCAAATTGGTATGGCAAAATTGATACCATCATTATTATTTACAGCTGAGCAGATGAAACTCATGGTTATGGTATGGGGTGGGTCATTTCCAGAACACATTTTAAGTGGTTCACAAAACCACAATGCATTGGGTCAGCTAACTGAAACATTTCATAATTCAGAAGGAGGGCTTTCAACAAGTGTTTGAGACATGTTCAAAGTTTGGATTTAATGAAAGTATAGCAACAATTTGAGAATGGTGGATTTTCACTTGTGTTGGTAACGAATACTGACATTTTTTAGTACTATAACAACACTTCTACACAATTGCAAAATTACATTCAATATTTATTCACAGACATTCATTGTTGCCATACTATAAACAATAGTATAATTATCAAAAATGAAATGTACTCCGTATTGTTATACCAGATGTTCCTTTATTTAAAAAAAATTGAATATATTTGAATATATATATATATATATTTGAATATATATATATTATTATTATTATTATTATTATTATTATTATTATTTTTTTTTTTTTTGTAAAAAAAAATAAAATCTACACATTATGACTGTGCCACTTAGTATCAACTACTGTCACTTCAATAAAAAAAAAAAAAAATTGGCAAGACAAAACAGTGTCATTTTTGTGTTTTTAAAATTTGTTCTAGTAAGAAAAAGGATTCAGCCATTTTATTCCAAACGATTTCAGCTGAAACTTCCAGCACAGAATGAACAGTGATTTGAGATGTGCTTGGAAGGGTTAAATCACAAGGGTCTACAAACATCATTGCATCTCTCCACAGGTGGGGCTGCTCTCTTTAACTGCTGCTCCGATTCCATCAGGAGCTGTGATTCACTTCCTCCGACTAGCTCATCTCAAAGGTCCAGGGGTCCTCCTCATAGGACCCCAAGAACAGAAAAACTCACTGAGGACTGATAAGACCGATATTGCAGAGGAAATATGAGAATCTGCTGGTGAGGGTTTTGAAATGGGGAACTGGCCTCACGTTCCACAAAAAACATTCTCTACAAATGAAAATGACGATGAAAGCAGCAGAGACGGTCAGCAAACAGTTTCTTCCCGACTCTTACAGAGAGACAGATGTGACTGAGGAACAGCAGCCTAGAAAGCGAGCAAAAGGTGTGCTCTTCTGTGTGAAAGGTTGTTTTGATACTGAAGGATAAGAGAGAGGAAAAGAGAGAGCGAGAGAGAGGTCGGGCTGCTTTCCCAGTGAGCCTGCTCCTCTTTTTGATCATAATATCTTTTGAAGCATAGAATGTGGCATACTAGACGTGACAGATAATAAGATGCCTCAGAGCAGAGAAGGACAAAGAAAGCAAACCTCCAGAGAAGGGGAGGACTATATCTGGCCAGTACGTGTCTGCTGTGTTCTCCACCTGCTTTCATGGGTTAGATTATTCTATAATTTAATGTGTCAGCCTTAGGGCAGTATGTTCAGCACGGGGAGCGCTTGGCTTCCAGATGGAGGCCGCCTAAAATGGCCATAATCTCTACTACTATGATATAGTATCAACATTTAATGACACATTACTAAAATCAAAAGTTGTATTTGTTTACCCTGTAAAGCTGGTTATTTGAAATATCAAAAAGGCCTAAACTGATCAAAAATATTAAATGCGGCTGCCAAAAAATATTCTTAGAATACATTGCAATACGATAACGGCTGGGAGAATAACTAATAAACGTTCCTCTAAAGCAAGATGTAATACATTTGATACACACTAAAAACGTATGCATGGGCAATCAAGAAAATCTAAATTGCTTCGGCCACATATACATATATATATATATATATATATATATATTCATCTTGACATTTTACTAGCAATAAAATAAAATAAAAATCTGCATGAAAAATATAGGGCCCTATCTTGCACCCAGCGCAATTGACTTTGTACACCAACGCATGTGTCATTCCTATTTTGCACCCGCGCAAAGCGCGCTTTTCCCTCCACAGAAGCACGTCGCTAAACTAGTGAATGAACTTGCGCTCCCTGGGCGGTTCGCGCAGAAAAGGAGGCGTGTTCCGGCGCAAACAATCCCTGGTGCTATTTTGCTGTTCCATTAAACAATTGCGCCACTGACCAGAAAAAACCTAGTCTAAAGTCAGTGGCGCGTTGCGCGGTGTTCATTATGCTATTTTAAG
The DNA here is from genome assembly GCF_003368295.1 of Carassius auratus. Taxonomy (NCBI): domain Eukaryota; kingdom Metazoa; phylum Chordata; class Actinopteri; order Cypriniformes; family Cyprinidae; genus Carassius; species Carassius auratus. The sequence goes on from NC_039251.1 coordinate 29,358,564, forward strand.
GGCGCATGCTTGACGATAATGTATAGCGTGCACAACGCGCATACACTTTGCTCATGTAATCTACACAGATGCAACAGTTATTTTTGCAAATCATAAATTGTTACTAAAAAAAAAAAATTAAAAAAAAAAATATTAACACGTGAGATGACGGAAATCATTGTGGTGTGCCACGAAGATGTGAAAAAATAGGCATAAATCTAGCTTACAAATTATTCAGGCTAATTGTAGTTATTAAGGATCAGACCTGTTGGCCAAATAGTGGCAAGACATATGTGTACATAAGGACATCTGACAAATTGTGGCTATTTCCTCCCACGCCTGTTTAACCGACGCTATTTTGGGTGGGTTTCTCCCATCCCCATACAACACAACTTCTCTGTCTTTCACTGCTCTTACAAGAACATCAGTCTCCTCGGCTGTGAACCGCTCCTGGCGTGCGCCTGGTAAATACGCCATAATAATAGCAATCTATAATGGAACTTGCGCACCTGCTTTTAAAGGGAATGTTGGATGAAGTTCTGATTGGTTTATTTCATGTTACGCCCAAACCACACCTATGAATAATGAAGCTACTTCAGACCAACTCATTTTAGATTTGCGCCGGGCGCAAGAGCCATTTATCCCGCCTGGAAAATAGCAACAGCGCCGAGACCCGTCCACAAAGTTACTTGCGCTTCGCGCTTTGACACAGATCTTTTTCAGATCGTTAAAATAGGGCCCATAAAGATTAAGTTTTTTGTTTTTTTTTTTGTTACTACAACATTACTGTAGTAAAAAAAAAAAAAAATGTTTTACTGCGTTTATACTTGTTAAAACACATTAGCGTAAACATGGATTGACAATGCGACCACCATATAATATGATTAAATGTTAACAAATTAAGTGTATTAGCAATCATAAATCAAAGAAGAAAATATATTTTACCTAGGTGATTATGATCACTCAAATGCAGTTTTGGGGTTTTTGAATTGCTAGGCTGCTGTCTGTATGCACAGGCTATTTAAGTGCGGTCTATTGGCTATGACTAAGGCAAATGCTAGCCCCCTTTCTCCGTCCCACCTGTCTCAGACCTCAAATACCTGAAATATGAGCCTTTATAGACATAGTGCTTCTTACGTAAATAACATGCTATATTTGTTCAAACAACAAGATTTTTACCGCTGCAAGACTTTGTTCAGCTGCTGTGCAGGCCAGGGTTGCCAGGTTTTCACAACAAAACCTGCCCAATTGTTACAAAAAAATAGCCCAATCGCATTTCCATCTCTGAGTCCCCCATTAAAAATTGCGTTCATGGTGGTAAATATACACATTTTTGGCAGGGTTCCCCTTGTAAATTCACATTCCAGAAGTTAAATATAATGTTGTTGAGGTTCCTTAAATCTGCACACTTGGCAACACTGCTGCTGTGGAACTTCAGTTCATTCTGGCTCTGATTCAATCGAGATAGAGTGGGTGGAGTTATGAGGTTTTACTGACAGTTTGAGCGGATACAACAAGATTTTAGTTACAAGCTCTATTTAATGTTTCATTGGCTAAATATTTGTAAAACAGATAGAGGTAAAGGCTGATTAATACCACAGATTTATTTATGAGACCTACCTGTGCACGTGTCTGACAAACACCAATGATTATACATATGAGTGAAGTCAGACGCTTATATATAGATATATATATAGATGGAAATAACATTTTTAAATTCATGAATTATGTTTCCATCTTTGTTGCCACAGTTTTGGAGTGCCTTTTTCTGTTCTAAAGAGGGGGGCATCTCAACACTCTTGTCCATATAGTGTATGCACAAGTCATTGGTCGTACATAAGCTTACTGTACAAAAAAGCTGGATTTCTTTGTCAATGTATTCAGTATTGTCAGAATTAGCAAACTCTTTTTAATGGACAGTTTCTCTTTCACGTTGGAAGAGACTCTTGCTATGTAATTTAGTTAAAGTTAGCTAACTGGTTGACATGTTTATAGCGAACCTCCTGTATAATCTGGTTTTAATGACAGATACTTAAAGTAAACTCTATCGCCCCCTCAGGGATGTCACTGCCAGATAAAAGAACACACATTAAGCTTGCTGGAGTGTGTTTCTCAAACATTTACGCAGCATAATAACTCTCATCGAGCATGTTTCAAAGTAAAATCCCACAGACTACCCAAAAAGTAATCATTTTTACAGGACAGGTGAAGTATATTGAGGAACATAGTGCATAACGGAGTGATCAAAGGATTATAACTGTGAGCTCCCATTAGTGCTGGCATCCAGCTCAAACTCCCCAGTGTCTCATCAGACATTCGCTAGCGGCCATTTCAATAAACCTCAGAATATATTACTCTTTTTTTATTTTTTTATTCATCAATAAAACAATAAGATGCTAAAATCCAACAATAGTTTTGAGGGCTTGAGAATGCAGTAATTTGAAATAACCATTCTGAACTCTTCAGAAGAATCCCATACAAGTGGCCTAACATGACAGCATTCCCAGACCATTTCACTGTTAAGTCTGATGTTGTAAAAAAAAAAAAAAAAAAAAAAAAAAAAAAAAAATATATATATATATATATATATATATATATATATATATATATATATATATATAATACAAAATAGTTTTTACAGATTCTATTTTCAGTGTATATTATCACAGAAGCAAACAAGAGTTTATATGCATTAACAGTGCTACCAAAAATTCATAATCTTAAAATTTACCTCCATCTTAAACTTTACCTCAGATCCGGCCCACATCTGACCAGTGTTAAATCCATGCAGGCCAAATGTGGGCTGGATCTGAGTGAAAACTGCTTTCTGTCTGGGTTGGGTCTGGACTGTATAAGACTCAGGTGTGGCTCAGATATGGGGATTCTGGTTTACTTAAGCCTGAGAATTGGCACCAATAATAAAACCTGTTTTGGCCTGGCCCAGTTAAGGGTGATTAACTGGGTGAGATTCGGGCCAGTTATGGCCTATGTGTGGCCCTTGTCTTTAATCCAGTTCTGGGCCACTTTAGAGACATCATTTTTTGCAGCACTTGGGCCAAAGGATCTGGGCCAGAAGACATTTGCTATCTCTCAATCGCTTAATCTGAGACATTCTTGTCTTCCCCTGCACCATCGACACAATGGTGGACAGCTCCCAGCTCAATTAGGGCGGGTCAAAGGTAAGACGGCCTTGTCAATCAACTATCATGGAAAGGACCTGGGCAGAACTAAGTCATTTTGACAGGGATCTCATAACAGCCGGATTTTTAAATATGGATTTAAAAATTGCATCTGATGCCCCCTTTAATATAGGCATCGGGGAGGCCATGACCCCAGAAACTGTAGTGTGCACTATGACTTTTGTGTTATAAATAAAAATTGGTCAAACTGTAAATATCCTTTGGGATAGTATTCTTACTAAAAATGGGGTAAAGCTTTTGTGCATATTATGGTAAATCAAGAAAGAATGATCTCATTCATTAATACTTCCATGTATTCAGGCAAAGATTTTACACGTGTGCATGCATTGGAATATGCTCTTAGCCCTATTCTAATCTTAATGCATTTGGAGAATTCTAAATGAGTGACCACATACAGTACCCACAGATTAGTAATTTGCATAAAACACATCCAGACCATTTCCATATCCTTTACTGTGTTTGACCAAACATATGAGACTTTCAAAGGATGTGCACTATCCTGAGAGCACGTACTGCAAGATTCTTAAGAATGTACAACATTTAATCTTAACGTGATTATAAAACCATCCTTATACTGGTGATCTCAGTTGTCCCTTATTAGTAGCTTTAGGATACATTTTAGTACTTTAGTGTTTTATTGATGCAACATGGTTTGTCCGTGAATATGTTCATGCTTAGGTTTCAAGCACAAATGTGTGCATATGCACAGCTAGTGAATGAGACACAAAGTTCTACAGAAGTAGATTAGAGTTATTTGCCTTGTAATAACAGCAAATCAATAGCAGCTGAAGAAGCCAGCTGTGAAAGCAGAGATGTAAAGAACCGAAAACCCCAAACACAAAACTATTTCAGCCGCAAAGGGTTTATATATAGTTGCGTTAGATATGATTCTAAATGTTTGTATTTAAATAACATAAAAGGAACCTATCTAATTTAAAGTGCAGTGTTCTTGATACTATTGAGTTTCATGACCGTTTCTCTGTAGAGCATTATACAGAATCAATAAAGGCAGTTTATCAAACCGTCAATCACTCACACTGCCACTCAATCACTCAATACATCAGCACCTGCTAAAAGAGCATATGTGTTCAGCTCTCTGAACATCTGCTGCTCCTGTAAAATCTGACTGCAATGGATTACAGGCGTTGTCAGGGCCAGGATGCTTTGAAAGAGCTACATTTCTCTCTCTCTCTCTCCAGTAATCTTCTCTAGTGTTGCTATCTGCAATAACATGTCTTTTACTTTCAATATTTACACATCTTGTGTGTGTCTGCTTTGTCAGAGTGAAAGCAACACTTTTTACCTCCATAATTTGTAATAATGCTATGAAATTGAACCTGGATGTTACTGAATATGAAGACAAAAATGTTGAGCGGGACTTGATTTTGTCCTTTGGGAACTGAGTAGACCATGAAAAAAAGATTGAACAAAAAGGTTAGAACAAGTAAGAAGCGTGTTTGAGAAAATAAATAAATAAATAATTAAACCCTACTGCATTAACTGTTCACAATAAGGCAAGGATTATGCAGTGAAGCAAACAGGGTAAAATCTGATTTCTGCTGACTAAAGTTTAAAATAAACAAAGCACAACTAATATAGATTATAATTATGTTTAAATGTCTATTATAGTAGCATTTAATGAATAACAGATCATCATTATATGCTTAACGTTTCTCTGAAAATTTACAAGATATAGTAGAGGCGGATAGGAAAGACTGACACCAGATCTCTCCTCTTTTGGTACAGAGGTGGCCGAGGATTTCACTGAACTGGTTACAAACGCTGGCCAATCAAAACCACACTGAGGGGACACTCTCCATGCTGTGATCTCAGAGCAAAAATATTGACTTAATAAGAGGAATTTTAGTGTCGCAGTGAACATGTTCACAGCCCTTTGGGACTGAATAAAGAAATGCAGAGTGGATCTCCCGCATACAGACTCTAAACAGTGTGCAGTCATAAAGTGCTTTCAACCTTTGTCACTTCCATCAGTCCACAGCGATAAAAAGCTCTGAAAACCCAACCTCAATTATTAGGTCAAGTATAAAGTCTACATTCTTAAACATTTAGCTTTTTATTGCATACTTCAGATCCCCTTTGAGAGCTGAGATTTCAAATGAGGACATTCTGATAAGATATAACACTGATAGCGTTTTCACCCTGTCATCGTTATTGATTGATTTATTCGTTTATTTCGGGCAACTTCCAAAATAATAATAAACAATTTACAAGCAAACAAACTGGGAAAGAAAAGGAAAAAAAAGAAAGGAAATTTCGACTGATAAAGGTGTCGGCTGAAGCTTACGCTTATTGTGCCGACCCTTTTTACACCTTAGTTGTTTTACACACAACACACAGACCCAAAGTAATCTTACATACAATAACAAAAAAGGTTTAAATTCAGTCAGCTTTATATAGTATAATCTTTTTTTTTTCTTTCTTTTTTTTTAATTTCTTAAAAATTCTAATGAATTTACATGTTTTCAGGTCATCATCAAGACTATTCCATTGTTTTACCCCCTGAACCAACAGACTTCTCTATTCAACATTGGTTCTAATTTGAGGTTTACTGAACATAAGTGTTCCTCTAAGGTAGTAGAAGTATATCTCATCTGAAACAAGTTCTGGACACAATCTGGGACTATATTATTTATTACTTTAAACATTATTTTGACTATTTTAAATTCCACTAAGTCATTAAATTTTAATAGGCTGGAATTTCAAAATAATTTGTTTGTTGGATGACAATAATCAGTTTTATTTATAATCCGTATTGCACGTTTTTGCAGATTAACTATTGGTTTTACTATTGTTTTATTTGTATTTCCCCAGATTTCTACACAACAAGTCATGTATGGCACTATTACAGACTGGTACAATATATTTAGAATCAAGGATGTACAGTAATGCCCACAAATATTGGCACCCTTGGTAAATATGATCAAATAAGGTTGTGAAAATTCATCTGTGTTGTTAATCCTTTTGATCTTTTATTTAAAAAATTCACAAAAATGTATCATTTCATTGGATAATAAGAATTTTAAATGGGGGGAAAATATCATTATGAAATAAATGTTTTTCTCTAATACTCGTTGGATACAATTATTGGCACCCTTTTATTCAATACTTTTTGAAACCTCCATTTGCCAGTTTAACAGCTCTATTTTTTTTTTCCTATAATGCCTGATGAGGTTAGAGAACACCTCACAAGAGATCAGAGACCATTCCTTCATCCAGAATCAGTCCAGAACCTTTAGATTCCCAGCTCCATGTTGGTGCTTCTCCTCTTCAGTTCACTCCTCTCATTTTCTGTAGGGTTCAGGTCAGAGGACTGGAATGGCTATAGCAGAAGCTTGGTTTTGAGCTCAGTGACCCATTTCTGTGTTATTTCTGAGGCTTGTGTTTGGATTATTGTACGGTCGGAATATCCAAACATGACCCATTATAAGATTTCTAACAGAGTCAGTCACTTACTGATTTTTTATTTGTTGGTATTTGATAGAATCCATGATGCCATGCATCTAAACAAGATGTCCAGGACCTCCAGCAGAAATACAGGTCCACAACATCAAAAATACAGCTGTATGTTTCATTGTACACATGGGGTACTTTTTTTCTCGGTGTTCACCAAACCCATCTTGAGTGTTTGCTGCTAAAAAGCTCATTTTTTAGTTTAAACTGATCATAAAAGCCAGTCCCATTTAAAATTCCAATCATGGCTGATAACTGAATATGCTTTACTTTGTTTTTGAATGAGTTAGGATAATTTTTCTTGTAACCCTCCCAAACAACATGTGGTGATGTAGGTTCTGTTTGACAATTTTTTTAAAGGTTTTCTGAACCAGAGACTCAACTATTTTCTGCAATTCTCCAATTCTCCAGATCCTTGGAGAGTCTTTAGCTACATAAACTCTCCTTCTCACCACACATTAGGATGATATAGACACACGCCCTCTTCCAGGCAGTTTTGTATAATTTTCTGTTGGTGGGAAATTCTTATTTATTGTCCTGGAATTGTCCAATTATTGGTGGAAATGGGAATGTTTACTGCTCTAGTTCTTTTCTTAAAGCCACTTCACCTGTTTGTGAAGCCCCAATATCTTTTGCTGCACATCATAAATATTCTCTCTGGTTTTTCTCATTGTGATGGATGGATTAAGGGAATTTGGGCTTTATTTTCCCTCCACTTTATATTTCTGTGAAACAGGAAGCAATGGCTGGATAATTTTATGTTTATAATCATGCTGGATTGCTCAAAATTGTGAATATAAATGGGAATATACTTCAGAGATATTTTACTCATAATAATTTCTAGGGGTGCCAATAATTGTGTCCAACGAGTATTTGAGAACATTAATTTCATAATGATATTTCCCCTCCGTTTTAAATTCTTATTATCCAATGAAAGGATACATTCTTGTGAATTTTTTAAATAAAAAAAATCAAAAGGATTAACAATGCAGATGAATTTTCACAGCCTTTTTTGATCATATTTGCCAAGGGTGCCAATATTTGTGGGCATGACTGTATTTGTTTTATACATGATAGCCAGAGTTTTCTATATTTTTGACTTTATATAGTTTATATGATATTTCCAACTGGTCTTGTGGTCAATAATGACCCCTAAGAATTTAATTTCATTTACCATTTCCAGTTCAAACTTATCCATTCTGATCTTAACGTTTGTATTTATTTGTTTATTGCCAAATAAAATAAATTTTGTTTTATGTTTAGTGACAGTAAATTAACATCAAACCATTTTTTTATGTTTTAATTTCTGCTTCCACCGTGTCCAGAAGCTTTAACCAATTTTTATTGTTATGAAAAAAAAAATAAAATAAAAAAAAATAAAAAACTAAATATGTGTTATATGTATGTATTATTATTTTTTTATCCAGTTAATTTCTTTCTTAAAATTGTTCAATATTTAGTGTTTTTTTTCCAGGTGTTTCCACAGAGAAAACCAGATTCAAACTCACACAACCCTTGTGACACCAAAATTCAACATGCCACAGCATCCTACTGGCATGAGAGCTTTAAATGCCTCCTCACCAGATGTCTTTAACATGCAAAACAATATTAAAAATAAAACCCTGTCATTGACCTTCCTAGTGACTCGATTAGTAAAGCTGTAATCAATTAAAAATATAGTTAAATCAAATCAAATTAGGAAAGGATAATGTAGAGTTAGCTACTCCTGATTGCAAAAATTGATTGACAGGGTGATCCGGTTATACATCATCCTAATGTGGTCCATTCTGCAACAGTGTCTGGCTAACTGTGCATTATCTCTCTTGGTTAACTGAAAAACATATAAATCACCTGGTTTAAGTTAAAAGAAATTAGACAAAAGAGCCCATGAGCCGTAAAACACAATGGCCAATGGTCCTTTTTGTACTTTTTTAAAAGTTCTCTCCAGGACTTGAAGTTACATGTGCTACAAGCAATATGACAGGCTGAACTCACCTTAAAGAAGGTCATTGTAGCGCCATCCTCCACCACTCCATACTCAATCTTGGTCTGCTTGGCCAAGTCATCGGCCGAGTCGATTGGAGATTCCATTCTCTCCACGGTAAGAAAGGCGGCTAGGTTGGCCGTGTAGGAGGAGATGATGATTAGGGTAAAAAACCACCAGATGCCTCCTACTATCCTGGTGGAAAGGGCTTTGGGCATGAGCTCAGATCCTAGTAGAGAGGAGCAGAGATAGCAGTCAGGGTAAAGCAGTGGTCACAATGTGAGGACCAGCCCAGATGCACAGATCCAACCCAGTCCAGACACAACAGCTAGTTGCAGCGAAAGGTCTTGCCTGTTGACAACTGGGATGACATATCTATGCTAACCGAGTACGCCAAAGTCAAGTACGAGTACGCAGTGAAGGCGGGAATTCATTTATGTTTTAGGAGAATTTATGTGGTCAAGTTTAATTAGATTACAGCCTCTCAGATTTGTATTAAATCATAAAGGGCTCATGATTTGCTTCCGTCTTTGAATTGCCCTACAGTCTTCAATCCATTTGGCTTGTGGGTAAAAGCCAAAATGAAGAACCATTTTATGTCACAACCTACGTATAATTTTCTGTTATCCCTTAATCAAGTTGTCAGCATGGCCATGCAGAGGAAATTAATTGATGGGGAAAATCGGGACAATAACTAGTTGTACTAAGATGAGATGTCAGAGGACAAGAGCACAGGGAAATAACTGGCTCTTCTTCTCAAGTTCTATGAGTCAGCTGTAAGCTTTGATCTGGCACATTGAATCCAATGCAAAACACAATGGACTGTTGAAAAGATTAGCCGTTACATGAATCGCAATTGAACTGCAAACGTGAGTTCCAAGCAGGCCTCAACAGTCAGGTAATGCTCTAGTGACCTGTCAATCAAGTTCAGAGTTTGGATATATAACTCTAGCTCCCAGACAGCCTGAACAACTATTGAAACGGAAAGAAAGAAAGAGAGAATTACTCTTTCCCTGTATACACTAGCAATTCAGTTGTTAATGCCAATGTGTATATTTTTCTTGATGCTAAAAGACATTCTCCTTTCCCTTCAGAGACAACTTTAAGTACAAACATTGTGGTGCCTCAACATTCCGACATGTTTCTCAATAATTGGTGTGAGTTTTGGACAGGAATCCAAATAAGCACATAGTCGGGCACAGTGTAGAAGGGGCAGGAGAACTGTATGTGAATCGAGAGTCACATATTTTACACATTTCACCTTTAAACAAGATTGTCAAAATCAATAGCAGAAAAGGCGCTTTGGTGCCCACAACCACTTTTATAAAGAAGCAAAAATAGTATGGCAGAACATTGAAATAAAAAAAATAACATCCTCAGAAGAAAGTTGAATGCTGTCATTTCAAAGTATCACCTGGACCATTTGGTCAGGGTGACCTTATATAACCTGGTTGGGGCTGACTGTCATGTACCCAAGGTAACGTCATGACCAAGCACGCCATCCCACAGTTTTCTGGGAGCTGACAAGCCATGGGCAGGGGAGCCTCTCTACAGTGTAGTATTACTCATTCATCATGAGACATGCAGACAGTCAACATACACAATCGATGCCCGTTTAGCCCTCAGCCTAATGCCACATCTTCTCTTCCAAACTCGCAAAGGAACCTGAACAAATGCCAGTCCCAATGACACCCTATAATTATGTTGTTATGGGGTGATGCTGTTAGACAATAATTAGTTTGACAGGAAATAATAGGTCTACCCTTCTTTTTCGCTATGATCCAAACACACTAGCATATGACTTTTTAATGACGTCTGCTTTCTGAGGATTATTGGTCATAGGAAAAGTTGCAATCCACAGTACAAATTGCATGGTGGGATTTGGTAGGTTGCCTAGATGCACACTGATGCTTCCACATTTGCATTCATGCGTTTTAAGTAGGGGTTCCAAATCCTCGTCCTGGAGAACACACAACAATGCACATTTTAAATATCTCCCTAATCATATACATCTGATTCAACTCATCAACTCATTAGTAAAGACCCTCCAAGACCTCAAATGAGTGTGTCAGATAAGAGAGACATCAAAAATATGCAGTGTTGTTGGTTCTCCAGGACCAGAATTGGGAAGCACTGATTCTAGGACATGGCTGGATATCACTTGTCCCTCTTGTTCAGGGGTCAACCATGACTGCAGAGTTTAGCTCCCTCCCTTATCAAACCCACTGAGCCAGCTAATCAAGCTCTTCAGGACTAATTTAAAATCCCAGGCAGGTGTGCAGTTAAACAGGTTGGAAATAAACTTAGAAAGGAAAGGAGATCTCCAGAAACAGGGTTGAAAACCTCTGCTCTAGTTTGATGCTAACTGCACATGGCCCTGTAACTGTTTAGCATGCTCTTTGATTTATTCAAAAAAAAAAATAACCAGACAAATTGCTCCACCAACCAGAACAGCTAGGCAAAAATATCTGCAATGTTTCTGCATTTTTGACATTCAATGTGAAGAAAAATACCCATGCTATTTACCTTGCAAACAGCTGGTGGTTGGCTTTTGCCAGTCCTCAAATACAAATATCTTTCACAGTGTAGATTTTGCAAAGACTCACAATGCTAATGTTACATAGCAAACCAATCCCAACTGTAAACCATTCCATTTGATAGATGCAGTGCAGATTCAAACATTACCCATGCTACTTCGCAAACAAGGTCCTGGTGTCTTTTGTTGCTCAACCAAATATTAATATGCTATTCTGATGCAACACATTCTGATGCATGCAGGTTACATATGCCAATGTCCTTCAATCACCATAGTCCTTTCCCAATCTCAAACATCTGCAATTGAGAAGATGTGGCATCAGGATTTGGTAGGGTTAGAAGTCAAGAATATATATGGCAGTCTTAGTTATTCTGCCACTTTTTTGCACATGAAATTGGACTTACCTGCTTAGAACCTGAAGAGTGAAGACAGTGGTGGTTTTGGAAAAAGTTAGCATGCAACTAACAATCCCCTGATCCTCTACCCGACACCCACCAATACAAACTTTTAAGTCCCACACAGTCCTATTCATACCATTGGCCAGCAACCAATTTGCTTCTAGAACTACATGCACAGAGGCACCCATGCATCATAGTGGGCCTGACAAGAGCAAGTTGGGACCCCCAGCAAAAGAGTGGGATGTGTGCTAAGGGGGGCAGGCAGAGGCGTCTACCTTGCTGCATGAGAGCTCCAACTCCGAACCAGAAACTATTTAGCAGGGTGAAATTGTTTTCCACCACGTCCGAGTCGGGGTTGCATGGGTGGGGGTTATACCATTCGTAGGGGCTAAACCTGTGGCAAGTAACACAGAACACACAGATACATTTTAGTTCAACTTGTGTTACATAGAAGAGAACATGAAGGAAAGTCAGGTCTTCCTACAGAGACACAAGGAGAAAGAGACAAGTTAGCACAACCATCAGTTTCAGTTTATTAGATATCTGGATTTTGTAAAAAAAAAAAAAAAAAAAAAAAAGTTATCTTGAAGAATTAATCTCCGTCTTATTTCACAGATGGTTTAAATGTATTTTTCCCCCTCTCTCTCTTCTTTATTGTAACAAATAAATAAGTTAATATTGTGATAGTAACTTTTTGGTTAGAGCAGTGTATTTTCATTTCAGTTCCTTTTTTGCATTCCAGAAACTCCCAAATAACATATTCATATCAAAGGCAATCATAATTATGAATGTCTGAGAGCAACCCACTGTAAATTAAATTAAACTATTAAAAAAAATGAAATAATAATAATAATAATAATAGTAAGTAAAAGACAAGAAATTTCCGATTTTATGAGCCATGGCCCAGGTCCCAGTGGAGTTACTAGACAGAACTTTAAAGGACAGATCACATAAAAATCAAAAAGTCTGCAATCATTTACTCACCCTCAAGTTGTTCCAAGTCTGCATGAGTTTCTTTTGATGAACGTGGATAACCAAATAGTTGCTGTTCCTAACTGACTAACCTCATACAGGTTTGGCACAACTTTGGGTTTAATACATGATGACGGACTTTTCGTTTTTGGGTAAACTAACCCCTTAATAGAACAATAAGTATTAAGATGCAAAATATGCCACACACACAAACGTTTCCAAAAAAAAAAAAAAAAAAAAAAAAAAAAAACATGGTCACTGCAAATTGATGCTATTGGTTTTACTATAAAGATGAGAGTTTAGGAATGGGTTTTATTAATTAGCAATATTTTCTGCAGCACAATCCTGTACATTGGTAATAATGAAGCAATTGTACTGACAGCAGTTTTCTCATCTCACATATACAAAAACTGATACATCTCCAACTACATCAAAGCACATGTTAAGTGCAAACATTGGACTAAACTGTATGACAATGTTTGGTCCCACTTTATATTATTGTTTCCCTGATACTTGTGTATTAACATAGAAACTGAATGTGTACGTGGTATGTAACCACAGTGTAAGTACACATTTGTACATACTGTAGTATCTGCAGCTGTAACATTTTTGCAACTACAAACATGTAACAACCCTCAGGATGGTTTGTGTACAAATGTGTAACAGGACATTGGTAACAACACTTTTTATTTAACTTCAGTAAGTACTCCTGTAACAGGAATTATATAACTACATTTTGTAACAACAATATGTAAAGAGTAACTGGAACCATTAGATCCAGGGGGTCGAAATAGGATCCAGGGGGTGGAGATGGGTAGGTTTAGGGATATGTAACGTGGGAGAAGTTGGATCTCGAGTTGGATTTGGTGCACCACTGCAATACCAGTGTACTTACATGATAACTCCTCAGGAACTGTCCACAATATAAAGTTTAACATTCTGGACACCAACCACAATTTGTATTTTAAATACAAAATGTATATGTAAACTTACTGGCCGCTGCTGTGTAACATCAGAGTATTTACATGATGCACAGTTGTACTTTCATTACCAAAAATTGTTGTTACCAATGTCTTGTTACACATTTGCACTTACACATACCATTCAGTGTGTTGTTACATATGTGTAGTTACACAAACATTAGTGCTGTAGATACTATGTACCAATGTGTACTTACACAGGTATTAAGGACACTTAATATAAAGTGGGACCCAATTCATGGACTTCAATAAATTCCAAAGCTGCTGAGACTGAGCCTATGGATTATTTTGTCATGTGTTATATAATTTATAAGCAATTTAATCTGTGCACAAAATGTACATGATTGATTATGCATTTGTGTGTTAGTCACTGCACCTTATTTCTTAGCATTAAATAAAAAACAGCTAAATACATGCAATCAGAAAGTACATGAGACATAAGGCCTGGAATATACTGACCCTTTTTTTTTTGTAACTGAAAGCTTCGGATGCCGTCAAACTTGTAGTTAATCCAGAATATCCATTTAAAAGGATTCATTTAGATGGCCAATTCAGAAGATCTAGTCAATTCCATCATCTCCACACCCCCAATCCCTCGTAGTGTGCTATCTCTCTCCCACATTGAGACTTCCCATTTACTCCAGCTAAATATAAGTGACATTACATTAGTAAAGGTTGATTGGGTGACAATTAAGCATTGTGACCCAATTCTGTTTGTGCTGAAGTAGTGGAATAAAAAAGCATCCGCAGGTTTTTCAAGAGTTGAGCAATCTAACACCAAGGAAATTATTTGTCTCAGTTATTTTTTCCTTCTCCATCAGAACACTACAATGGAAACAGAAATTATTGACTTTCAGAGACTAATAGTAGAGTACATAACATTTCACAACGAGTCTATGAGTAAAATTCATCAAGTGCTGGTGCAATCTAAATTGATCGATGTGTTTTTTAAATAGCTAAAGAAGCAGTTATATATTTAGCATTTATTCGCTATTTGTGATGCAAGAGTGAGTACACACAAACTAAAATCAAACAAAAAAACTGCTGCCCCAGACCTTTCGTGCTAAGGGTCGTTGTGCAAGTTCACACAATCATGTTCTGTAAAGCCAATTATAATGGCAAATCTAGCATGGATGGCTGTCATCGGCTGGAGCGTGCCAGCGTAGAAGAGAAGCGACAAACAGCCCCGGTCTGCATGAGACGCGGCTTAACCTGCTGCTACGGGAAGCATCAGTCGCCCGTTAGCTGTCAGTTTGATCCAATTATACTGACCTTCTGTTATCTCCGGTCATCTGTGCCGCAGAGAGAAAATTTTGAGCAAGGTCAACATGAAGAGATAAACGAAGGCTGAGGAAACATTGATGCCTCGTGAAAGAACAATGGTCTTTTTTTTTTTCAGAAAGTCATTGTGCACAGGACCGATAACGCTCCTGATAGCAGTCATGTCAGATCTGGAAGACTGACATATTTAAATAGTGTTGCTGTGTAGCTGCATTTAGCATCCAGAACATGGGTGTAGGTCATGTTGTGGAGCTGACATACAATTCAATAAGGATGCTACACAAGGATGCATTGCTAATCAATGCACTACCATAGATTTCAAAGACTGACTGCTTGTTCAGCATAGTCTTACTGGGTTTTCGGTCTTAAGAGTTATCCTCTAGTTTTCCTGTAGTATTTCAGTGCCGAGCATGACCTCTTTTCAATGTAAATTTTCTCTAAGCTAAAACAGTTTGTCCTGGTTTTATTCAAGTCAAAAAGAATATTATTTAACGTCACTGAATTCTGGAAAAACATGAATTTATACATTTTAATTGTACAAAACAGTTGTTAGCTACCGTGTTCATATTGTGTTCATGTTGAATTGCATAAGTTTTGCTGCTATTGAGGTGGGCAATGGGTAAGGTTAAGGTTAAGGACAGGATTGGTGGTTGGCTACATAGTAATTAACAACACTTATTATAAAGTAGGTGCTTTTTTTCTTTAACCCCTCATCCCCTATTTTCAGCATTTCATGCATTACTCTGATATGGCTTTTTAAAGAGCCACACAGATGGGAAATCAAAAATTAGCTGTATTACAGTGTATGATGTAGCTGTCCATCAGTGTAAACAATGTGCAAAGTAATTAAACCAAAAAGTATACGATTTATAAGGTTATTGGCTTCTAAAGTAAGGAGTCGACTCTGAATCGCTGAAACAAGTCGTTATAGATTTCAAATCTTTTGCCAATCTCTATGTACGTCACTAGGAGCACTTTGCATAATAATCTCCGCCTACCGTCTTGGGAGAAACGGAACTATGACCTGCCCCACCCCCCCACACAGACGCTCTGGTTGGTGTGATAGCATCATGTCGAGGAGACAGTGTGTTTTTAATTGTAAAGGCAAGTTTGTTTTATTTTCACTGCCAAAGAATGAAAATCAAAAGAACCGATGGCTAAAATTCATTTTCACCACAATACCAGAGCAGTACGACAAATCCCTTTTGTTGTGTTCACAACATTTCACTGATGACTGCTTTTCTAATCTCGGTGAGTACAAGGCGGGATTTTCAAAGCGTTTGGCAATAAAAGAGGGTTCATTACCAACTTTATTTAGACCAACGAGCATCTCCGAATCACAACGTGAAGAATGATTATGAAGTTATTTGTTTGTTTTCTCCCGTGCATCTTATCAGTATGTGTGCTGTCTGCAGCCTTTGTCTGCACTGATCTTCATTTACAAACACGTCATTAAAATGAAGTGTAACAAGTGCTGCTAACAGATATTCTGTGATAAAGTAATCCATATGAAAACAATGCGATGTCCGTTTTTCACGTCTCCCTTCATTATATCTAATGTGACCACACCCTGAATGCGCTAAACGCGCTATTCAGATTCAAACTGAAGCACGCGGCTTGAATACACACACACAGAAGAAAAACGAGCGAGACTGTTCAAATTTTTTATTTTACTGTTTGCTTCCCGATGAGAGGAATAAGACATAATTCACCCCAAAAAGATCCTAACGCATTGTTTACCGTGAAGTTGTGTGCGGAACAACCAATCAAAACTATGTCAGTTGACCAATCAGAACACAGTATGCTACCGAAAGGTGGGGTTTAAGGAAACTGAATCTTTTGAACAGCTTCGCGCGGACCGTTTGGGGATCTCTGAGAATTGAGGTAATTTTAAAATGGTATTTTGACAAAATGACAATGTTTTTTAACCTTGGATGGATTTAAACCTAATGTACAGGACTTATAAACAGTGATAGGAAGCTTAGAATTTTCATCTTACTGGCTCTTCAACATCTTTTTCAAAAAATCTCACTTTCCATTCTTATATGTAACACCTATTCCTATCATTGTTGATATCAGGTCCAGGATTATATTATCTTGCATTTGTTTCTCTCAGCAGATTACAGAAGTAGAAATGGTTGCAAACATTAATATATAATTAAATACAATAGACATCTGCGAGATCAAACAAACAAACATTAATGTTGAATAAAGTTTACTAAAGCTCACCTAATTTGTATAAACATAAATAATTGTTAATAAACAATGTTTTAATGTTTATGGTTATAACAAGAAAATGTCTTATCTTACATCATTTTACTTCTCAGGTCATTTTTTATTTTATTATTATTATTTTTTTTAAATGCAATAAATCCATGATTTTTATTTTTTTTATTTATGTAATAAATCCAGTTAATCAATTTGAAAGAGTGCATGGAATGGTGCGCCGTGATTGGCTGAGCAGATATATTGCATTCTGCAAAAAAAGGAGACTGGTGTTTATCGCATTTTGGAACCAAACTATTCATATATATTTATATCATTATTTTTTTTTCCAGTGCTTTCTTTCCATCCTATTCCCTCCCAGACTTGGAGTTAATTATCTAGTCAGCCCAACACAGCAGTCTGTTAAATCATCCTAAGTGCAGCCCATTTAGAAGCATATTCCACCTGGAAATGAGCAGGATCTGATAAGCACTTGCCCTGACTGGTGAAGGCATTACTCATCTTGTGAGGAGCACTCATCTTTCCTTTCGCATGCCTTGATTTTCTCACTGCAATAAGGGCAATAGTTCATTAGTGATGTTTTCTATGGCAAACACAACTACAAATAGTGCTCACACTTGTTAAGGGATTTGAACAAACTCCTAACTCTTAGAATTAAACTCTGGTGTATAACTCATCCAGCACCATTTGCTACAGAGATGAACAATACATTAAATCATTCTGCCCGTTGAGGAGAGGTGTGCTATTAATAATCTAAGCAATTCGATTTATGATTTTCGCCTGGCAGACGATAAAAAAAAAAAAAAAAAAAATCTTAGATCATAGAGTAAGATTGAAGGAACTAGAGCCCTATCCAGGGACCTATGCCACAGTGGTTCTTTTAACTTGGACCAATAAGAACCCTCCTAGCAAACACCCAGAACATTATGGCAAGTGCACAGCAACTCATTAAAGGCCCATTCACACCAAGCACGAAAACTATAAAGATAACGATAACGATATAGTTCTAAAAATCGTTCTCAATATTAAAGAATAGCAGAGTCCACACTACAACTATAACGATAAAGGCAAAGAGAAACAATATCGTTGGAATCACTTTCAGAACGATCTTTTTTTTTTTCTGATGACCAATAAAAACACTGCCAACCAATCAGAATCAATCCTGCTGTAATGAGCTTGAGAATTTAAAGCAGCAGACGCGCGTCCGCTTAGAACACACAGACAATATCGTTTGCTGGTGTGGACGCTAATATCGTTATCTTTATAGTTATCTTTATAGTTATCGTTCTTGGTGTGAACGGGCCTTAAGAAGAGCTAAGAACATTAATCACTCTTAACATATATTAGTATTGTAACAAAGCCATGCACTATTTAGGTAGTTTATTACCTATGCATATTTTCTTCAGAAGATATAACAATCAAGTTAACATGGAATCAAATTGTTGTACCTTAAATTTATTTATTTATTCCTAAGGTGTACACATTAGCATCTTAATAGTACATATTAGTACCTTTTGAAAAGGTATTACCTCAGTGGTAGCTTTTATGACAGTGCGGCATCTAAAATGTAAGGTTTTCAAAAACTTAAAGATGTAGGCGAACAATGTATATGATAATAATACTGAATTAATAGAGAAGTTCATCTGAAACGGCTTTTCAACATATTTTCAGGCTTTATGAATCTCGCTTATTTTCCACATTGCTAATCTACTGTTCACAAACCAACCAATGTTCAATGGAGAAAATCTGGTCCAGAATGACACTTTCTCGCATTTGTTCCAAAACTGGTTGCAAACTTGAATCTATAAATAATATACTATAAACATGCAGTATATATGTATATTAAGAAACAGTGAGATAAGCTTGCCTTTGATAGGAATATGGTTTTACACGTACCAGGATCAGATAAAACTAAAAAAAGACTGATTTATTTGAAGCATTAGAATCAGAAGCAGCATTTGAGTATTGCATCAGCTGCATGATTTACAGCATCAAGGCAACACTTGGCAAGAACCAGTGTCATAAGCACAGTAAGTGTAACCCATGTACAATTGAGACGTCCTCGGCTGTTTTATCACCTGCTTTCGCGGAAAAGAGAATTAACTTTAAGGAGAGGAAAACAACAGGAACAAAAACAACTGCTGATATGCATTTGACTTTCATACTGTGCCCAGAAGGAAGGTTTCTAAATACTGCATGGTGAGAATAAGCCCTAGGAAACCCTCCACCAGTCCCCATTATGTCACTCTGTGATCTCTTTCTCTCTCGCTCCGTCTTTCGCTCTCACACGCAGACATGTTTGCTGCATATACTGCTTTAAAGTGCACATACGAAAGCAGTTGCACATGCACACATAAAGAAATGTGTACAAAGAGACAAACACATAAACACAGTAATGCTACCTTGTGTTGGGTCTTGTCTGCTGTGTGTTTCTGTTAAAGCATGCTGTTTAACTGTGTACTTGTTATTTGTGCTCTAGTTGAGAATTGGAAAGGTGAACACTTACCCAGCATTAACTTTAATCCAGTTAAAAGGTAAAAGGTGCATATTCTGAACCAACTTAGATGACAGTTGTAGCTTGTTAGAAAAGTGTGTGATCATATTGCCAGTAACATTTATAAAGCACAAGTGCATTAACCATAAAACTCTTGGGCTAGCCAAGTTGAATGCGGTCAACCCAAGAGTTTTAGGGTTAAAATAAAGCCTTTTCTTTGGATTTCCCCCCACCATGCTTCAAATGAAGACCAATGGAATGTACCAATGCGTTTAAAATCGATCGCAGTGATTTATTCGTAGAATGCACAATAGTACAAATTTAAAGGAACATTCTTGGTCTATAAAGAAAAAAAATAAAAAATGTAATTATGGGATGTATGGTTGTAGTTTAATTTGCAACATTCAAGACAGACTTTTTACATGTAAAAAAAAATTACCTATGGATCAAACAATTCTTTTCTTTTTTTCTTTTTTTTTGCTCTCTTTCTCTCTCTCTCTCTCTGTCTTTCTCTCTCCAGTATTTAACATTTATGCAAAGCCTGTAAAATCTTATTCTTCTCATGAACGGGTCATGCAATGAATTTTAGCTTTTTGCAAAATGTAAATAGGTATTTTTACATTAGGTATTTTGTAAATAAATTAAATGTAAGAGTAGTAAGGCTGACATAAATATTCAAGATTAACTTTCATTTTCTAAAAGCATTTAGAACAATTAATATGTGCACATGTTTCACTTCGATTTATTTATGTATTTAATCACAATGGCACAACTATACCTTTCGTATACAGAATTGTACAAAATTTGTACATCCTGCATATAGAGAGATGTACAGTATGCAGTTTTTGACTACTGAGTGCAAAAAAAGGCATCTGTCAGTTTGGGAGCATTGAGGGAAAATATGAACTGAAAGATGTCAATGTTGTGCTTTGAAATACTGAGCCCTATCAGGTATAAAATAATCTATTTGGAAGCTATGAACATATATGAAAAGGCCCATTCTACTCTTTTAGAGTAGTTTCTGTACACAGCTGCTAACTGCTGCTTGCGGCTATATTTTTGTTCTTGATCTTTGCAAACTGAGTTACGAGTCGTAATTATTTTCTAATCAACATATTAACTTGCACTTAACCCAGAATATCCTGTAATTAATGGATAATTAGTCTGTAAAGTCTACTTACTAAAAACAATAAAGTGCTACATCCATAAATTAAGTCCTAAAAATGACTTGATTCCATAACTTAATTTTACCTCATTTAAACAGCAAATCTTTAGGATAAAGGCTATTTACTACAGTATCTGGGGTTTTATTCTAAGTCTCCAAAACAAGAGCTTATCACACAAGCAGTTTTTCAAGTGTTCACTGCTGCCCAAGGATTTCAAAGTTGTTAGTGTCTTCAACCAACTGTAAAATTATTTGGATTCTACCAATTTTGGAAAATGTGAATATACATTTACGTAAAATTACATAGAATGGAATCTCAGTTTTCCAAAGGAAATGTGAAGCAGGATGTGGAAAAACCCAATCAGAAAAGAAAAGTATACAAAATAGACACAGTAGGGACAGCGGGGGATGGGGGAGGTTGCGTTTCACACCAGAAAATGCCTCAATCTCACTCTCACGCACGCTTGAACACTCCCACAAACCTATTTTCTGTCTTTCACATACATACTGTCTTGAAACTGTGATTTTGCATTTTTACTTTTATGGTTTGTGCTACTGTGCATTATCTGATGAGAGGCACATACTGTAGCTCCTCTTCGTCAAGACAGGAAGACCAAAGCAACCTTTATAGCTCCTCTCTAGTGGGTTTGCTATGTGTGTGTGCTTCTTTCTACCCTTTTCTTTTTTAACTCTTAGTTATCTCATTTTCACACCTGCAGGTATTTCATATGTCTATAATTTTCCCATGAAACGACTGAGCTGAACCTCATGATGTTTCATCACGTAAATATTGGGAGAGTGGCATTCGGGATTCTTAAAGGAATAGTTAACCAAAGTCAGGGGTGTCCAAACCTGTTCCTGGAGATCTGTTGTCCTGCAGAGTTGAGCTCCAACCCTAATTTAACACACCTGAAGTAGATTATCAAGGTCAGGCTCATTAGAAACTTCCAGGCAAGTGTACTGGAGCTGGCTCTGCAGGACAGTGGCCCTCCAGGAACAGGATCGGACAGTTAAGACATAATTTACTCATTTTGGTCCATGTCCATAGAAGAATTTTATTTTTCAACTAAAATGGATAGAGGTTAGGGCTGTTAAGCTCCAAAAATAAGAAGCAACATAAGAGCATAATAGTCCACACACCACTTGTTCTATTGTATACTATGCATTTTTTCCTCATGCAAAACTATCGTATGGCTTTTCTAAAGACTTGCAATATAGTGCATGGACATCTTTCATGATGATTTGAAATTTTGAAACAATTTTTATTGTCACTTTGAATCTTGGCAGGCTCATTTGCTTTGAAGAACTGACTTTATTTGCTCCATGAAAAAAAAAAAAAGGTCATTCAGATTTGGAACGATATGAGGGTGAGTAAATAATGTTCGAATTGTTATTTTTGGAAGAACCGTTCCTTTAAGGCCACTTTAGTTAAATCTAAGAGTGAACTGTTTCAGTTAGCATAGAATGTTAATGAGACAAGGTTATGATGTGGGGTTATGTCTATATGTGGCTGGTATGTTACCTGGCTATGACAAACAGCACACAACTGACACCCAAGTAAGCGAGCAGAATATACATCCAGATGTCGGGGGACAGGGGGTTGAGAAAGGAGAACACCCCCGGGTTGGTGCCGTTGGGTTTGCGGTACAGTATACTTATCCCCAGCGTCATGAAGGGTTTGGAAAAGTCGATGACCTTCTCCCGCACGTACGTGATGGCCAGGGGTGCCACTGCAAGATCAGCTTTCTGCCAACAAATAAAGCACAGGGAAAAGAGCGATAGGCTGTAAATCAGGGCGAGCAGAAGCATTTAGAGGAAATCAAATTAAGAAAACAGGGCTTTTACACATCACACACTCTGCCCCACAGCATTTAAGAGGAAATTTAAAGCCCTCTCGTGGACTCGCGCTCTCTCTGTTGATTTACCTGCTACTGTTTCAGCACTTACTAAAGCCTTTCGTGATTTACGGGGTCTAAGGGACCGGAGGAGCGCTGAACCGAATCCACTCTCTCAGCTACCCAACTAGACTAAAAAAATGAACATAGCAGTTATGAAAAAGGGAAAATTAAGTGGGTTAAAGGTTTTACACAGGTCTGACGCTGTTGGCTCTCTGTCAAACAGCCTGTGTCTCTTAGCATATGTTTCCAGGGTCAGTTTGATCTAAAAATAGTGTAACAAATAAAGGTGCATTCTTTACACATTTTTGTTAATGTAAAAGAAAATATCTTAAAATGCCCACCGGTTTCCAAAAAGTCAATGGAAAATTTTGATTTTGACTTATTTGTGCGTTGCGCTTGTTTCATTAATGACCATCCAACCTGATCTCTTAAGAAAACGTAATTATTTAACATTTTGACAAATTGGTGGTGAACTGGTGAAAATAATAATTATATATATATATATATATATATATATATATATGACAATTTCACTTGATGAATTAGTGGTACATTTGACTAATTTGCATAAAAATAACATTTTACATTTTGACCAATTGGTAATTGTGCACAATTTTATGCAACTATTTCATGTTTTGAAAAATTTGTCTTGAATTTGTGTGATTTCACTGATACAAAAACATCTATATTTCCTTGCCAATATCTATTTGTTTCCAAGTTTCTAGGGTAAAGGATAAGAAATAATGCTCATTACAGAAGCAGATTACTTCCTGGAAACAAAAAAGTAATGTGCATTTTTTTTTTTTAATCCAGTGTATTTGCTATTAAAACAACTGAAAACATTTCACTTTCCCATTTGGGCCGTATACTGTGTATTCACTTCAAGTAAGCAACATCATACACAACGAACTAGATCACTCCCATTGCAATAATAAAAAGTTGTCTATATGTAAAGTCACTTCATACAAACTATGTTGGGGGGACACATTGAGACACTACAGATTAAAAAAAAATAAAAATTAAAAATTACCTGCAAGCCAAGCATTTTAAGGCATAATAGGCACACGCCCAATGCAAATAATATTGCAAAGGGTAGGCACTATAATTATGCTGATCATTTTAGCCTAAACAAATTGCAGTCTATGTAGAGCGTTCCAGATCAGTCACTTAAGATCCTCCATTTATATTGGCTGCTGCCTCGGAAGGCAGATAATGATGCTCTAGGCAACTGACTTGTTTCTTATGCTTAAAAAGGCCCCTAACTACACAAATGCTACTCATCATGATTTCAAATTATTATTATGTGTGTGTGTGTGGTTGCATGATGTTGTCATCACTGTGAGATCCACAGCTGCAATAGTCAAAACCATGTCTTCTTTGCATATCAGTGAGGAGTGTGACTGTATATACCATGTGAGGGCTGAAATGTGTCAACTGCTAGAGATTCTGCTGTACTGTTTATAGCACTGTACATTCTCAGCAAGAAAAAAAAAATCTAACTGCAAGCAGAAAACTACTGCATATAATCTGTTCTGCTTGTGGTGCAGGCAGCTTAATTGTTTATAATGGGAGAAACTGAGATGTGATGCTTCATTCATGTCCAGTGTAAACATCCCATAATAAGTTGTTTACAGATGTCAAGCAACAATGCAGCTTTTTACAGGTGTATTTCACAGGCGTTTGGTGTTAATACATTGTTTTTAGATTTGTTTTGAGGGCCAAATTTTCACAATTAACTAGTTGTTCATTAGCATGTATGTTACTAGCATATTAGCTTTCTCCTTCTTTCCAAAGCGCTTGGGCAGAAGGGCTCCTGAGGCATCTGCCATTGCTAAGCAACAATGACACACTCTCTCCATGAAGACACAGAAATTTCAGCAAAGGATAAATGGATTTGCAGCACAAAAAAACATCACTTTCAGTAGTTTTCAATTTTTTTTCAAAATGGCAATCCATATACAGCTATGATCACGCTGTCCCTTCATCTTGGCAGAGTTTTCAGTGTTGTTAAGGGAAAGGATGAAGCTGAATGTTTAGTTCTTGTCGCGTCTGCCCTAGACCCTCGGCACAAACATCTCAGGTTTCTCGATGAAAACATGAGAGAAGTAAGAATTATTTTAAAAAAATTTTTTTACATTATCAGAACATTATTTTCCTTAATGCGAGTGGTGCGGATGCAGACGCCGCCACCAACGATGAAGAGGAAGCAATACAGACTCATCGGAAAAAGGCTGAAGGAGTTCTTCAGCGATGATTACAGAGAGTCCAGCCGAGACGAGTGGGAACAGTTCTTGCTGGAGCCATGTATTCCACCAGATGAGTATCCCAATCAGTGGTGAAACGAAAACACGAGGTGCTTCACAAAACGTATTCGTTTAGCACACCGTTATTTGTGAGTCCCGACAACATCTGTGCCGTCAGAGCGTGTTTTCAACGCGGCCGGCCTTATTGTTAACAGATAAGGAGCCGACTTTCCTCCGATCAAGTTTACATGCCCGTATTTCTTAACAAGAACATGTAAAACAATAGAAAAAAAGCAAAAAAAAAAAAAAAAAATTGCTGACAGTTTCAAAGTTAAGTGTAGGCTACGTTCTACAATAGCCCAATTGCTGCAGGCTGCTTTACGTTTTTTCTTTGTTCACTTTTTTTTTTTTTTTTTTTGCTTTTAATCTGTACTTTTGTTTGTTTGCACGCGTTGTTAAAGGTTTTAATTTACAAAACACGATGTGTAATGTTCAAGTTTATTGTGTGTAAGCTTGTTCAAAATGACGGAAACATTAAATGTTGCTGAAAAATAACGTCTGTCTCATTAAACTTAATTTAAATAAACGAATATTCGAATATTTGTTTTTTGTGAGCTCAAATATTTGAATGCAATATTTGCGGAAAATGCCCATCCCTAGTGGCAATTCGCAAATATTTCCACATCGTGATGTAGATATGTGTGTTTGAATGAGCCGTTTTATGGGAGCGTGGCAGAGTCTTAACTTTGATAAAGAATATCTCTTTGGATTTGAGACTTTAGTCTTTGCAACTTTACAGATCTTCTTTATGTACCAAGAGCTTGTAACACTCCAAAGAGAAAAGAAAAATTTAGATTACATCATATGACCCCTTTAAAGACATATGACTTAAGATTTAAAGGCCACATTTTCAAGCCTAGTACTGTGGATTCATTGTTTGACTAAGTTTGATTGTAAATCTGAGATTATACCCGGTACGATTTCAACATGATAATTCTTCAACGAAACATCCATACTGAAACGATAAAGCCGTTATTCCTGCTCCAGAACTGATGGAGGGTCTGCTGTCGAACGGCTGACACCAGCTAAGACGGCTGTGCCCCTAAAACTGACATTTAGCTCAATTTCACTACTTTTACTGTTACAATTGGTATAATTTCAGTCAAAATAAAGGCTTCCATCTAGAATTATTGGATTGTCTATAATTATTCCCAGAGGGGGCAAATTAATGCCAGAAGTGAGCAGATGTTGTCTCGCTACCTTCCTTTTTTTTTCTTCTAAAGTCCTTTGACAAGATATTTTTATCTCTAACACATCAATGTACGGGCAAACTGCAAACTCCAGACTGCTCTGAAAGCTTGTCAAGGCCAATTACAGTCTGTCCTGCTCTCGTCTTGTGGAGTGGGGTGGTACAATGTTGCTGGGGAATGTTACAACAACACACACACCCTTCACACCACACGATCTGTCCAAGACCAATTGAGGAACAGTGACTAAGAGATATGTTGGAGCAATGGATACTATTGAATATTGGGAGTGCAGCACTCTTCTCAACAATGTGTTTATTCCTTTTTTTTTTTTTTTTTGTGGAATCTAATGAGGATGTCGAAGGGCAGTGTTTTCATCTGAATGTGTGTGTTTGTGAAAGTATGTGTGCTTGATAAGCTCTATGGGGGGAAACTAATGCCAGATTTTTCACTTTGTGTCCTCTCGGCAGTATGTGCTTGAGTTTTATTTTATAGCATTTCGTACCATCTGCTATGCACGCACACACGCACTGCTAATCTTATTTTCATATCTGTTTCCTCACTGAGAGCATCTCCTTTCATTGTATAATCTTGACAAGTCCCTTCTGCAGCATGGTGGGAATGCGTCAGGATTCTGCACCATCCTGAATTGAATTAGGAACGCCTTGTAAATTACACTACAATTTCTTAAAAATGTAATTAAATTTGAATCGAGGCAGCAAGCATGAGGCAAAATTCCAATTTGAATTCAAAGAAGTAGTTTTAATATGGAAGGATATTCAAAGAAATGTATACAAATGCAGTGTAGCATTTAATAATAATATTTTTTTTTTTATTTTATGTGTGTGTTTTATGTTATGTTATGTGTGTGTGTGTTGTCTGTTTCCAACATTAATAATTATATGAATTTATTCTTGAGCAGATAATCTGAATTTTAGAATGATAACTGAAGGATCATGTGACATAGTAAACAGGAGTAAATTATGTAAAATATATTTAAATATGTACATAAAACATTTTAAATTTCAATATTTTATAATATTTAAATTTTCAAAAGTTATTTATATTTTTGTAATTAATATATTTCAGAATATTTTTTTGATTTTCCAATTTTTTTTTTTGTTTAAATAAATGCAGTAAATCTAGCTTTGTTGAGATGCACTAATTTTGATGCACTTTATGTATTGCTGTATGAAAGAAATACAATTTGCTTTAATGGCTTTGATAGTACTGAGAAATAAATCAGACTAATCAGTTTAGGGAAACATCAAGGAATAAATATAATTAGTCAAAATTAATGAGCATTATTTCTCACAAAACTTGTGTGTAATTATGTTTGATTTCTTTGAATTGCTATTCAATAAACTCTTCTTTTATTTTTATTTTTATTTTTTTCATTTTTTATTCTAACATCTTTGGTGTGGGCAGGGGGTGACCAAATCTATACGTATTCATATTGATGATTCGAAAGGGAGCCAATTTCACTAAACCTTGCAGGGTTGTACAGAGTGGAAACACTGAGTGCAATCAAAACAATATTTGGATTGTGGAGTCTGACTCACATGGTCCATCAGTTCTCGGATCATGCCGTTCCACTGGCCCGTGCTCTCTTCCTGCGCTCCGTACTTGCCATCCTCCACCAGTCGTATTTCGTAGGTGAAGCCCAGGATGGCAGCCAGCTCTCGCAGCAGGTCGATGCAGTAGCCCTCGAAGCGATCGTTACCGTATAGAGGCTTATCTGACTTCTTGAACATCACGTAAGGCTCTTCCTGTGGAGAGAGAAGACATTATGCTCTGATTGTCAGAAATATGTCTGATATATATCTGATAGGGCTTGCACACCCACAGAGATGTGTAGCTATAGCTATAATATATATATATATATATATATATATATATATATATATATATATATATATATATTATCATGCAGCTCAAACTACAGTTTAAAATATAATATAATATAATACTGTATAATATAAGCACATTAAAAATACTATTTTGAAAAAAATATATAATAATAATAATAATAATAATAATAATAATAATAATAATAATAATAATAATAATAATAATAATCTCTTCCTTTAACATGGTCTTAACTATTGTAATGCATGAGCAACAAATCAGCATTATAAGGCCATGTCTACACGAATCCCTATCCAATCTTTTTTTTTTTTTTCGTCTCAAATATCTGCGTCCACAAAAAACCATGAAAACCGAAACAAAACAACGTAGTATACATGCCAGACCAGCAAGTGGCACTGTAATTCTGCCACAGAGATACAATAAAAACGGAGAAGACGACTTGGGCTATGCGCATAAACCTTAAGCGTGGTATACAAACGACCATGGAACAATACATTCATAAATCTGTGTTAATGTTAGCTAATAAAAAGACAGTTGTTCAGTGTTTGTTCATGTTTGCTGTTAGGTGGCATAGCGGAGTCTGCTAGGGGCGAGACGTGGGCTGATGACATCATCATTTCAGAAAACATACGGATTCGCTGTCCACACGAAAACACAAGGGTAGCGTTTTCAGATTTACCCTGGGACCCGGTTTTAAAAAAAAAAATATTGGTTTCAGTCTCCCAAAACACTGGCTCCATGTGGATGAAATGCCTATACCATACAAAATGTATGCATATACAGACTGAGACAGCTGATCTTGGCAATATGAATGCAGATATCTGGTTCAGACAACAGGAAGCTGGTGTGAACTGATCTTTCTATACCACTGAGACTATTCAGGAAAATGTGTTGTGCCAGGGGAGCTGATAAGCGCTTTCCCGCCCCCACGCTGCTTTACCGCCCGCATATTCACGGTCCTAATGAACCAATGAGAGGCAGCCTGTTCACAGCAGGAGCCCAGCATAGAAACAACAGTTCCTCTCATGCATCAATGCTCTGTGTGTAAACTATTTTATTTTTATTTTTTTCATAATTTCTCTGACATTTGAAAACCTTGTCAGTTCAGCCACCTTAAGACCTGTACACAACAAGCACAACTAATCTAAAAAAACCACATATTAATCATTCAGCTTCAATACAAATTCAAATACAAATACATTAAACTATAAATGTATTACATTACTCGCATTCATTCTATATGAAATATCAAACTCATCTGATAATACATACATTGCCTGTTGTAATGCAGAGAAATAGAAATACGCAATATTTCTGATACACAACGTAGACAAAGTAAGAAAGTCCTTCTTCGCTATAATGCAGTGGTAATATAATGCTTAAATTAACATTATTCATCTGAAGGCAGGACTTGATCCATAACTCAAGATCAGAATGTGAAAATGACAAAGTCAAAGTGAAATAGAATATCATAGAGACTTGGGTTAGCCTCTTTTGAAACGGGCCATTTAAGTAACCACTTTCTAACTACCCAAAACACCTTAGCAACTGCATGTGAATGCAGAACACCTCAGGAAAAGAGTGAGAACCCTTAGCAACTGCATAACAATGCCCTGGCAATCACCATAGCACTCACAGTTTATTTTGTGAAATGTCACAATCTAGTTTCGTATTTCATCTATGTCTGGTCATGAATTCCGCTTGACTAAATTGCTCTTGGTGCATGAGGTTTTGGCCAGAGCTCTAAATCAAAACAGAGCATGAGAGCTCTGATATGTTAGCGGACTGGCAGACAGAGAACCTGTGTTGCTTCCAGCTCAGTCAGAGCTACCTTTAGTTTATGAACACTGATCGGATGCTGCTTCAGGCCTCTAGTGCTCAGATCAGATTTTCATTGGCCGAAAGCTGTGTCAAATAAGCCCCCGTGAGCTCTTTGTACTTGAGCGTTGTTTGTGCGTGTGTGTATTTCTCTGGAAACAGTGCTGAAGTTGGAGAGGGCTGCTCACAGAAAGCGATAATATTTCATAACTGTCTGAGCTTTTTAAAGTCACGTAGCACTTTGACTCGAAGCTGAACACTCAGCGAGCGCCGCGGCTTTCTTTTCCATTTGGCTTTTGTTTGTGAATGGTTTTACATTCAGCTGGGTTTCATTTAGAGTGCTGAGCTCAAGCATCTGCGAGATCCACCAGTCTGTGCAGCCAACGTGTCATTCAGAAGAGTGCCATTTTGCTTGCAAATAGGTTTTTAATTAGTTTGATGATTTTACAATTATTTTGGGATACTTTTAAAATGCATTCCTTAGCATTGTCTTTTTTCTTTTGTTCTCTCTTCTTCCTGCTAAAATGTCTAGTTGTGATGAGAGACAGGGGATGAGAGAGCGTATGCTCGAAAGCTTGTCTTTGTGTGAATACGCATGTTTACGCC
Organism: Carassius auratus; assembly: GCF_003368295.1. NCBI lineage: Eukaryota > Metazoa > Chordata > Actinopteri > Cypriniformes > Cyprinidae > Carassius > Carassius auratus. Next base: position 29,388,931 of record NC_039251.1, read on the forward strand.
AAAAAGAAAGCAGATCATTCAAGGTCAGAATGCTGCAGTTGCTGATGGATAGGACAGCTACCCACAACTCTGAAAAAGATGCATCTTAATAACTGAAAATGCTCTGGAATGCTTTGAAGTACTTGTGAAATGTTTCACGGAAAAATAGCAGGAGATACATTACGTTTTCTCAAGTGCCAGAGGTCTCTGATTAATGTTGCTGAAAACCTGCTATTTCCACATTACAAAGCTCCCTTGATCAACAATGCGGTTTCGGAGATGTCTGTGCTTTGCAGCAGCAACTTCAAAAGTTTGTTAAAAGTCATCAAAAAGCAATTTCGTCATTTCATATTGAACACATTTTACATAAATCTCACAAAACCTGTCAAGATGTAGGGATCATATTGCACTCCAAATCAAAAGACAAAAATAGGATATTATATTTCGCCTAAGGAAGCAAAGCCCATTTGAAAACCATTAAGATATTTTGCACTGCAACATTTTTTGGATGTGATAATAGTTACATTACAAACATTATGGGCCACTACTTGATTTAAGGGTGGGACTGCACTGCCACAGGCCTAATGAATACTAGATGTAATTTAAGACCATATTTCACAATTTTAGGACAAAAGATGAGAAAAAATCCCATATATACTCCTGGGAAGTGGATTAAAGTGGACAAGGATACCAGGTGTAAACAGGGCCTAAACGCATTGATGCACTGCATTCAGTCTATAATTTACAATCATTCTACAAACATATTTTGATACGCTAGATAAGAATAGCCTTAACAAGAAAATCTTAGAGTTTTATCCTAGTCTTGCATTCTAATAAAGAATATCATATAATTGATGTTTCTTCTGTTGTAAGTTTATTTGGATAAAAGTGTTTGCTAAATGAATAAATGCAAATGTAATGTAAATGTAATTGTGTTATATTTCAGTCTAAGAAGCATCCAACCTGCCTCACACAATTTACACTACAGCCTCCTTAGGAACAGCAAATATTGCATCTAAACTCATAAAAGAGCAATTGAGAGAATAAAAACTCTAATTAAACCAGTAATCCATTCAGCAGATGGGAAAGAAACAGCCCCTAAAAGCTAAGTTACCTTCCATTACTCGCCATCTAATTAAAAAAAAGGAATATTTTGACTCCTGGTAACAAATGATACTGGTTCATGTGTACCTTTTTTTTTTATTTTATTTTTTTTATAAACCGGTTCTATCAATATATTGTGAAGCTGTTACTCTGAGTGATATCTGGAAGTGAAAGGGGCTATTAAATCCAGTTGGAAATCTACACACGACACTTTGCTGCTGTTTTCTGAACTCAGCAACCCCAGATTGCTGCCTGAAATTGTGATGCTGAAAACATTCAGCTATTAATCACAGACCTGGAGAACAAAACATCCTGGAAGATAAGAAATAAGAAAAAAGTATAACTGTATTGTGATGTGCGAGTCTACAGTACATTTACTGGGCATCTGATGCACACTGCACAAAAAAAAAAAAAAAATGTCAACCACTATCCGAAAATCAGGAGATCTGTTCAGATGGACTGGTTCTACAATTTTTTTTATTTTTTTTTTGCACAAGTCTGCCTGGAAATAAGTTACAGCATTTTTGTTTACTTCACAACATAGGCTCATTGGAAAAACGTATGTCTCTAAATACATTTCTACAAAACCTTTTTGCAAAACCAGTTGGAATAAACACTACATCCAGTAAAACACAGACAAATTGTATTACTTTTCGCACAATGTATAATTTGCAGGACTACAGTTTCTATATTTTTTTTTCCACACAATTACTTGAAAAATATAATGTTATGAGATCAAAACAAGTTTACCATGCTGCAAAATTTAATAACTTATACTTATTAATTACAACATTGAAACATGGGAGGCATGAAAGAGCTGAGGATCCAAATGCAGCTTATTTAACAAGAGCATGGTTGAAACAGGCAAGTTCAAACACCAGCAAACAGGTACAATCCAGGGTGAGACAAAAGAGTAATCTGATTAACAGTCCAAGGTCAAAAAACAAGGCAAGGCAAGTAAACACGGAGACAAGTAACAAGATTAGGCTAAACGATATTCAGCAATGTGTGTGTGGATGTGTGCAACTTTTATAGTGTCCCTGATAGGAAACAGGTGAGGTGCAATAATGAGATCCTAGCCAGGGGTTTATGGGAAATGGAGTCTGGAGAGAACAAAGACAAAATCCCTTACCATGACCACCCCCCCCCCCACTAAGAGCAGATTCCAGATGCTCCAAATAGAATAATGAGAAGAACTCACAGTCCACGGTGGAGTTGGAAAGAGGAATCATGAGGGGAGTGAAACAGGAGGATTCAGGGGTCCGACTGACAGAAACAGAGCCGGTGGATGGGGGGCCCAAGGCAAAGATGGAGAGCTGAAGAGCCAGGGTGACACTGAGGGATCGGAGGGCCATGGTGGAGCCAACGACTGAGGTGAAGGTTGGGAGCTTTGAGCCAAGGTGACAACAAGTTCAACATAGTGACTAGTAGAACTAGTGTCCTCCTTGACTGTGACTGGACAATCAGAGAGTTCAATAATGGCCACCATAGTCATCACAGGAGTTGACATACAGTCTTTATAGCTGTGACTGGACAATCAAAGAGTTGAATAATGGCCTCCTTGGTCCGAACAGACAATTCACTGAGATTATGACTGGGCGCCACAACCACAGAAGGAATGGAGGCAAGTGCCGCCATCTCGGAAGAGACTGCAGTGGACACCATGTCCTCTGGGAGCACAGCAGCAGACACTGCTACCTCGGAATGTTCTGCAGAGTAAGCCGCCATCTCTGATGATGTTGTAGCCAGTGCTGCTGCCTCTAGCAAATCGGTGATGGTGTGTGTGGCCCAGATACAACATAAAGCAACCCCTCATATAGGAAGTGTTGCAAAGAGGGGAATAAGTTCATGAGCAGGATGAGTAGAGTGAATTGGTTTGGGGATAACAGCTGTGCATGCTGACACCAGCGGTGGATCGCCCATATTAGACACCAGTCAGGAGTACCAATGAACTGACCTCGGATTTCTGGTTGCAGCAGACAGGAAGTAACCAGACTTTGGATGATCAGCTGTAATGTAACAAGGTTCTGGCAGATCGGCTGTGACGTGATGAGGCTCTGGCCAATCAGCTGAGATATGATGAGACCCCGCAATATCAATTGAGATGTGACATGAAACAGGAATATTGGCTGTGACTTCACTTGACTCGGAGATGACAGCTGTGACATGATGAGGCTCTGGAATGGCAGCCATGATGGGACAAGACTCTGGACTGGCAGCCATTTTGTGGAAAATCTCTGAGCTAGCAGCCATTTCATGAACATTCTCTGGATTGGCAGCCATCTTGAAAACAAACTCTGGAGTGTAAGATACTGTAGGAATGCTGTGTTCCTCCTCCCCAACACCCACAGTAAATTGAGAACCACTTAGCCTTAATCTTAAGTCTAGATCGATATAGGATTCCAAAGTGCAGTGAGGTTCATGCAATGGCATGATCAAACTATGTGATTCAGACAGCCCTGCTCGAAAAAAGATCATGAGGCATAACTCATCCATGTTGGTCAAATGGGCCAGCTCAACAAAGTCCATTACTTAGTCCTCAATGGGCCAATCTCCTTGACGGAGACACGTGATTTGTGCTGCTGGATTCATCCTTGCTGTTCTGGATGCAGCTTTTATTTAACAAGGGAGTGGTCGAAACAGGCAAGGTCAAACACCAGCAAACAGACAAAGACAAAACCCCTTATTGTGACAAGTGTCACATATCCAGCTTCATATGTATGGGTTTTCATATTCAGTAGGTTTGTTTGGTAGTTCACACAATGATTTAAATTCTAAATCATTGTGTGAAAAATACTGTGTTTTTTTACACACGAAACATGAACACATGTTATATTGCACACTGTAAACGGGACCTTTACATGCCCTATTATACTTTCACAATTGGTTTCTGATGAAAAGGAAATGACCATATTTGGATCCGAGAACATAGTACGGGAGAGAGAGAGAGATAGAGAGAGAGCTTTCCAGGGTGCAGACAGCAATCGCAGAGCACCATGGTGATTTAGAACGCCAACTGAATTTATGAGAAATCTACAGACGCAAATAGACTAAAGGTGTAGTAAAATAAAGGCCTATATGTGTATTTTGGACTTGTTTTCCACCATAAGTCTGAAAGAAGACAAGTTATTGAAGATAAACAGCCCCAAATCTCAAAATTGACCAGTAAAAAAAACGATGTTTTTGCATGTGTCTCACCCATAGACTGTAAAAAAAAAGTCTCAAGTGTGGAGCGTTAGATAAACATCATAAAATTTGTTTCGTCACCTTACTTAAGTAAAAAAAAGTTGCTAATCGACTGCATGATTCAATAATTACTTTATTAGAATTGCAATTATACTTTTTTTAAACAATTGTTTTAAATTACGTTGTTGCCTATATCGGCACGTTCGGCCGAAAAATAAGTAAATCGTAACGCAGTAAACCCCTTTTACATTCAGCATCAGAGGAGCATAATAAACATAATGATTAGCATCTTGGTCTGCTCTAGGAGATAACATCGTCATCGAACCTTGTCTGTCTAACACCGAAAGACGTTAACGTTAGTACCAAGCACTTCTTGCACTGCAAAAACTCGCTAATCGAAAAACATAAGCAAATGTTATATAAAATAAATCAACTCACTGTGTGCTTTTTTAGTTGGAAAACAGCAGATTGCTATTCTTGGTCCTCATTGAGAAGCATCGCGACGCAATCATGAGTTATTTATTAAACTGAAAGATTATGATTTGAATTTGTGAGTGACAGACAAGTAGAAGGGTGGGGGCACACTGGGGGGGGCAATCAGTTTTCAGGAGGGGCCAGTGCCCCCATGGTCCCTCCCCTGGCTACGCCACTGTTTAATTGGTGCGGGTGCTTTCGGAAATCCACTGTTATACCAATTTTGTATTTTGTAACACTATTGGATAGATTTAGTGTTGGGTTTGGGGTAGAGGATATTTCCAGCATGATAGAACATTAACTTTTATTTGAATTATGAACTACCACATATCTCAAGCAATATAATAAAAACACAGCCTATGTCAACCTAACAAAAACATGCCAGGGTCACATATTGAACCCACGTTTAAGCACCACTCACTGGACATTTCAGTCTGGAACTGCCTCGAATTGTGCAGTAAGGTACGAAATAATCGTGTCTCAGAAATGTATGTAGAGGCACGTATTTCCAATGATCCGTTTTTTTTTTTTTATTTGTTTTTTTTTATTTGCTGTGACTATTTGACATTAATTTTTATTTGTATTTTTATTATTTTTTTACGAATCAGCTAAGTTAATAATTCAATTACCTATTCATAAAGACAGTCATTAGCTATGCTTCCATTTACCTATTTTTATGCACATTTTGGAATATTGCATACAAAACGCTGGATGGAAATGCCAAGATGTGCATAAATTCTAAAAATGTGCATTAAAAACGTATATGCACAATTGAGTGGAAATAACATTTTATTCAATAAGAAAAAAAAGTGCATTAACTACTATGGAAACACTTTAACCTAATAAATTCCACCGTTCGCATCAAAAAAATCGCATAACTTGTGCGATGGGACTGGAAAACCTGACTAACCAGACCGATCTTGTTCCACCATCTGCATCTGAAATGTTGTTTTGGTCTATCTGAAATGCCTGAGCAAAGTCTGTCATCAAAAAGATTCTGCATGATTGCCTTACATGACTGCATTCCCAAACAGCAGCATCCACCTCTTTGATGCATTGGGTGGAAATGGTGCTTTATTTGCAAATGTTTTATGTGATATCACAGTTTCGCGCTTTATATCACAAGTGATATCACAAGTTTATATCACATTTTTGGATGGAGACATAGCTTGCTTCATTCCTGAATTAATCAGCCTTTTTTAATGAATTAGTCAAATGAATGATCAAGTGACTCAATGACTGACTGGCAGTGACTTGATGCCACCTAATGGCTGTTTTGGTTATATATTATATCATTTTTTTCTATAACTTTATATTTTTATACCAAAAAAATATATATATATCTCACAACAGTGATAATGCAATTTAAGTAGCAGTGTAAATGCATTTATGCCACCTTTTGCTGCATTACATAGTACATAGTGTGTAAATGCCACTTCAGATGCAGCCTTTGCAATGCAAAACATGGATAATAGATTTCTTGATAATTGTTTAATTTGATTGTTAGCAACCCTGTAGTATTGTATTATCCTAAGTGTATTGATTGATAACATTTACTGACAAAAAAAATTGACACATTCACAAGTTTAGGAAAAAATGCCCTTATAGTCAAATGCGAACAGTCAATGAAAGTCTTTGCTTCCTATTACAGTGATAATGTCTCTCAACTCTTCTTTTGTTCCTTTTTTTAGAAATCTGAGAGCAAACCTGCAGCATGTTTGCTCACAGCCTATTAATAACAATTTCCTTTCTGCAGTGGCACAATGATGGCTTCAGAGGCAAACCTGCGGGCATTAAACTTTCATGTAAGGACTGACATTCACCGCTCAGCATTCACCCCTCCCAGCAGTCTCCTCTCACACTTTCTCTCCTTTCATTCATGACAGCTTTGATCCTTGGCCGTCTGACTCAGGCAAATAGCATTTGGAGCATTTAATGCATTCTGATTGGCCACTGAGAGTGAATGAAAAAACTCACACTAAGCTTAAGATAAGTCATTTTGGAAGACTCGATCAGGGTTATCATTAACAAGTCTAAACCCATTTTAAAAAATCATTACATGAAATTTAAATATTTATTTTTTATTATTATCATTATTATTGGGCTGATGAGAGAAAACCAACATGATAGTTAGACTATTTTAATGTTAACTTGTCTTACACTTAAGTAAGTAAATTAGGAAAAATAAGAAAATCCATTCCCTGCTTGCTGACACAAAGTATTGACGCTGTTTTTAATAATTCTCTACAACTGGGAAATGTTGCATTCATTTGAAATCTCTAAATATTTTCCGATATTTGAAACAGTTGCACCATTTGACATAAAGTCCATCATCAGAAACAATGACTGATGCAACAGCAAAGGAATTTAGAGGCGTAAAGCAGTGAGAGATTTTTCTTTTCTTTTTTTCTCAGAATACTGTCGTTCTGCATGATCAAAAGCACAACAAGTGAAGACGTGGAAATTCAGAGATGTAGAGTTTGCCACAAATGTCAAGTATAGATTGACTGTTTCCTGTGACACTAAACCTGTTAACCTCTACGTTGTCATTTTGTTTTCATCCATTCAATCAAAAGACAATTTGAATGCAAGTTTGTGACATTTCTGTGAATATTTGGATGTGATTTTCCAATAGAGTTAAGATCAAAAACATTGTGTATATATGCTTTGACAAAACACAGTTGCGAGAAAAGTGTACGATAAAGTCCTTTCCACCTGCTTCCATATTTTAGGGTGAACATAAATACCCTTAAAGTGTAAGAATTGAACTCCAAATCAACAGCATAACACTCAAACAAACCATTCGCTCAACCACTCTGCTAATCTACCAAGTACTACACAAGTTTTTTTTTTTTTTTTTGTAAGGAAAAACAGCTCACTCACAGATGTGGTACTTAAATGAAAACAGTGAGCACCTTTAAAGAAAAGTGTGTTATACAATTGTCTGTAGAGAGACTGAAGAGTTTTCTTAGTGTATTTCATCAGTAGGCATGTCATCTGAAAAGATGACAGGAACAAAGCTGCTATCTTGATTGGTGGTGAGAGACCGGAATGGTTGGAACAGCCTAAAACCACAAACCCAGAGTGTTCCGTCACTCAGGGACGATGACAGTGTAATCTGACACCAGTGAGCTGCCTTTGGCTTCAAATATCAGAGAAGTTTTGGAAAAGTGGGCGAAGGGAGCAATAATATTTGAACAGGTTTTTCAAGGTCTGCAGTTTTAAAGCCTAATGTCAGTATATATATATATATATATATATATATATATATATATATATATATATATATATATAAATATATATATATATATTTTTTTTTTTAGGTTTTATTGGATTTTTGAAATATATTTTTAATGTTGTTGTTTTTTAAGGGTAAAATCAGACAAAAATACTGATAAATAAAATTAATTCTATATGCGATCACTAAAATATTATGCATGCAAAATAGACAAAATAAAGTGCATAGAAATAATGAAAATAATGAATTTTCATTCACCAGTATAGTGGACACCACCAGCGATCTGTTGGAGAGAGAATCCGACACATTGGCTGCCTTTCCTTTTTGGTTTTCCGTCATGTTCAAACCACTTACAGGATCCCATGTCCCAATCTGCATTAAAAAAAAAAAAAAAAAAAACCTTAATATTTTCATTTATCTCTGAGATGATACAATAAGCAGATCAATACTACAATAATGCACTAAAGGTCACTTTCCAACAAGTTCTCTTCTATGGCCATAGAATCAGAATCTATAAGAGTTTCAGTGAATGTTGTGTGGGTTCTTTACTCATTGGCACACATTATATATGCAGAGGCTTAAAGGAAGTGATGAGAAGACCATGTTATCAAGTTATCAAGAGATGGAAGAGAGAGTAAATGAGAATTGCTTCAGCAGACCAGAGAACTGCGATCCCATTCCTCCCTTCTCATTTACTTCAGAGGACCCTCTTGAGAACTGACAACTCAAAACAAGATGACAAAGTGCAGACGTTCACGCACGTTCAGCTATCAGAAAACAAAGTACTTCAGAAAATGCACGGCCTGTAGTTTGTAATTGCAAATCACCTGTTTAATTCAGTCTTCATAAGGCTAAAGGGCTACTGAGGGCCTTATTATTAAGGGGATAAATTATTCATGAAGGTGCACACACATGTGGAAGAGAACCGGGAGGTCACGGTTTGCTTAGAGGCTCTCCGTGTGTGTGTGTGTGTGGGTGTGTGGGGGAGGTGTAAGTGTCTGGGTGAGTGTGTGTATTTACTGGTGTACACACGTTTGTCCTTATGAAGGACAGCAGGTACATAACTAAGGACATGTGAAGCAGAGGAATCCAGCACCTTTTCTAGCCCCTCTTCCTTCAGGCTGATCACATCCAGATCGAAATCTGTCCTCAGGCCATTGGTCCTGTTGAAATTTATCCGTCCGGTCAAACCGTCCCAGTGGGCCTGGAGTTGTAAGAAAAATATTCATTATAACCAACCTGAGACATCAGACCAATTCTTCCTTTCTGGCCAAACAGTGAAAATATGTCATTCATCAGAATTTCATGCTCACACTTTTATATGTTTTATATGTATCTTCGGGACAGAAGATCCTCACTGCCATTTTGCAGGTTATGAATTCAGATGCATGTGTTAAGAACAGGGTTATTATAGTTAACAAAAAATGAAATAAAATTTAAATAAAATATAATACAGACATTTAAAAACAAAAAAGCAAGAAAATTAATAAAAATAAATAAAAATAAAAATAAATAAAATAAAAACACAAATAAAGTCAAATGCAAACAGAAAAAAAATAATAATAATAATAAAAAAATAAAAAAAATAATAAAAAAAAAATATATATATATATATATATATATATATATATATTAGTGCTGTCAAAATTAGCGCGTTAACGCATTCGATTAATTTGAAATATTTAACGCGTTAAAAAAAAATAACGCAATTAACGCGGTTGCAGTTTTTTTTTATTTCCAGTTGTGGCCTATGTGTGTTCAACGTGCAAAGAAATATGGATAAGACCAAGGAAGGACTTTTAGACGGAAAGTTTCAGTATAAAACTCTGCCGGATTACTCTTCAGTCTGCCACAAGAAACATTACTCTTCATTTAGTCTGCCACAAGAAACATCAACATTAAAATCATGAACTCAAATGTCATTGTTTTAAAAAAAAAAAAAAAAACAATGACTGTAACAGTGCGTAAATCAGACCTAGCTAACGTTAATAAGCTTAAACAAAATTAACGAAATAATTGTGTAGCGGAGTATTTTTTGAACACATTGCCGCGAACTGTCAATCACTCCTGTACGCGCGCATCACTGTCCTCCTCAGCTGCAGCAACTTGCGCTCTCTCTCTTCATCAAGCTTTAAAACAAAAAAGGGGACAAAAATATCATATTGTCTTTGTGCATAGGCTATAGATTAATTAGATAAATTAATATCTAAATTTGTGCCTTGCCGTCTACGGTATTTTTTTAGAACTTAGAAAAAAGATGCTGCAGCCAATGAGCAGCCAGCGGGGGCTGCAGGACGACTCAACCTCCGCAGACAGTTTTTAATGTTTATCAGACAATAAATACTCAAGATTTTGCTTTAGTATAACTCACAACGAGTTTCACACACCTTCTCCGGCCACGTTGAGTTGTTGACACTTAACAGTGGGAAAAGCGACACATGCGCTATTCACTTGTGTAACTTAAGGGTGAATGGGTAATGTAGTTTCTGCTCTGGGTGGGATGAATTAGGAAGCTTGCATTGTGAAGGGCGCTCTGAAAATCGGCAGTGCAGGTAAAAGATTAAAACCTCTATTAAAACAGATGTCCAAATGAGCGTACCGGTACGCTACAAGCACGTTCTGGGCGCACGGAGAGGTGGCGGTACGCTCAAGAGCTATATTTGGAAGTGGCGGTACTGAGTACTGGTGCGTACTGGCACACTTAAAGCACTGGCAATGACTATACTTTGGAATTTTTTTGCAGTCCACTTAGAATTCAACATGGAAATCATTTTTGTTTTTTATTGGCATTGATTGTTTTGAAATTCAAATGGTACTTACATGCCTGTGTTTTTATTTCTGTAATAAATATGGCTTTCAAGCCAACAGTTAATTTGGAGGATATTGATGGTTTATTGCAGGTATGTTGTTTACATGAGAAAATCTGTGTTACAAGTTAAACAAAAATTCCAATAAACAATCATATTTTGAATTTAAATAGTTTCTTTGTCTTGAGTTTACATCAATTATTTACATTTTACATTTAAATATCCAAAAAGTTTCAGTCTTTTAATTGTGATTAATCGCGATTAATCACGATTAATTTTAAAAAATTGTGCGATTAATTAGTTAATTTTTTTTAATCGATTGACAGCACTAATATATATATATATATATCAGTCCCTACAGAAAAACGCTGATTTTTTTGTGATTGTTGCAGGCAAAAATCCTTGATTTTGCGGCACGTTTTCTTAATGCGATGGAATATGCGGGATATTTTTGCAATTTATGCGATGAAATTGCGTGAACTTGCAAAAACTGTGGTTTGATGTACTTACTGCATTTAAAATATAAGCAAAATATTTAATGTTTGTCATGATTGTCTGTTCGGTTGAAATAATGTCTGAAATCAGTGCTGATTCAATACTGAATCAGTGAATGCTGCTCTAGATTTCATTCTCCACTCTAATCAAACATGAGAAAAAGCGAGGTTGACTGAAGTAGCTTAAAAACCACCTCATGTGAGACCTGAGGCTCTTCAAAATCTGAAAAGAAAGAAACTCTCTTCTCATATCCTGTGTTCATGAGTCATGGCCGGAACTACTTGGGTACTGACAATGAATAAATGTAAAAAATAAAAATAAAAAACACACAGAGAGCCCCAGTATATCTGAGTCTGAAACATATAGTTACTTAAAAATGGACAAATAAAAAATAAATGTAATTTAGATTAAAAAAAAAAAAAAAAACACTAAAGCGGTGGAGCCACAGTGAAATCTAATATCACTAGATACATATAGGGCCTTAAAAATGAATATTAAAAAAATAAATAAATACAATATATAATAAATAAGTACATACTGTGACCATTGACATATAATGCAAGAATAAAACAAAACTATTTAAAAAAAATATATTTTCACTAAAAAAACCTAACAAGCTCTGTGTACAAATAAAATAATAATGCTGCCATTCCTTTTTCACATTTCACTTGAAAACTGATATTTTAACCTCTCTCTACAAAAAAAATTAATAAAAAATAAAATAAAAAAGTGGCTTACTCAATAGCATTAAATGTTTTGTCTTATTTGTGTGTTTGCTTGTGGAAAAGCTACTTAAGCTGATGTTTGAATCAACATGCGGCTTTCTCTTTACCATCTATGTTTTATGGTGGTTGTCAGTGTATAATAAGTTATGAAACAGATTTCAATGCTTTACTAGGATGGAATATTAACAATGTATCATAAATTTATGCTTTATAAATGAAAGTTAAATCCCTTAAACCCTAAAAGTTTGCAATATTTTTTACAGTAAAGTTCTGCCAAACACCCACCATATAACGTATACTGTAAACTTTGTATCTGTTCTCAGGTCAGTGCCAGGTATCCATCTATATTAAGGCCTTGGCATTTTCAAAGCCAGTGAAATGTCATCAGACTAAAAAGTCCACCAATTATCTGCTCCAACAAAACCCTCCGCACAGCTTTTCCCAGGCTTTCTTCAGCCCCGGGCTCTACTTGTAGACTAGACAGAGAAGATTCAAAAGAGGGCGAGGGGTCTGGGGCAGGGTCATCACGAGCGGAGATTTGAGTCAATTTATGCACTGTCTTACGAAGAGCAGACCACCTTGCTTTATGTATTTATATCCCCCTCACTTTGCCGTTGGTCTTGGCTGGCTGCTTAAAAGATATCACGCACAGCAAATAAAGGCGGCTTTTTAGTCAGATTAAATATAGGCAGCAGAATGACAGGAGAGTTTAGATTAGCCGTCCTAGTTTTTCTGAAAATAGTACAGAGAGGAATCATTTCCGGAGATTAAGATGAATTTGCTGTCTTCTGCAGCAGTGTTCTCGCCGAATGGTATTCCAGGTCAGAAACAAGCAAATACACACTCATGAACGTGCACGCAAGGGCAAACCGCAGCGCTTTCACAACGTATTCCAACAAAGACTAAAATGCCTTCTTTCTTCCTTATTATATATAAACCACTTTGTTCATAAAGCCACTTGATTGGTGCAATTAATGTTATTACCGCCTGCTGAGAGCTTATTTAAAATAATGTTTGTTCACATGGCAGCATTATTGTATTAATCAATGCAGAAAACATTATAGATTCAGACACACTGTGAAAATGAATGCATTTTCAGGTCGATTGTGGTTACTGGATTGTGGTGGTGGATTCATGATGTACATTCTCAGGAAAGTATGTTAGATTGTGGTAATGTGCTGTATGTCTGTAACGCAGTATATGGGTAACACTTTTGGTGAACCTTTATTCCACAGTGCCCTTGTTGTGTTTTACATGTGCTTTCTAAAGAAATAACTTATGCATGATTGCATGCAAGGACTCTTAGAGTAGTGTCCTTGTTACACACTACATGTACACTACGGTTTAAAAGTCTGGGGATGATAAGAGCTTTTGATAAAAGTATTTTATGCTCACCAGTACATAATGTATTCAATAATAAAATATAAAAGAAAAAAAAATAATGAAGTGAAATATTATTAAATTTAAAATAATGTCATGTATTCCTGTGATGGCAATTGTGCATTTTTGATGAACTTTCAGCATCATTACTGCAGTCTGCGGTGTCACCTGATCCTTTATAAATCATTCTTATATGCTGATTTGCTGCTCAAGAAACATTTCTTGTTATTATCAATCTTGAGAAAGGTAGTGAGGCTTACTATTTTTGTAAAATAGGGCGTATTGCAAACTAGTATTTATTTTGAAATATGTGACTTAAAATATATTTGAATTGAATATTTTAAATAAAATAAAAAAAATATATAAATAAAAAAAAAAAAATATATATATATATATATATATATATATAATTTTAGTTTATTTCAAGTTTTTTAAATTAATATTTAGGTTTAATTTGTATTTATTTATATTTGTGTGTGTGTTTGTGACCTTGAGGCAATGCTAAAACAACACACCATCTTGTGATAAACAACACTATGTGCAAATGACTCCTAGTGAGCAATGTGATGCGCAGTACCTCTTTGATGAGCGTCATGAAGCGGTTTCCGAAACGCCAGGGTTTGTGGCGATTACACTGGAGCGAGCTGACAGTGATCTGAGGAGACTGCTGGACGGCCACGGCCACCACATGTACCGCGTCATACATCAGGGCAGCATCTGTCTGGAAACACACACACACACATTCAGAGGTCAGTCGGCCATCAGCAGTGCACCTGAGACTCTCCGACGGTAATTAACCAAGCCTCAAAAACAGGTTAAACTCCAGTGTCATGAGCTGTGATTGCTGTATATTCAACTCAACGAACAACCACAGAGAATGAGGAAGTGTCAGAGTAGCCTTCAGTCGACTGCCACACAAAGTGACAGCCCTCCATACCGGAGACCTCTCATTCCACAGACCAAAATAAAATCTAATTAGTGTTTGCCTTGGATGATTGAGAAGCAATCACAACACCTCCCAGACTGGGCCGCTATGGAAATCATGCCTGAGGGGGCTTCAGAAATTGCTATCCTGTCAAATAAATCAGAGCCAAACCTGTCATTTTCCAGCTTTTGTCTCTGATTGTCTGCCGCAAGGTTGTGGCTAAAGATGGCTCTGCCCTAATAATACTGCAACTTCACGCAAGCCTATTTGTATGTTTGCAGCAAAACAAATCAGCATTGCCGAAAATTACAGACGCTCTGCAAGAAGGCCAAGAATTAAAGACCCATCTATGAAGTTAAAAGTGTAGCAAAATTCGAGAGCTTGCACATTTGAATTTTGGAACTTGTACAAAAAATATGTGTAGTGTTGCAAATTTCATTGACCAGGCATCAAACAATAAAACAACTTCATTGTATTTCATCATAGCTGTCTGTTATATACTGGAGTCAACTGTGTGATTTGTGTGAGGAGTGATATTTGTGTCTACCTGCAGCGTCAGTAATGATATCAGAGTAAATCGCAGCTATATAAGCATTAGTCTGAGACCGTTGGCTAAACGTCTGATGCATATGGGACACAAAAGTGGAAACACTTCAGGAGTGTCGAAGTCGTCATCGGATTGGTTGAATTATACAACCAATGTCATTGTGTGTGTCGTTCGTTCCGCCTGGAAGATACCGTGGTGCCAAACCCCTTCACGAAAGAAGAAAACCATCGTGTTTACTGTGACGACGAGTGCTTATCGGGATCAACTGAATGCTGGATTTCTAAAGTATATGAAATATTTAAAGTTTACGGCATAGAATTGTTAAAATACATGAAATCAGAGTTTTACACACCGGTCTGTTATTGTGGCAACATTTCCACACCTCGAAATGTGATGATGAATGAACGAACTGTGATTGGTTGTTGGACATGTCAGTCAAATGGCCTCATGGGCGGGCCTTGGCCAATGAAAGCTGCCATGGATTCCAGACCTTCCGCCGTCAGTCTGAAGGTATGGCTACACGAGAGGAAGCTCACTAGGGTTTGAAACAGAGCCAGTCTGTCATGTTAACTTCCAAAGTGGGCCACCAGTAAGTATTTCGGACAAGAATTATGGATATATGACATTACGAAATGTGATTAATTCATCAAGTATATTGACTGCCCTAATTACTACATGATGCCTACATTTCATGTCCATGGATGATAATTAATAATCTAACAATTTTCTTCCCTTTCCATTAGAGGAAAGCATATTATAATCTTGCATAAATATTTTATAAATCCTATTTTTCAGTTTGCTTGAAATTGCCCTGATCTCCTTTAAAATACAGTTTTTGCAGTATCTGTTTTTCAATACAGATTTCAATACTGAGTTTAAAATAATGATTTAAAAAATGTTGAAGTCAACACATGATTACATTCATTGCTCAAGTCAGAAAATTAAGGTTTGTTAAATTGAGTGCTATTTAAATCTTCTTTAAACCGTGTCTTGCAAAATTTCTGTCAATTTTGCTACTGAAATTATTATTAAAAAAAAACATAATTAAAAATAAATAAATAAAATAATTTAACACAACACCACGTGACCATAAGTTTATATTTCAAGTCTCCTCTCATGTGTCAGTATTTTACTTTGTTATGGTGTGCAATATTATAATTATTTCAAGTCAAATATATATTTAAATTTGAAAATAACTTCTGGATGGTAAAAATAATGTCTTCACTGGTGACAATGAATTGTGTGTGTGTTTAGTAATTTAATCTTTTGTATCAGATGAGACTATTTGTGTGTACATGAGGCAACAATGTATGCAATAATTAAAGTGTCCAGTCAACTGTGTTAATGATAAACTATTTATTTGTTTATATTGGTAGAATACAAGCTACGATATACAAAAGTGCTGTGCTTTTGGAATAACGTGAGGATGAATATTGGATGAATTGGGTGAGCTTTTCCTTTAAATACATGTGCTATTTCAAGTGTAGCACTTAATCAGAGTGTGTAGTGGCATACAGTTCCACAGTTGACAAATTCCTCAGAGATATCCTGACTTCCCTTGAAATATCAAACTCGTGTTTAAAACTTGGCAACTAGAAGAAACAGATCAACTGAAACAAACAATCATATAAAAGAGCAAACCAGTTTCATTGATGTGATGTGTACCCCGATTAAAGAATGAGCCATGCACTGTCCTGATGACTGAGGGGAGGAAACGTCCACTACAATATTAATAATCTGTCCATGAGCGAGTGCTGATGAAAGCGAATGGGTGTGAAGATGCCACGGGAGGCGAACTGACCGCTTTGGGCCCAGGGCTTTAGTCAAAATGACTAGAGGATGGTGTGTGTGTGTTGTGTGTGCATGTGTGGAAAGTTTGACTAGTGGCTGTTTCGCACCACCACGAAGCTGTCAATCACCCTCCTACCTCGTCCTACACTAACACACAGATCGGCTTCATAATCACTTGTCCGCCATTCCACGCCTGTCAATCAATCAGGATGCGAAGGGAGCACAAAGTGGCAGCCACTGGTCTTGGAGGGAGATGAGACACGGGATGAGGCGTTGTCAGGAACGGACGTGCCATGAATTCACATGTCCGATCGCCCCCATCCCCCTCTTTTTGGCATCTGGCTGGGCCATTAAAAGGGGACAGCTGAAGCTGGGGAGAATACACATTATCCTTAGTCACCCGGCCCACCAGCGAGGCACCGTACGTCAATGAACCCAGCTTATGCATTGTGAATAATAAATAAGTAATAACATCAGACAAACAGACGACAGGGCCTCTACTTGAATACTAAATGAATGCTCCTATTACCTGCCTGTGTGTGTGTGTGTGTGTGTGTGTGTGTATGTGTGTGTGTGTGTGTGTGTGTGTGTGTGTTAGCGCAGCTTTGTGTGATGGAGCAGAGGAGAAAAATCAAAGCTCAGGGTGCTTGCGATCTCTCCTGGGAGGCATGCTTTGTTTTCTTCAGATTTTCATCAAAGCTTTATGGATCTGTCGGCCTTGCTTACTCTATACCAAAGCACAGAAACCAGCCCATAAATGTAAACTAAAGATGAGAAACTGGTAAAGACTTGTAAAACATGGTAGCTTCCGTCTTGACGACTAGCTATCTGCATTAGGGGCAACTAAACCATTTATCGATAATGAAAAAAGTTGACAATGAAATTCCAATAACTCCGCTCTTCTTTTTCTGTTTAAGGACAGTCTTTGTCTAAGATAGCTAAGAAACACATTTCTAAGAAAATACAGTGGAGGTCATTTATGCTCCAAGTATGTCAATCAAATAAAGAGCCATTTTTTATTTAATTTTTTCTAAGCTTTGTTTCTTTATTGACTCTATAAGCTTATAATGTTGAATCAACTATAGGTTATTTATTTATTTATTTTTTTCACTATTTCAGTCTTTCTACTTAGAAAACGTTGATTTGTTTCAAAGTAAATCCTATTCATTTTTTTGTATTATTATTTTTTTTCAGGGATCATTAGATGGAATTGTTTTCTAGACTTGATGCACTAATTATTTCACATTTACAAAAAAAAAAAAATGGAGAAAAGAGCCTTTTATATAAATTTCAACTAAAAATAAAAGTAGCATTAAAAAAGCAAGACATGCTAATTTCTAGGGCTTTTTTGTATGTCTTATTAGAGTTGTATATGATAGACTGTCATTCTTAAATCATGCATTATGTTTGCAAAAACCTTGCCTGCTAACCAGTGCCGTTGTACTCACATTTAGGAATATAGAGAGTGGGAAAAAAGCAAGAAAGAGAGACTGAGGCAGATAACTGTGGATGATGGAGAATGCCGCACATTTGTGTAGCTGAGCCCAACAGGCAGACATGCAAATGATTGAGCAATACAACCACTTCACTCTATAAACATCTCATTAAAATCAATTATGTCACTCCTGAATGAAATCAAAGCTAAACACTTTAAGAGCTGCTTTTCCCCTGTGGAAGCCGATGTGAGCGTTACCACAGATGTATTTTCTTTTTGCACCTCGTTCGCACGTCCTCCCCTGCCTTGTGCTGAAAGATTTAATCTTCTCAGCTCAGATTGCTTTCAACACTTTTATGAATTGTTAAAATGTGGAGGTCTGGCAGGGAGGTTTCCGTACATCACTGATCGAGGCTCTGGATAAAAGCGTGACCCTGTGGTTACAGACTGCAGCAAGTGCTCTTAAGCAAGGCTTTAATCCTTTTCTTAATTATTTTTTTTTTTTTAAGTAATACTAATACTTTACTTTCTACTTTACTCAATATGACAATTTGACAGTTCAAACATGAAAAACCGTTTATGTATATAATTTGTGCAAAACTAAGCATAATTTAGATTTCAATTAAAGTTTGGAAATGTATAACAGTTGCTTGCATAAATATTTTTTTTTTTTTTTTTTTTTTGCAAATGGTTAGACTTCAAATAGCCAAGCATCATATGGTTTTGGAATACCATAAATATAAACCTTGTAGCTGATCACGACATGCATTTATGAATATTTTCAGTTTTTTATTTTTTTATTTCAAAAGAAAGTGAAAGAAAAGAAAATGTAAAATCAGGCATTGCTTTCTAGAGGTTCAAGGAGTTCAAATGATATTGCATAACAGAAATAACTTTTCAAAGGTTTGTTTAGTCAGTTATTAGACATTGGTGAGCATACACTATGAGACTGGTACCATTTATTTATTTTTTTAAAGGTTTTAAATATCTATTATGGGTAAAAAGGTGAATAATATGCATGTGTTTGAACATGACCTTGAACGATGAATTTACAACAGGTTTTCTCTCAAAGCTGTTCATGAAGCCGAAACCTTTGGGAGATCACGCTATTATCTGTCAAAATCACTTAGTATTGACCAAGAAACACTCCTCAAGTGACTCGTCTAAGCTTGAACTGTCAGAAATATGACACGCAGCACATGGGATTAACCTGGTGCATTTCATCAAGATATGAATGATAAACATCAGCTGTGATAGAGCCATGAACACATCCCTTCAGACCATGTTAGGAGAACACAGACAGAGAGTACCGTACATATCTGCTCTTTCATAATATCCCACAAGCAAGTCCTAGGCACATCATTGTACCTATATTTGAAAGAATCTGCAAAAAATCAAATCATATTGCATATCAAGGATAACTCACATTTTAAATGCGAATATTTAAAATGTATATTTCGTTAGAATTAGAAGTGGGCATACATTCAAAAGTTTATATATTTTTTTAATTATTATTATTATTTACTTAGAAATATAGTAAAAACTGTAATATTGTGAAATGTTTTAACACAATTTAAAAAAACTTTTCTTTTTGAATATAATTTGAAACATTATTTACTCCTTAAAGGTGCCATCTGTAATGTTTGGCAAAAAAAAATCAAGTCATACTCCACATTCCATACCAGATGGGGGCAGTATGCCTCAATAAAGTGAATTGGTCTACTCTAGAGTAACAAACGAGAAACGGCATAGTCTCTATGCTCCGCCCCTACTTTCACAACAACACTACAGCCATAGCCGAAGCCTAACTGTCTAGAGCGTCAAAAATCGCTCTTGCCGCTCTGCTCACGATGTTGCAGAAACATTTGTGAGCGCTCAGACGCTCTAACGTAGATCGAATGCTTATTTTGTATTTAAAGCGCCCGCAAAGCAAACAAGCTTGTTGATCTCGTGCAGACTAACCACAAGGAGTTATAACCTCATTAAATATTGTTGTGGACGAAATATTATAATCCTTTACTTAAAATGAACAATCTCAGACACCTTGGTCCACGTATCACTTTTAATTTATTTTTTTTATGTCCCTGTAGGCAAACAGGGACACATCATAGATTAATACAAACGCTAAACAGCAATAATCAACCTGTCCTTTATTCTGCTTGAGAACTAATGTGCCAACTCTCAAGCATTCACCGTGAGACACATGCAATTGACTCTTTTCACACGCTTTCACGCCACACATCAATTTTTTCACGCACAGAAAAACCACGAAGCAAAGAGGACACGGAGACCAACAGACTAGACTGAGCAGGTTAGTTATGATACATAGGGCTGTGCAAAAAATCGAATGCGATTTTCATGCACCTCTCATCAGTAAAGACGCTCCTGTAATTAGAAGTATATCTCCAGCATGTGCATTCAGATCAGGGTAGCCAGGTTTTCACAACAAATCCTGCCCAGTTGCTTCTTAAAACTAGTCCAAAACTAGACCAATCGCGTTTCCGGGAGGTTCCTCGATAAAAATTGCTTCCCGGGGTTAAAATATAAATTTTTGGGAAGGGTTTCCCTGGTAAAATTAGCATTTTAGGGGCTAAATATCACGTTATTGGTATTGGGATTGCTTCAAACCGCAGACATGAAAAACAACCGCAGACTTGGCAACACTGGTTCAGGTGGAGCGGCAGTAACTGCAAAGAGCCTTAGTCTACCGACAACTAACACAAAATCGCTTTCAAAATCGACAAAGAATCGCCTGCGATTTTAACAATTTCGATGTTGTATAGATTGTCAGTGAATTACGGCTCCGTGTAGTAAATGCCAACCAGTGTTGCCAAGTCTGTGGTGGTTGTTTTTCATGTCCGCTGGTCACAGCGACCCCAATACAAATAACGTGATATTTAGCCCCTAAAATGCGAATTATACCAAGGCAACCCTGCTAAAAAAAACTATATTTTAACCCCGGGAAGCAATGTTTTATCGGGGAACCTTCTGGAAGCGAGATTGGGCTAGTTTTGAGAAGCAACTGGGCAGGATTTGTTGTGAAAACCTGGCAATCCTGATCTGAACACACTTACTGGAGATATACTCTTAATTACAGGAGCGTCTTTACTGATGAGATGTACATGAGTAAAGACATGCACAGCCCTATATAATAAAAATAACGTTAAGTTATAGCTAGCTAATTATCAAACGCAGCTACGGTTAGCCATCGCTAACATTAGCACGTTTATCGAACAGCCTTCGATACATTTCTATGTTATAACTTCCCGAAAACAAATACACAAACATATAAAACAAACTTCTAGCGGAATACTAACAGCATCTAACTTGCAAGTTCGGAGTCAAACCTAATTTCTTTCAGGTCCATCAGTTGTCTCCAGCGATTAAAAGCAGTGCCGATGTTTACTCTGGTATTCTTATCGGATTTGATTTGTGATTCCAAGCGCGGTTGTTTCCCTGTAGCGGGTGTTGGTCTTTTGCCAAGGGCTTCAGCTATCCTTCCGCTCTCTTCTCTGAACTGAAAGTAGTGGGCTGTACTTTCCACACGATTGACATCAGGTCCAGGTACGCCCTGCGAGTTATTCGTGTATTCGTTGCAGGTTGGCTGGTGGTTATGTTGCCCGCATACCGCCTCTCACGGCCGAAACTGGTATTACAACACCTGCCAGGCCGGGGCTAGTAATGCTAATGCTAATTAAGGTTGATATCTCTGCAGCACTATAACTTGACATTTTTTTAATGACATCATCGCCTTTATTTCTTCTCATTCTTTTGATGCGTGTAGGTCATGTTATGGATATTTTTACCTCAATTTCTGCATATGGCACCTTTAATAATTTATACTTTATCATTGTGACAACCATTGTGAGTGTGTACCATTTACACAAATTTGTGTTTTTGTAGTTTACACAGAAATGATAACAGTGTAATTTTCAAAAAACCTGCACCTTGAAACCCATTTGCAATCATTTGCTTTTTAGGACACCACCAAAACAAATTAAATTTTTGAAATTAAATAAAATGTATGCATTAGCAGACATTTTTATCCAAAGCGACTTACAGTGCATTCAGGCTTCAAATCTTTACCTATCATGTGTTCCCCGGGAATCGAACCCCCAACCTTGCGCTTGATAGCGCAAAGCTCTACGACTTGAGCTACAGGAACGCGACAATGTACAAATGACCCCCATGTACATGAATAACCAAAATGCATGAAAGGTTTTCAGTTTTTGATTAATAAGGTTGTTGTGTAAATGGTCCCTAAGTTGGGAAGTTCTGTATTTTTCATCAGTATAGTATACAAGACTCCCAAGGCTAGTGTGAGAAATATTTCACAGCCACAAATGTGTATACTCTGTGTGTGTGTGTGTGTGTGTGTGTGTGAGTGTATTGGCAAAGGGCTATGCCAGCCACAGGCCAAATACATCATGTGAATTATGACCAATGCTGCAGACATTAAAAGTGCATAAGCTGACCTTTTGGGCCTCTAGACCATGAATATTCCATTTTATTTGATTGATTGATTTATTTTTTACATGAGCAAGCTGAACTGAAGCATGTATATCAGGAGTGCAGCAGCATCATATGCCGGGCATCTTTGTGTGCAGATTGCTGTGTAATTAACTGACTTGTTTGTTAATGAAATGTCATGTTATTATCTCAGTAATGTATTATTAGTATGATGTGTTTATCTGTGAGCAGCTCACAAATGGTTGGGGTTTCACAAACTAAAAACAATGACAGTTTAAAGTAGTTTTTTTTTGTCTGTGTGTGTGTGTGTGTGTGTGTGTATGTGTGTGTGTGCAGCTGTTATACTTTTAGGGAAAACAAGTTTTAATTCAAATTTTTAATATGGTTATAATTTGTAAAAAAAAAAGAAAAAAAAAATTGTTTCAGTATGCATTTATTTGTTTATTCAGTGAGAAATTATTACGTTTTAGTATTGTTTTAGTTTTCATTCTTTATAGCATAACAACAACAATTGTTCCATCTGCATATGATAAAAACAAGGGTAGAACTTTATTTTACATTCCTGTTCCTCATGTACATACTACTTATTATAGTAACTACAATAACTAGGTAATAACTAGGTACTAACCCTGAACCTACCCCTAAACCTAACCCTACCCCATGACGTTACTAGGTATTCTCAGAAATTTCTTAGGTAGGTACACTGTAAGTACACATACTGTAAAATAAAGGGCAACCTTTAAACGAGTGTACCCACTGCATCGTTCTTCAAACAACACTAACATCACCCATTAAAAGTTCTCCAAAAACTCATAATCCATTGAGATTCTCCATAACAAATGCTTTATTGGTCAATGCCACAGCACACTTCAGTTTGGTGTCAGTGAACTGTGGCAGCAGTAAAACGCCATTGCATTTAGCAGTAAAAGTACCATCACTCTGGGAGTTTATGATTCAGCAGAATGAACTGGACCCATTCAGGTTTTAGTCTCAGATGGCCTTCGCAGAGAACAATGGCTACTGATTTGCCTCAAATAAATTCAATCAACTACACTATAATGCAATATCAGTTCTGTATTCAGCTCTACATTATTTGAAGTAAACACTTTGAAAAAATGTGTGTTTTATTGTTGTGGTTTTGTCATAGATAAGCAGTGCCCACAATTGTATTTATTTTTTTGGTCTATAAATGTAAGTTTACCCTTGAAGTTTTAAACTGTTGTTTTCTGAAAGAATATGGTGAAAGCTTTGGAGATTAATTAAATCAGACCTTCCAGCATTGATAACTAAACTTTTTATGATAATAACCTTGGTGTGTTTGTAATTTTCAGCATTAATCAGGGTCCAAATTAACCAGGGCTTGGATCAAAAATGCCACTGAATATGTCAAAAAAATACCCCAGATGTCTATTGGGAGTGATGTGCTGAATAGTAATTTTATCTGTTATAAAATTTGATAAATTTGGATAAAACAAATGCTTTGACAAAGAACAAATCACTGGAAAGCTTTTTTCACAGTACACATTTCTATATACAACTTATATATAAGTCTACAATCATTTGTTTGTTTATGAAATCATTCATTCATTATTAATTTTATGTTGAATTAGTATTATTTTTATTTTTTTTACAATGCTTTTCAAATGATCAAATGAAGAAGGTTTAATGCGGAGTTAAACAGAGTAAAAAAGAAAGAAAGAAAGATGACCTTAGGGTCAGTGGGATGTCTCATTCTTAGATTCATTACTAAGCTGAGTAGAGTCCCATTAAGACAGCACACGATGACATGTGTCAGCAGGGTTATCAAGTGTCTTTCAGGCTTGTGTGTCTGTGTGTGTGTGTGTGTGTGTGTTTGAAAAACCTTTTTTGATGCTGGCCCCTGAAGCCCTTTCTTCTCATTGCTTGACTATTGTTGTGTCGGGGCCAAATTTCAGACTCTTTATGTACTTGTCTTCAAGGTGAGTAAACCATCCTGACATATCCCCCAAGCACACAAGCTTGCTTATTCTCTCCATATCAACTAACTCCATTGCATTTTCTGATGTAACACCTGGAAAGTTATGCTTACCTATGCCTGAGCGTTGATTTAATAGTCCATAAGCACGGCTAGTCAGATCTAACCATCCTTTATTGCAGTCCATCAGTCACTCTTGTCCCAGTTGAAGTCAGTCAAGATCAAAAATATGATCTTAATACATTTAAAGTGCATGGGTTTAACCTGAGCAGATTTCTGGCATTCTGTCTGAAATACTTCAGAAACATACTCTACACAAGTTTGCAATTACTGTTTACTTTAATACACACTCCTTGTCTTATTGTGAATTATCCATTGGTGCACATTAGTCCATTGGAAAAACGGTTGGTCATCAAGATACTATATTCTACTGTGAAATGCTTTTCAGAGTTCACAGTTGCATTCTGACACATTTTAGAACACAGTGACGGGTCAAATACAGCTTGCGTAAAAAATATATATAAATAAATAAAAAATAAAATAAATTTGTGCTTTAGTTCCTCCATCTATTCGAAATCTCACCAATCCATTCTGTTCTCAGCCTCAAGACCAAATCATGGAGACTCCATTTTTGATGAATAAACTGTAATAAACAGCCTTCATTGAGCTAAATGAATCATAAAATTGCTTGAGGACGGGTGGGCTGCTATCGAGTGTGATATGCTGGTGGATCAGTGTTGTGGGACTGAAGGTTGACAGCTCTTGCCCAAACTAAACAAATCTCACCCACGTGTCAATCATCCAGATGGGTATGGAGGGTCTCAGCGGATTAAATGATTTCAGATGTCTGTTACAAACTTGCATACAATGTATTTGCTTGGGACACACTGAGTAATGGCATTATTGTCAATGTTGAGAAACCTACATTATGAATAGTGTGTACTTTATGAATTGTTTCAAAGTAGTGAAATAACAATAACACACTTAAGTTTAGGGATGAAATCTCATTATTAACTAACTATTAATTATGACTTTTGCCTCAATAAACTCTTAATTTCTTATTAACAGTTTTTAAGGTAGTTGTTGAGTCTAGAATATGGTCATGCAGAATAAGGCATTAAAATGTGCTAATAAACAGCTAATATGCTAGTAATGTGCATGATTATAAGCAACCAGTTCATAGTGAGAACTGTTCTTTAACTAGTCTTACCAAAATTTGCTAACAACACTGAAATAAATAAATAAATAAATAAATAAATAAATAAATAAATAAATAAATGTCTTAAGGTAACAATTGCAGGTTGATACCCTCTAAAAAAATGCTGGGTTGTTTCAACCCAACCTTGGGACAAATATGGACTAACCCAGCTGTCGGGTTACATTTTAAAATTACATTTTTAACCCAAAAGTTGGGCTAGTCCATATTTGACCCAAAGTTTTTACAGTGTATACTGAAGCAAAATAAATGTGTTTAATTGTAATATATAAAATATAACAACACTGTAAATTATTCAATTTACAACCAATGCCAAGTGATGTAGCCTTACGTTACATTATACTGACCTTTTGGAAAAACTGATGGATATAATCCTAGTGTTTTATTCTCATTCAACACTAAATACAACAATACAGTTGTCCGCAACTACCATTTAATAAATTTAATTGTACTTTTTTCATGCTATTGACCTAGATAACCTGAAAGCATGCATCTAAAAGAAAAGAAAAATATATATATATATATCTGAAATTATATGGACGGGTGAGTGCTTCTGCACATGCAATCAGAAAGGCCTGCCTCCAGGCTGTTGTTTGTTTTTGTGATCCTGCCTGGGGCAATATTCCAGATGGGGCTTTATGTTTGTTTCTTTCACTGCTATCAGTGTGCTTCGCGTAATTTCTCCCTCGGCTCTTCTGCCTCCACAGTCTTCTGACTCCACCCAGCCTCGGCGAGCATCGCAGTCTGTCTTCGATCCAGGGTTATTTGGAGTTTTTCAAACGTAGAACCACACCAAGGACATTAAGAGCATGAATATATGGGAGAGATGGGCCGCACCTCGCCATTAAGATCTTAAAATGTTGTCATGAGAGCAGGCTCGATGGGGAGGGAAATTGACTGTGTAAAATGTATCATTATTACGGTCGGCTTTTGCTTGTAATGACAATATGCTTTCTGCGTATCCCATCTCTTGTCTGGGAAAACGATGTAGGGAAATGACCCCTGAAGATGACTGCTGCACATGAGTGATGGAGAGTGATGGAGTGTTGGAATAATGGGAACAGAGCATGAGTGTATCGTACAGAAACGAGGGGCTCCTGTACAGAGTGGGCTGTGAGTGAGAGCTGGGAATTGACGATTGAATTACTAAGAGAGATAAACAAAAGACTGGGGAAATAAATGGAAAAATGGATAGCCCTGGCTCCGAAATCTGACTGGATGAGCCACATTTAAAGCAGTTGTAAAACAGCCATAAACATATATCTGTGACCATATGTCAGTTAAATTCCATATTGATGGATGCTCGGCAGCCATAAACAGCCTCAATTGGACTGATTAACTTCAGTACAAAATGCTTAAAATTTCTTATTGTTTAATGCAATAGATGGATAGATAGATAGAGATTTTGGTGAATGGTGCTTTGACAGACAAACACACACATGCTCTAGAGCACAGATCTTGACCCGCTGAGCCTCAGGGGAAATGAGAGCAGAGGTCCACTCAAGCTCACTCTGCCACGGCGGCGCTGATCTGCCCACCGCTCTCTCAAACACGCACGCTTAGCCTGACGGACCCAGACACATGTTCAACACTCACCTCCACTCACACACCAGCACAGGGTCACACATCACATCCCTACAGCTGCATATTAATTACCTCACTCACAGACGGGAACAGTGTACCGCACATCTACCTAAATCCCAGCTGATTACGCATGCAGATATATAAGAAAAATAATACATGCAGTCCAAACCGATCAAAAATGTTGTTCGGGGAACGTTTTAACCTTGTGTTTATAGGATTCTCCAAAGTCTGGGTTGTGTTCCAATCATATGAGTGATGAGATAAGGAAGAAACAAATTGAGATATTCTTTACAACTATGTGGGGACAGCACACAGACAGAAATAATGCAATGCTGCATATTAGAATGAAAGCTGATGGATTTTGTTATAGAATGTGGATATTATTATTATTATATTATTTAAAAAGAAAATAATAAGTATAGGGTACAATGGGGTCAAAGCAGGGGTAGTTCTAGACCACAGTAATTGGGGGGGTTAGTTGGGCAAGCAGGGGCCATTTAAGCTTTTAGGGGGCACAATTTAAAAATGAATCTTAACATACTTTAACCAACCAGAGTTGATAATGCTCAAAAAAAATATTCAAAGTTGTAGACACTGAAGTGCCTTGAAGAATTTTTTACCACACTGATTTTATTATTTGATATATAAAATTAATGAAATCAGTCCTGGAGCAATCTTGAAAGTAACGGGTTGAAAGTCATATGTCTCATGAGTTTATTTTCCAAATCTGAAGAAGACACCTTAAAAAATTAGATTCCTGCAACCATTTTTCTGAGGCTATGTCTAGTCCTCCCCATATATATATTTACCAAATGTATTGAAGGTTTCTACAAACTATTTTAGTCATTAAACATACCACTGCATAGACAGAAACTTAGACATCATATAAGTGATTTATTTGAGGACTAGAAAAATCCAATAAGAATAATTTGAGTAAGATTTTTTTTTTTTACTTTGCATGCCAATTACCGAACATCCTGAAATGCAGCATTTACAATGCATTTTGGTCATATAGTCAATTATCATGTGTTGATGTGCTGATAGCCAGTTATAGAGATGGTAAACATATAAATGTGCCATAGCCAAGTTAATAAATCACACTCTATCCATATAGATGGCGTTCACATTGATAGCCGTGATCACACAGTAATAGCGAGCTGATTTGCACTCGAAACAGATGGTAATCATGCAGATACAGGCACATTTAACATAAAACACACTCACACATATATAACAAATGTTGAAAAATACAAAAATAAACAAAAAGGCGATCGGTAAGGTCTGCCTTACAAATCCATCTTTTTGTACCAGATATGGGTGTCATATCATAAATTATTTTTAATACGACTGACTTTGTATTTAATGTGAAATTAATCAAAAAATATGTTAAGTTACTGTTTTGTCTATAACACTTGCCTTGTACAAAAAGAGAGCAAATAAGCTTTACATTATGGCACAAAACCATGGCGTAGCACTTTCCAAACCAATTGATTTTCTAGATGCACATGTTTATTTGTCTGATCCTTGTTGATTATGTGCTTACTTTATCTAATACTTTAAAAAAAAAAAATACATTTATTATTATTTTTTATTAAATTATTAAATTATTTTATTTTATTAAATTATTATTTTATTTAAAATGTTGTAGATTTAAGTAGCAAATTAGAATTTCTAAAACTAATGCATTTGTTTTGAGAAAACGGTCTTCTTAACAATTTTTAATTGATAATTAAATTTTATAAATAACAAAAAAACATATGTAAAAGTATGGTATTTGGGGTAAAAAGCACCCTTGCTGTTGGGTATAAAAGGCACAGTAATTAATATGATAATTAATAGATAGATGACTTTTCCATTTGTTGACAAGACAAGATTCAGATGATAAGCATCATATATTATGTTGGGTGTCCATATTATAGATAATCATAATATTTAGAACAAATTATTTTATTTGTATACTTTGATTTCAATTTATATGCTTCTGTCAAAGTGTCACAAAAGACTTCAAATTAGTTAAGGAGGTATGTTTTGCCAACAAAACAAAGCTGGCAGCTTTTCTGGCAGCAGAGTTCTATGCATCTTGAGACCAGTTTGTGTTTATTGGCTTCACAAAGCCCAACTTATTGGATAAACTTGGCTAACTCCATAATGATTCTAACTCCATCCACCAAACTCTGCACTGCTTTTCAGTCTTTTCAGACACAAGTTGCTATAACTACCAATGTGAAGACAAAAAAAAAAAAAAAAGACAAAAAAAAAACATCTTTCTTCTCTGATGGCCATTCAAAAATAGTTGTATTTCATCAAAGTATACTCGATTAAATACATCATTTTTGAAGAGCACTTACGAGAACATATTCAAATACTTTCTCATATTGATCCATCTGTTCTATTTTTTAAGAGTATAAATATAAAATATACAGCATACATGGAGCAAGCATAGCCTACAAGCTCTGAGACAAGCCAACATTGAAATGTAAATACAATAAGTAAATATATTTTCTGAAATTTTACTCACCTTCAGGCCATCCAGGGTGTAGATTCATTTGTTTCTTCATAGATACAGATTTGGGGAAATGTAGCATTACAGTACACCACTTGCTCACCAGTGAATCCTCTGCACTGAATGGGTGCCGTCAGAATAAGAGTCCGCACCACTTCAGTCCATCAATTAACATTGTGTGAAATGAAAAGCTGCATGTTTATGAAAAACAAATCCATTATTAAGGCATTTTAAGCAATAATAAGTACGGAGGACTTGTCTTTATGAGCGTTTCGCTTCAGAAGACATTGATTGATGGACTGGAGTGGTGTGGATCAGTTGTGGATTATTGTAAAGATTTTATCAGCTGTTTGGACTCTGTCGGTACCCTTTCATTGCAGAAAATCCACTATTGAGCAAGTGATGTAATGCTAAATTTCTCCAAATCTGTTCCCATGAAGAAACAAAATCATCTCCATCGTGGATGGCCTGAGGGCGACTAAATTTTTAGCAAATTTTCTTTTTGATGGATGAACCATTCCTATTTCTACATATGTCAGAGCTGCTCATGTTAACACGTTTCAAACTAAATGCAGCATCATGGGTTAAATGACTACATAACACAAAATGTAATATTCAAACAGACGAGACGGAAACATCTTTTGACATTTCAGCACCAGCACGGCGGTTCCAGTGGATAGCCAAATCACATATTATGATGAATAAACTAAATAAATAAACTGAATGACACTGTCACACTAATATCAGTTTAGAGACACAGGAAATCAATTTTTCTCTCGCTATGGAAAGGACCCCCGGGCTTAAGCCATAAAGCAGCTTCTTGATGTCACATTAAACATAATGAAGGAGAAGAGAGAAAAACAATTAGCTAAATGTTCCTGGGGATCAGAGGTAATAATTAGAGTGAAATGAAGTGACAGGTTTAACAGGCAGGGATAATTTCACATCGCCCTTCATCCGGAGGGAAATCTGCCCTTTAATTGAGTTTGCCGGCTCTTTGTTTGGCAAACAGGCCGGAGTGCAGGGTCTCAGACTGCTACTGTGTCCTGTTGTAGCAACTTTCGTGGGCTTTTATCATCTCTCTGCCCCTCTTTTCATCTCTCTCTGTCTCCTTCCGCTCGCTCGCTTGCTCTCAACCTCCCAAACACACTTTACTTTACACACACATTGGTATTGTCCTATAGAGACCCAACAAAATAACCTCCTGCTCTTTATTGTGAGCAAATGGATTCGGCGTCCCATGAGGGGGAGGCGGGGGGGAATGGGATGAAAAAACTGCTGAAAAGTACTTCCAGCATCTCGGCTCCAGTCAGGACTTGGAATAACCTGGAGCTCAATGGAGTGTTAAATGGGAAATCATCTGTATTTCTGCCACAGCCGTAATGTCATTGCCCCCCCTCACGGCCCGGGTGTTGTTGTGAGTGAGCCCTGGGTTATCTAATCTACTGTGAGCATTTCGGCAGCGTGTGCTTACAATAGACCATTGCGTTTGTAATGTATGTCTGTGCTTCCTGACACAACAATGGAGACAAGCACCTACTCCCAGCAGGCGCAACTCCATTACAGATTTCCAAGGAAAGCTGGTTCCCCTGCTTCAAATTATTCACTCATAGGTTTATCTTGATGAAAAGCAATTCTGCGTAAAATCTGGGAACATCACCACTGAAACTGATATTCCTTTGATATCAGCATCCCCTGTCATGTGGACCGTATAATATGATTGTTGTGAAGATTGTGGGTGGCCTGCAATTCGGCAATTAAATATTGTTGTTGTTTGTTTTGTTTTTAGTGTTTTTAAACAATGTTAAAATTATACTGGGTTCTACAGAAGCACGAAACAACAGGCACATTTGATTTTATTCCCCTCCAATCCACAAGATGGCACAAAAACTCACCACAGAACTTGAAAATGTTGCTGAACTTTGACACGATTGTTGGCAGCAGCAGAAAGTTCATTCTACACTGATTTGTTTTATATTGAATGATTTTTTTAATGTTAATTTATGTAGCAAATAAAAATAAATAAATTAGCAATTAGCAAATTTGAGGCTTCCAGTGACTAAAGAATATGTAAAAAATAATTTATTGGCTTAAAAAGAACACAATAATAAATAGCCGTATTTTTCCATTTGTTCATATAAAAAATTATTAGAAATCCACAAAACATTATCATGGGTTCTTCAAGTGGAGTAATGAGCTTTCTTTTCTTTTTCATTTTTCTTTTTTCTTTCTTTTTTACAGAAATTTTAGTTTATTCTTTAAAAAATAAAAAAATAAATATTTTATGACAATTTATGTATTGAACAAATATATTTTGTAATCAAAATTAACAAGCTATTAAACTTCTGAAGTGTATGTTATGATCAAGTATTAACTTAAATATGCAAAACTGCATTTCATTTTGTACTCTTTGTACTTGAATGGCAATAAAATTGAATTAAATCTAATCTAAAACATAATACTTCAGCTAAAGTATTTTTATCAACACAATACATTTTGCTGATATTATGATGAGCTTTTTACTTGTGGAGTGTGGAGAAAAAAGTCCCTCATACATACATTATACAGTTTGATGATGATTTATTATTGATGATGCATGATATATGAGCAAAGTATCTCAGATGAAGATTCGCATTACTCTGTTAATAAAGAAATTATCACACATATAAGCCCATTAAAGGATGTAAACCAACTCACTTTAAACACCCAGCCAAACGCTGTCGAGGGTTGATCAGTTCACAGCAGGTCAATTTCCCTTCCATGAGCCAACAGTTGAAGTAATGTTTCCAACTCGCCCACGTGCATTCAGACAAACCATCAAAAGTGCTGCTGAGGTTTAATTTATTTTTCTACTTACTTATCTAAAAATAGACAGAATTCAAAATGCAAATATACCAAAACCTTTGCAGTCAGTAGCAACAATCAGTTATATAGAATCAGAATCTCTTCAATTTAAAAATCTAATTCAAAATATATTTCTTAAAAATTATACATTTTCCAAAAACTAAATACAAATATAGCTGTAAGCAGCAATTACGGGGCCAATCACTATAGAAGCATGCATCAGACCAACAGTTTTGTCAAAACTGCTGAAAAATCATAAATACATCCTCTAGTAACATTATTTATTGGATTATCAAGATTGACCAATAGGTAGTGTTGATTGATTCAAATCAATGTAGTGTGTTCTGTGTAAGTTGACAATGGCACACACAAAGTTTGGTGTCAATATGCCAATGCATTGCAGATGCAGTCTCAAGTGTCATTTTGGCATCATGCCTCAAATTTGTTGCTGTGGTATGCGAAAACTGTGTTGTCTATAGACACAAAATCCATAACTTTTTGTCAGCATGGTCTGAAGATGATGTAATACAATTTTGGTGGAAATCGGATCAACGGTCTAGGAGGAGTTCAAAAAAGTAGGTTTTTAAAGGAAATCAACATGGTGGAGAGGAAGTTTGGTTGACTAAGGCAACATTGGTGTCACTGTTCTCAGCATGACCCAAGGAGTCTATTAAAACCAGTCTCTTTACAATAGGCAAAATTCACAGAAAGCGATTAGCATTAATTAGAAATTTCATTATAACTTTTGACCACAAGTTGTTTTGAGTACTTTCAGGTCATGGTCTCAATGGTACATACAAAGCTGGTACACTAATACATTCATAAAATAAAGCATTTTATAATCACAATACTCTATTGTAGTCAACGGTAATTTCATATATATATATATATATATATATATACACACACACACAAATTCAATACAAGAAAAACAAGAAGTCTACATATGTAATCCAGCATATCTATTTTTGAGACCACCTCCAACTCTTAAGACTGAAGAAATTATTTTACAGAATTTTAAAGGTTTTGTATTGCATTTCACTTTAAAATGAACTTCTCAAGAAAAGGCTTCATATTTATTAGAGTGTTTGTATTCATGCATATCCGAAGTGCATTTGCGAGTGAAATGCAATCCAGTGATTCTCTTTTGTTTTTGTAGCAATTTGTGGCTTTCCAATATAAAAATTAAGATAAAAAATGCAATCTGTGCATGCTGCCATTACTCCTGCAATCACTGAAGACAAATAAACAAAACCGTATGTTTTTTTTTTTTTTTCTCTCATCTTCCTTTTAACACTTAACACTGGTGGACAGCTTTGTAGTATGATGAGCTCTATAAGAAACAATCTCAGATGAAAAGTCCTATCAGTCTCCTCAAGCACATAAAGTGGATCATGTCTGTATTTTTATTGCTCATTTGTGATTAAATGTTTCATCTGATGGTGATAAAAGCATATGTGGCACTCCGTGAAACATACTTTGAGAAAAAATAAAAAAATAAAACTACTGGAGCTGATATAAATATATAAAGTCAGTTATGTGTTTATAGCTCATCCTATTATCACATTTCAAAATGTCTAACAATTATGTGTTTTGAAAATGTTGCTGTGTACCATACCGATGCTAGTAATATGTGTCAGTTCACACATAACTGTATAACATTGTTATTTATCTTTTAAGTTAAATTAATTAATTAATAAAAACAGAACAAAACAAAACATAAAACCCAGTGGGCAAGAGTGACACCAGACTAGTGTTTGAGAGTATGTGTTTAATATTGAATCTATTCTTCTCCACTCTGAGCAATGAAGGGTCAGAAAAAGGGCAATAACAATACATACAAAGGCAATGTGTTTGGAACACAAACTTTTCTAAACATCACTTGATATTTGAAGTTCCCAAATTGGAATTTGCCATATCAAAGTCTATATTTGGTTTCTTAAAGTTCATGAAGTAACAAACCTAATAAACCTACTGCTGTTAATGTTAATCAAACAACAATAGAAAAGGGAAAATCACACTCGTTGTTCTTGATTCAATAACCTTTGTAGTTTTAATATATGTAGTTTTTAATATATGTAGTTTTAAATATATGCAGTAAAGAGCATGCAGTTCAATCAAAATAACTACATTACATATTGTTATAGTGAATATGTACGTATGAGATGAGATTTTGGTCACATCACCCTACAGACAGGCCTATAATCCATGACAGATTTCTGTAAGAAATACATGCTTCTTATGTTTTTTTTTTTATGTTTTTTTTTATTTTATTTTTTATCCAACTAGTGAATCTTACTACCTTCTTTGCAAAGATATGACAGGTCAGAGCCATATCTAAGTGACCCTAAACCAATGCATGCATGCCCAAACTCTTCTGGGAGCCATACATTAGTTTCTAAGACTTGGAAAGAATGGCCTCACCAATTAAACAGAGCTCTTCTGTGAGTCAAATAAACGTACATGCTTTTAAATGGTCTAACATTGAGTCAGGTTTTAGGCCCCACCATAGCACAGAAACCGCACTTGTTAAAATTGCAAATGACCTGCTTCTTGCGTCAGATCAAGGCTACATCTCATTTCTAGTCTTACTTGATCTCAGTCCTGCATTCGACACCATAGATCATGACATACTCATAGATCGATTACAAAACTATACAGGTATTCAAGGGCAGGCTCTAAGATGGTTTAGATCCTACCTGTCCGATCGCTACCATTTTGTTTACTTAAAAGGGGAGTCATCTCATTTATCATCAGTAAAATATGGAGTGCCACAAGGATCCGTCCTAGGTCCCCTTCTACTTTCAATATACATGTTGCCCCTTGGTAATATTATTAGAAAATACGGAATTAGCTTCCACTGTTATGCTGATGATACTAAGCTATATATCTCAATGAGACCATATGAAACTTCTAAATTATCTAAACTAAGTGTGAGTGTGTTACAAATGTAAAAGATTGGAAGACAAATAATTTTCTCCAATTAAATTCGGATAAGACAGAGATATTAATTATTGGACCAAAAAACACTACACAGAATCCTGTAGATTACAATCTGCAACTAGACGGATGTACTTTACTTCCTCTACAGTCAAAAATCTGGGTGTTATATTAGACAGCAACTTGACTTTTGAAAATCATATTTCCCATGTTACAAAAACTGCATTCTTCCATCTTAGTAACATTGCCAAGCTACGAAACATGTTATCTGTTTCTGATGCAGAAAAGCTAGTTCATGCATTCATGACCTCTAGACTGGACTATTGTAATGCACTTCTAGGTGGTTGTCCTGCTTCGTCAATAAACAAGCTACAGGTAGCCCAAAATGCAGCAGCTAGAGTCCTTACAAGGTCAAGAAAATATGATCATATTACCCCAATTTTACAGTCTCTGCACTGGCTATCTATTAAGTTCCGTATCAGTTACAAATTATCATTACTTACCTATAAAGCCCTAAATGGTTTAGCTCCTGCATACCTAACTAGTCTTCTACCACGTTAAAATCCATCACGCTCCCTAAGGTCACAAAACGCTGGACTTTTGGTAGTTCCTAGGATAGCAAAGTCCACTAAAGGAGGTAGAGCTTTTTCACATTTGGCTCCCAAACTCTGGAATAGCCTTCCTGATAATGTTCGGGGTTCAGACACACTCTCTCTGTTTAAATCTAGATTAAAAACACATCTCTTTCGCCAAGCATTCGAATAATGTATCTCTTAAATTGTGAGTGTAGTTGCATCTGATCAAATGCGCATTCTTATTCTTTAGCTTGGGTTAAACTAATTAATTTTACTTTGTTGGATCAACAGCTATGCTAATGATGTCTCTATTTGTTTCTATGTTTCTATGTAACTAGGATTTACACAAGCTTCAGTCTGGATCCAGAACACCAGAGAAGAGATGATGCTGACCCTCAGAGGACCCCAGATGATGCTAACCCTGAATCAACAAAAAGAACTAACAAATATTGCTACAAGTGTGACTGCATCCTATAATAATTATTAGTTATTAATAATATTAATAATGTCAATCATCTGGCTGACTACGTCTTGTATAAATTTTTCTACAAATCCTGTCATACGTGCACAAACTGACAGTCACCACTTATAAGCTACTACTAAATATTGTAGAAACATAATTTCTCCTGCAGTTGTACTCACTAACATCATTAACATATACCTCCACATTGGTGTTTTTAGACAGGCTCGTATAACTCCACTACTTAAGAAACCCATCCTCAATCCATCTCTTTTAGGGAACTACAGACCAGTTTACCTTTTTCATTTCACTGCAAAAAACACTTGATGAAGCTGTGTTCAACCAAGTCTCTGTCTTTCTCACACTGAACAACCTCCTTGACAGCAACCAAACTGGCTTCAGAAGTGGACATTAAACCAAGACAGCCTTGCTTTCAGTTGTTGAAGCTCTAAGACTGGCAAGAGTGGAATCCAAATCGTCAATACTTATCTGGCTTGATCTGTCCGCTGCTTTTGACACGGTTAACCACCAGATCCTCCTGTCAACCCTATTGACAAAGGGCATCTCAGGAACTGCTCTCCACTGGATTGAGTCTTACAGATCAGATAGGTCCTTCATAATATCTTGGAGACGTGAGGTGTACAAGCTGCAACATCTAAATACTGCGTTGCCTCAGGGCTCAGTTATTGCTCATATCCTGATTAGCCAATGATAGCTGCTCGCATCTCAGCTTGTCTAACAGACTTGCTCTGACTTTTTTATTATATTAGTCCATATTCAAGAATCAGCTAAATACACATCTGTTCCATCTTTAGTTGACATTTTAACTCTAGAACTCTCTATTCTAATTCTACTCATAGAAAAAAAAAAGAAAAAAAAAAAAAACACTTGTCCCTTTTAGACTTGCACACTATTCATTTGCTGCTTTTTTTCATAAAAAAGAAGAAAAAAAAATAGGTTTCTATTCTTTTTCTATTCTATCAGTTTTCTTTTTTATTTATTATATTATTTAAAAAGCCCTTGCTATGTGTACTGCATTAAGCTAACTGAGACAGATAATTTTGAAAATACAAGCGAAGACAAAACCGAAACAACAGATACTTCCACATGTATTCTAACATGATCATCAGGCATAAAATAGCATCAAAACTGTTTAAACGTTATGAAAAAAAAAAATGTTGATTCATGAAGAGGTGATAATGATTTGACTCCATATCACTGACAATCAGGGGCGTAGATTACGCGGGGGACGCGGGGGACGTGTCCCCCTCCCCCCACACTTTTATCATCATGGAAATTCGTCCCTCGCAATTCGTCCCTGTTTTCTATCTGAATATATTTCAAAATGTAATTTGAGATTTTAAAGCTTGCTAAATAAAAATATTAATTTCTATAATTTATTTTTGAATGACATACTGTATAATGTTGCAAAGGCTTTTTATTTCACATACATGCTGATCTTTGGATCCTTCTATTCATCAAAGAATGCTGAAAAAAATGTACTCGTTTTAAATATTGATAATCAGCAAATCAGCATATTAGAATGATTTGATTTCTTAAGGATGTGACACTAAAGACTGGAGTAATGATACTGAAAATTCAACTTTGATCACAGAAATAAATAACATTTTAAAATATATTCAAATAGAAAATAGTTATTTTAACTTAATATTCACAATATTACTGTTTTTGCTGTATTTTGGATCAAATAAATGCAGGCTGGGTAAGCAGAAGAGACATCTTTAAAAACATTACAAATCTTACTGTTCAAAAACCGTTGACTGGTAGGCTATAGATTACAGAAATGTTATATTGTATGTATATATGTTTTTTTTTTTGTTTTTGTTTTTTTTTGTCCCCCTCACTTCTGAAATGATGGCTACGCCCCTGCTGACAATGATCGACTCCATCTAAATTTTGATTATCAATCTGAATCCAATTCATATCCTTTTTATTTCACCTTTTTGTTCAAAATGTTTATTATTATTATTATTATTATTATTATTATTATTGATATTATTATTATTATTATTGTTTTATTTATTTATGTATTTATGAAACTAACCCACATTCAAGCGTTTATAAAAATAGAATGCATGAGGCTAGAATAAAATGGTTTTGTTTACAAGCAGATATCCTGTTTTTCTTTTTGATGTTTTGTATGTTCAGATATTCATATAACAAAATACATACAAATTATTACCTAAATAAGGACAAAGTAATATACTTAAAGTATAATGTTTAGTTCACTTTGCAAAATGTGCGAATATACAGTACTTGCAATATAAAACTACTAAACTAATGGTTTACTGAGACTATACTTCAAACTGTACTAAAAATGCAATTAATTAGTACTATTGGTGTACTAATAAGTTCACTTTTAGTATAGTTGCAGTACAAACTAAAAACATAGATTTAGTTTTGTACTCAAATTTTACTACTGTAATACTTAATGTATACTTAATATTAAACCATTATATACTAGAATATGGACCAATTACTGTAAGTCCCAAGGAGTACTGAAATAGTGTACTTATATTTGTACACTAATATTTATATTATTGCTACATAAAGTATACTAAAAATTAGGGATGCACCGAATCCAGATTTTTGGGGTTTCGGCCGAATACCGAATCCACTGTTTAAGATTCGGCCGAATCCGAAACCGAATACCGAATCCTACTCACATCCTCATTCCATTAACACAGTAAAACACATTAATGAAGTACTGTAAACAACGTCCACAGCAATGTATTTTCCATTTTATTTTATTTTATCTGTAAAAAAAGAAAAAAAAAAAGAATAGGCAACATTATGCCAGGAGCACAAGGGAGAAAAACTTTTTTGACAATTACCAAGCTTATGCTTACCCAAGTAAACAACCAAAACCTTTCAATAAAAGTGCAGCAAAGAAAAGTGTTTTTCTTTTCTTTTTGAAAATCAGAATATGTTTGGTGACTTAACTGAAATGAATGTAATTGAACATTAACTCAATAAACATGGATAGTAGGCTGTTTAGTTTTCATTTAAATTTGTACGATTAGGACAGTAGCCAAATATTACAAAAAATATTACGGAAGATCACACACATCTCCTGCATCATAATTAAATTAACGTAAAACCTCTAATCTTTCACATGAAATGCGAGTTTACTTAGAAAAAAAACAAGACGCTCTGCATTAACAGGTGACAGCCGGTTGCGAGTGTGGGAACAAATGTCCCCAGCAGTACTGAAACGTCTTTTACTGGGCACAGAGGTAGATTTTTGCCATTTTTGCCAGCAGTGGAAATCGCTGCCGGTTTGTCTTCCACCACTGAAGAGGATCCTCTCTGAGAGGAATTAAAGGCTTTTTAAGTTAAAAATGTTAAAAAACGTTTATCTCCAATCTATCTCCGTCAGCACCCGATGTGACTGGCTGGCTCTGTATTGCTACGATATAAATCGTTCCATCCGCTCAAGATTCCTGAACAGTTTAGTTTAGAGCGAACTGTCGGCCGTGTTCCTCCTCATGTAAACACCTTCACGCAATCAACGGCCGCGTAACGTCGACCAGCGTAGTGCAAGCCTAGGGTTCGGTTCGGTAAAAAAAAAAAAAATGAAGATTCGGCCGAGACCAAACCCCCGTCAAAAAGCCCAGTATTTGGCCGAATCCGAATCTGAATCCTGGATTCGGTGCATCCCTATTAAAAAGTAAATATGAAATTTACTTAAGTATACTTAATAAAATAAACTTAACAGTATACTTTTTTTTTTTTTTTTGCAAAAAGAAGACAGCTCAAAGACTTGTAGAAACACATACAAGTGACATGGTTCCTTCAGCAAATGCATTTTTGTCTCACATTTGTTTTTGTTAACACTATCAGTTAGGTTTAGTTTAAGGTACATTATTTTCAAAATGCGATCAAACTTTAACCTTTTATCACCACTCACTAGATGTTTCATTTCTGAAAAGCCATAAAATGTAAAAAAAATAAATAAATAAATAAATAATAATAATAATAATAAAACGCAGCCCCTTCCACATTATCAGTTCAGATAAAACTGAATACGCTTTTAGCATCACTCACTGGACATTTCATTTAGAATATGTCGCAAAATGTGCAAGAAGCAATGTACAGTAATATCATTTTGCAGAAATGTCGCCACAGGCACATTTTTCCAGTGAGCCTGGGTTCATATTTATTAGTGATGCTTGCCTTATTTGAAAT
The DNA here is from genome assembly GCF_003368295.1 of Carassius auratus. NCBI lineage: Eukaryota > Metazoa > Chordata > Actinopteri > Cypriniformes > Cyprinidae > Carassius > Carassius auratus. The sequence continues at coordinate 29,429,772 of NC_039251.1, forward strand.
GCAAATGTGTTTTTCAAATTCAAATGCTCTTTCAAATTGCCAGATGGCAAAACAAAACTGTTTCAAGAGTTCTACTCAAAGGGTTCTGTTCTAGTATCTGTCTATATAGATGTCAGTCCCAGAGGGAGGTTCTAGATCAGTGCTAATACTGCGTTCCTCTCTGCTGGTCTGTTCATAAACTCAGACCCAGAGGTGCCCTGTAGCGTCAGCTGCTGAGCTGGCACAGCTCATGACAATGGCAGTTAAACATGCAGAGAACGAGCGGAGTGAGTCGACCAGCAGTCAAAGCCAGAGATCTAATGATTGCTTTAGGTACTGACTGAGGCAAAGCCCAAACCAGGGCACTATTGACAGCACAACCCTTTGCTCAGTAACTGGGAAGCTTCGTCACTCTACTTGTAATGCATTCGAATGGACAGTGCTATTTTATTATTTTGAATGGAAATCAAACCAAAACAGAAAAGAAAGAAATAGGAAAGAGAAACAGACCCAATGCTCTCCACTTCAGGGAAGGACAAAGGGATTTTTTGTTGTTGTGGTGCTTAGAGAGGAGATATGATTTGGAGAAATGAAAAGCAACACACTGTGTCTCCCAGGAGGAAGAGGATGCAACCACAAGAATTCCTCAGGGAAAGAAGGGAGTATAGAGGGGAGGATCGGAATGGCACTGCTTCAGCTTCCCAAAATCAACATGATGGCTCCTGTCTGTGGTGTTACCTGCCTCCAGAGACACTTACTGTCTTACTGGATACCTGATGGTTACACTGCAGGGCCCGGAGTCATTAATCTAGCCTCGCGTGTCGGATCAGCCTCCACGTGACAGCACTTTTCTACTCCACAGCACAACTCCCCAATCAAAAAAAAACAAAACATAATTGCAATCCGGCGGAACCAAACCGAGACACATTTTTCATGTCATTTTTTGTTGTTCTCGCTGTTCTGCAATTCAAAAATGAGCAGTTTAGATGCAGTTGTGAGTGGGTTAAATGTAAAACCGCCAGCACAAACATAAGCCCTGTTCAAAAACAAGGGAGCTGCCTACCTAGACAGCACGTTAAGACATCACAGGCAATGGTAATGGCGACACAAGCCATTGAAAATAGCTATACTAAGCAAAAGTGGAGCATATGAGCTGTGTGTGGACAGACACTGATAATCTCAGCGACAACTGCTTGCCAAAAAAATTACAGGTGACACATTTCAGCAGCAGATTGGTGCTCACAATAGTGCACACACAAAATAAATGCAAACTACTATCTGACTGGAGATGCTTCGTCTTTATTAGATGCATCCCTTCTGTATACATTTCATAAATTGATGGGCACTATTCCCTCAAAGCTGTGCACTTCTGCTGTCACACCCAAACAGAAAAGATAAAAAAAAATAATAATAATCTGCACAAAAGGAAGAGGCAAAACGAGCGGGGAAACTAGATGATTGTGATTGCATCAATGTAAATTTGAGATGATTACAATGTTTGGGTCAACCGCTATCTACATGTCTTTCAGTTTAATTAAATGCACATAATATATCAAAAGCTTAATCAAGAAATTGTACTAAGGGGCTGTTGAATGCTTGATTCTGATTGGTTGATTAACATTCTAAGATGTGCAATTATTTTCCAGGAAACTCACATATATGAAGCAATTCCAGGCCTGACATCTGCTTTACTGTTCCAAATAACTGCGCCAAATTATTTCAGTTGTTTTAAAGGTCATCACAGCCTACAGCACCAAAAGAACCAAAACCAACAAAGCAAGCAAACAAATATGGCCATCAATAAGATGTAAAAAAGACATTTTCCATGTTTTCCCAACTAAATTATATTTTATTGTCTATGCAAAGTGTGCTTTTTATCCTGCTCTCTCTCTCTCTCTCTCTCTCTCTCTCTCTCTCTCTCTTCACACTCACACAAATACAGACACACACAAACTGTACTCATAATCTTTTTGTTAGTGCCGTCAGTGATTGACTTTTTCAGTAACATAGTTCAAAGCTTAAAAGCTAAATGACATTGCCTTATGTAAATGGCTCAAGCCTCCATTACTAGCTCTAAAATGGTGTTTTGGAATTAGCAGCGGAGGCTTAAAATGAGATGCGTAAGAAATGAGTCTGACACAAACGAGCATTTTAAGGACAAACACCTGACAAATGTCTTGAAATAAAATACTCAGCTATGTGTTCTAGGGTTGTTACTGTTGTATAATTAGAATAATCCACTCAGGTCATTTATATTATTGAAAAATAATGCACAAATGAGGTGCATTACAGCAATATTGCAATGGCCCATCGTCAATTATTCTTTACTATACTTCAATTAATTCAATTAAATAAAAATAAAAAAAATCAAAGGAATGAAAAACTTAGTTACTGATAACTGATGATTAACTGATTATTTCACCCAACATTCTAATGTACCTAAATGTACATACACGTAATAATGTTTGTTTTATGCTTATTAGAGGTGTTATCTTAGCAACATGATAACATCAATCTCAGTGGGAATACATTTTAAGTAAAGTCTTCTTTGCTGCCCAATTTAAATCAATCACGTACGATGTTCCATTTTGGTTAGACGGCTTCCTGTGTAAACAGTAGAAGGCAAGGCAGCTCAGTGATTTGAAACTAAGCAACAAACTGCTGCCATTTTTTGAATACATCCATTTGCAAGAGTGGGAAAAATGTCTTGGGGGAACAAAAGCCACTTGCTTTATGGAAAACCCTCACAGACAGACAGATTGGAGAGTCCTGCATGGTTCAGGTGCACAAAAGCTGTCTCAGTATTTCGGGCTGAGCTGAAATGCTCATGTCAGATCCTCCTCATGTCAACCTAACCGCAGTGCAAATACCTCCAACAGCATGTGGTCCGGGTCTGAGCCAAATCTCAGCGCCTCAATCCAAACCGAAACCAACCAACCACACTTATCCGTGGAGGAGGCAGTCGGCCATAGCTTAAAGGGGCTTCATTTGGAGGAGGAGGCAGCTAGGGTGGGGTTTTTCTCAAATACCAGAGCTTTAGAGAGACGTTTTCATCTTGCAGCAATGAAGACGTGGCCAAGGCGCAGTGAAGAAATTTCCTAGCCAAATGCAACATCACATGCTCGTCACATGCACCCACACATTATGGAGTCATTTCAATCATTTCTGGCTAGTGAGCTCAGTCGTTTCTCTCTGGGGCTCTTGGATTATTCTAGAAAACCTAAATGTGTTGAAGCCCTGTGGGTATAGGGATTGCCATTAAACAGGGATTCTTTCTAGGCAATACTGTGATGACCTTGGAATGGAGGGGCTAATGGGATCAGAGAAAGCTGGCAGCTCCTCAAGGAGCCCATTTGTTAAGCAAAAAGGACTTGAGAAAAGTTTAATGGGTGTAATGAAAGATACAGAGGTTGATATTCATGCTTTATGGGCTATTTGTGGAATGGTAGGTTTTGAATAGAGATGCGCTGGTGGGCTATCAGTATCACCTGTCCCCTTCGAGAAAGTTTACTCTCTGCTGAGAGCTGCCCATCAAGAAGCATGTCTTACAGTACAGTCGCAAGACAATAACAACAGATCCATCAGATACAGAGAGACAGAATTGACCCATGCCTGAGAATCTACTTAAATTAATACATATTTATATTTTGTGCCACTGCACACTTAAAAATAAATGCCCCACTATACTATCTATCTATCAACCTATCAATTTATTTTAGTTCCCCTAATTGTAAAAAAAAAAATATAACTAAGTATTCCTGAGCCAATATTGTGATTTCCATTACAGTAGCATTCCTGTATTCCATTGCCGTAGCATTGGGGGAATTGGTGATCCTCTGCCCGTCCTGACTTCTGAGAGACACTGCCACTCTGAGCGGCTCTTTTTATACCCAATCATGTTGCCAAATGACCTAATAGTTGCAAATTGGTCCTCCAGCTGTTCCTTATATGTACATTTCACTTTTCTGGCCTCTTATTGCTACCTGTCCCAACTTGTCTGGAATGTGAAGCTCTCCTGAAATCCAAAAAGAGCCAATATTTGGCATGACATTTCAGAATGTCTCACTTTCAACATTTGATATGTTATCTATATTCTATTTTAAATGAAATATAAGTTTATGAGATTCGTAAATTATTCCATTCCTTTTTTACTCACAATTTGTTGTCCCAACTTTTTTGGAATCGGGTTTGTACATCATTCTGCCAGGAAACTCAGAACAGCCATTTGAGAAAGAGGATTTTAAAATAGGGATTGAAAAATATTCAAACAACATGTTAAGTGAATTTTGCATCCGATGAACCCTTTAAAATAAAGTGTTAACTAATCCTCACGTAAACCCAATTTAATACATGTCAAATTTCCATGTGCCCTTCAGCAAGTAGGAAGTATACAGAAATTGAATAAAGTTATTGAATAACAAATTCTAAGTTAAATGGTAATAAATCATTGATTTTCTCTTTTTCCATTTGTTTTATTTGATTAACAGACATAAAAGCAGCTGGGTTATTAGGTTGACTGCTATTACTTTAAGAGCTGCCACTGCTGAACTTGACGCAGATTTGAAACGCATGTTCATAGTTCCGTTAGTGTTTTAATATGAAATGATACAGGCTACAGTGAACACCATATCTGTGTGTGCAATTGAAGAGTATGCTCTACGAGCACCATATCATGGCTGACAGCACAAGAAAATTTTTGCTTCATTTAGAATATTTAAAATTTTGACTTGATTTTCTCACAATTATATTGATCTAAGACACCAAAATTTAGTGAACAGTAGTCGTTATCAATACCAGTAAAACATATCCTAAGTAGAAACATGTGATGCTTTGATGCCAATGTGCAAACACCAAAATAGAGTCAGTGCTCTGTGCAGGCACTTTTGAAGACACTACTCATTTCCATTCGGCACTTTCTCTGAAAATGATCTGTTATATTGTGGGTAACTTTTTCCAAGAAGTTCTAAAAGGCTTCAGAGAATTTAATGTCTGATCTTGCCTGAGGAACTTAAGTAACAATCACATCATGCTCGCACTCTGGTCTTAGGTAAAAACTATCGATACAATTGTCAAATTATTGCTAAAATAATAAATAAATAAATAAAAAATGTAATTGCATGGAAACATCACCATGATTTCTCATTTTAAGACAGTAGCAATAGTAAAACAGTACTCTTTCGTTTCTTTTTCTTTCTTTTTTTTCGGTCTCCTTAGACAAACCCACAAGGACATTGGCACTGCAGCGATGAATGGGAGTTTTTCTGCTCACTGATGAGTTGTCCTGTAGATGAGCTCCTTCCAAGTAAATCAGACAGAAGCTAAAGCAATTAGCACTGAAGGAAATTATGCTAATAAGTCTGAGGACCTTGTTAGGTCATTTTCATTATCCATGTTAAACTGTGACTTAGGGCATCCTTTCACCGTATGAAGATTAATTATTGTCCAAAGAGAAAATATGTGGAATTTGATATTCAACTAACCAAGAACGAATTTCACAAACACCAGCCCTATCAGAATACAATAATACAACAGTGTTTCCATTCAAAAAAAAAAATCTAAATATATTTTCTTCTTTTTTTCTTTATGTAAATTATTGATTAATCAATTGGATTAATCTGTCTAAGTTTGGAAAATTCTAAATCTTTCTCACTTTCTTTATCACAGGCACTCCTAATATTAATCTGACATTTTGAGTTGTGTTGCAGTGGAGCTTGCAATTTTCTCATGTGCTTGCCAGTATTGTATGCTATAGTCTCCATCAGTATGCAATAGTCAGTTCACTGACTGTGGATTTATTCATGCATTCCATTTATAAAGCTAAAATATTTTAGAATTAGCTAAACCTAGAATTTTGCTTAGAACAAATGCTAATAAATATATAAATAAATATTGACAATGTAAAAATAACCAATTATAATGGCCACACCTCTGTATTTCTCACCAAGTATTTGTTACAATCTTATCTCAATATGTTACAGTGGTTCAATATAAAGCTTTAACAGAACCATAAATATAGCGAACCAGTGAAACTGCTAATGAAACATTTACGGAAACTTTTCACAGTGTCAATATGCATTAGCCTCTGACTGATTGCCATTTGGCTGATTAATTAACGCCTGCCTTCAAATGCAGCTCTCAGGAAAACCTGAACTATTATGGTTTCTAAATAATCATGGCTGTCAATGTTACAGCTGAAAAGGATTGACATGTGGATAGACAGTCTTGAATAGCGAGAGTTTGTCTTTTTTTCTGAGCCGATGAGTGGAGATAGACTGATGAGTTACTGTTGGAGCTGTACTGTAAGACAGGCTGAGTCAGCTAATTAAAGGCTTTGAGTCTTTTAATCGACTGGGTTATAAAGGGGAAATTTACCTTCCAGCTGGCCTTGCTTACAGCTGTCTATATCCACTGCACTCCACTCTCTACTGGATTCTTTCTTCAAATTAATCAAGGATTGCTCACCCTCATACTGTTCCAAAGCTGTATGATTTTAGTTCTGCCACGAGAGGTTTTGAACAGAGATGTTTTAGAAAATGCAATCTGTTAAGCTCCAAAAATGCAAAATAAAAGTTCTTTTTTTTCTTTCTTTTTTTTTTTTTTGCAGTACATGCAACATTCAGTGCCAATAATTCAAAACTTTCTAATTTAAGACCTTTTAAGGACTTAATTTGTGGAAGGGCAAATTGAGACTTTTTGAGACCCTTTAAAGACCCACATATATATATATATATATATATATATATATATATATATATATATATATATATATATATATATATATATATATATATATATATATATATATATATATATATATATATATATATATATTTATACCACTCTTCGTGTATGGCTTACTTTCACAACGTCTTTCTGTACTTTTTGATGCCTGAATCATTTGTTTGCTTTGACCTTTAATAAATGGAGAAAAATAATGACAAGGGAATATTAACAATACTGTATCTTCATTTGTGTCTTCAAAGTCTTATGAGTTTGGAATGAGTTGAGAATGAGTAAGTGATGACAGAGCTTTTCTTTTTTTTTTTTACCAGAACCAATCGACACAATATTGCAAACAACCAGATAACTAGGAAGTCAAGCTGGCAGCAGACTTGCGATGAGCTCCATGATGAGCCCAACCGATGTTACTATTATTTAAGAGCTTTTAAAGACCTTACATTTATGAAAAGGCATGAATTTAAGTGCCCACGCTCCCTCTAAATTCGGCTAAATATCTCCTATTGTGCTTCACAGACCAAAGAAGACAGACAGGTTTGGAATGACTTGAGCCTGAGTAAATCGTGACCGAATCTAAGTCTTCACTTATCATTGCTGGGTAAATTTCTCTCTAAAAAGGACGTATAGGAACGAGTCCAATGAAGTGTCATTGTGTTGTGTCCCATGAGAGTTATTTTGGCAGGTTAGATCTTTTTGGCATGTGAGTTCTCATCTTTCCTCTGTTTCCGTCTCACCCAGCCTATAGTGAGTTCATATTTTGGCCCTTTTCCCAGAGAGGAGAGCCACTGTTGAGGAAGAACTGGGATACTGCCAGTATGCTGATATCAGACCGTTTTTAGATCACTACAGCAGAGTCCCTGTTTATCCCACACGCTTCAAATCGCAGTGTACCCTGCAGGTTGTGGGTTCAAGTTCTCTGGGGAGTAGTGCTATACACAGACAGAGCAAACAACTTCCCGCAGCATCAATTAAAAACATACTCTACTGTTATCACCTTGACTGTATTTTCATATCAAGCTTTTCTGATGACTTAACTATTGTAAATAACAGGCAAGAGACTTCTGTCTGAGCTCTGTTCAGATTCATTGAAAAGAAAGCAATAAATACTAAATTCAAACTACCCATGCAATCGTGAATAGTTAGCAGTCAAACTCAACTGTTTTTTGGCACAAATTCATCTGTCATATTGTCAAGCCAAGTTAAACAGATGCCAGCATAGACAGGCTGTGTGACATGACCTCATCCTTGAAAACCATGAACCAAAACTACTTGGAATAAATAATACAAACTGCATTAAATGCAAGTTCAACTGCGACAAGGATAAATATGGTGTGTGTTGACCATGTGCCATGTGTTGAATTATTATATACTGTATATGTATTAAAATATTTGATGTTACTTTTTTATTTAGTTTTTGTTTGCTTTGTATTTGAAACAGCGTTTTCGATAGTATATTGCACATCACTATAAATAAATTTGCAAATACATATCAAGTAACTTTATTAAGAGCATTAGTAGACTGTTATGTCAGGTTTATGGCTAGTAGAATAAGTTGACATGTACTTGCAAAGTTGCAAAGTTATAGTCAAGAGAATGTCTGTTTGGGGACCATCAAAAGTACAGATCAAGCAGACAGTCAACTAATACTCTAAAAACTGGCAGTGTAGTTAAAATGTTACCTAAAGTTAGCAGAATGTCAAAATAAAAGTATTCATTTTGTATGGTTGCTGAGTCCTGAACCAAAGCCAACTGAAAAAATAATTGTCCTAAATATTTTCAAAGAGAACATAATGTAAAAGTGTCTTACTGTCATGAAACCATCCAGCAGGCCAGAGTCTGGTTTAGGAGGTGCCTGCAGACGCTCCATGGACCACTTTTCAATGATGGAGGACACCTGGCTGTTCTCTGTGTTTAGGATCCGGAATCCTGTCATGTTGACCCCGCTGTAGCGATAGGGCTCCACATCCAACGCGAAGAGATCCTAAAATATGTTTAAAGTTTATAAATTTACTGAAATGTAAAAAAAAAATAAATAAATAAAAGCTAAAACCGCGAAAGCAATGTGTGTTACAGTACATGCAAGTCTACAATTTGTGAAATTCGTAATATGTTTTATTTCCTTTATTTGACGGTTTTTCCTATTGACACAAAAATATAGGGAAAGTCAATTTTTATTACATTTAACCGTTGTATAAATTGTGTGTGTATTGAATTAAAAAAAAAAAAAATACATCACAATTAGCTTGCTAAACACTTTTATACATACATTTATATAACTAAGGCCTGCAAATAGGGGAAAAAAAGTAATTTTATAAATAGTAATAGAATGTTTTCTTGGCATCAGTAAAACACATCAGTGGTGAAAATAGGAAAGAGCACTGAAAAAAAAAGCTTCTATGTTCCTACTTAGGGAATATTATAGCCTGACATCCAAATTATTTTATGAATATCACTGTGGTTTTGAATGCGATTTTTAATATAAAGTCTCATACATAACTTACCAGGGTGGTAAAAATGTAGTGGTAATACTCCGTCATCATTCCCATGGCAAGAGCCTGAAAAAAAATATTGAGAGCCATGAACGAAACCATTTTGAGACAAGGGAGCAGTAACCCTATTCTCAGAAAATGTGCAATTTATCACTGAATCGAAGGATAGGCAGGCAAAAATAATGGCATTTCTTCTTTATATGATGCTCTGTGGCTTGTAATAATTCTATATGCTGAAGGACTGAGAGCTGAAATCATTTGAAGCTTTCAGTCTATCTTTCCCTTAAACCCTGAAACAACATGAGCTCTCTTCAATGCCCATAAATACAATACAGAGTGACATCCATGCAAAGTATGCACTCTACCTCTAAATAAACCATTCTGGTTTAAAAAAAAAAAGTATATATCTATTTTATATATTATTGTGCTATAGTGAACTGCACAAATCAATATCAACATATTGCTTCTTTTATTTATTTTTATTTAGGAAGTCCACATCAATCCATTGTTTAATTGAGAACTGTCCGCCTGGTAGATTTAGGGGACGTTTAACAAAACATCTTCTTTTAATGTGGATTCATGTACACCTATATACTGTACAGCTGTATATCTTTGCCCAATGGGGACCTGTACCATGATGGTAGCTGAACAAATTCAGAGTTACAGGATTAGTTTTGAGTTGACAAATCCAAAACTCTCCAATCTGGCTTTGTTGGTGCCATGATGCTGTTCATCAATTTTCTTTGTTAACTCAGGCTTTAATCCTGAGACTGTGGAGGATGTGCACATTAATGTGTGACATCACTGGCGAACAGCCAATCACAAGATAAACTGGAGTGACTTGATTCAGATTGAGATCTCTAACCCAGTACATAACCTGCCCTGGAGCAGGTTAGCCGTGGAACGTAAGTTAATATAGCAATGAATGCTGCTAAAAGCCAAGCCACTTACGTGGTACCTAAAACCCAGGATTGGTGGAAACTAACCTGAAACTTACCAGGCTAGCCAGCTAATCTAGCTTCATGATACAGGCCCCGGATGTCTTGCTTGGTACCATCAGTGTTGCATAACTCAACATCGAAAAACACATCTCAGTTCAGATGGTAAGACAATTTTGGTAACAATTAAATTTAGCAAACACACATTAATGATTATCACAATGATTTCCCTCAATAAACTCAGTAAGAATTTGTGCTAGTTATGTTTAGGTATGGGATGATGAGTGATCTAAAATATGGTCATGCTTTAATATGTTCTTTAAAAATAGCCTAATAAACAGCTAATATACTAGAAATATGCAGTGGTGTAATATAAAGATGTAACAATACTTTGTTAGAGAACATACGTTTTTCTTTTTCTTTTTTTTTTATTTTTTTTGCAGAATGTGTACTTTACTTGAGCTTTTATATTTCTGTCAACTTTCACTTTTACTCCACTACATTTCTTAATTAAAATGTATATGTTTACTCCAATACTTTTGCCTAAAGCATATTCTTTACTTATTGTAAATAACACATACTGCAAGAAAGCACACATACTTTGACGAAACAGCGGTTTGGTGCTTCCAAGTTAGACTCCCGAAAACACCTTTGCTCATTTGCAAACCAGTGCTGACACAAACGCAAATGATTTAATTTTCCTCTCAAGTCAAGGCTGGGGTGTGCTATACAGTAGCCTGTATCATCTGTAATAATATGGTAAGTGTTGTTTTCCCAATTTCCCGATCTGACATTATAGATTAAAACACACACACACACACACACACACACACACACACACATACACACACAGTGTGCAAGCATTAAAACAAATTAAGAATCATCAAAATGCAAGGCATTCTAAATTGTAGGTGGCAGAAATGCCTCGGCATGTCTTTTATATTTATATAATTTGATATAGTTCATCTACATATATCAGACGAAGAGTGCTGTTTTTCTCCAGATATCAGCATGATAACAAATGTAATATTGATTTTATACATGCTTAATAAAGTTAGAATTAAGTGACTTACATTTTAGACACAGTATTGCCTGTTTTTGCTCTATCTTGCCAAAGAAAATAGTTCCAAATGAAGATCACAGTGTGGTTTTGCGTATTGCATTTTTGAACGAATCTGTTGAATGAATGATTCAGTCACTCATTAACACAGTCAAATGCTTAGTTTCTGCATGGATCAGCCGTTTGAATGACTCAGTTGAATCTTAATTACTCGCTAGTTAACAGTGACTTGTTGCCACTTGGTAGTTTCAATTGTACATTTCAATTTTTTATTTATTTATTTATTTATTTTTATTTTTTAATGATTTAAATCATTTCAAATATTGGATTTCTTCATTTAATTTTTAAAGCAAAGCATTATATGTGTATCAGTAACTGCAGATTAAATGCATCCATGTCCCACCTGAGCTACATTAAACTGTGTAAATGCATCTAAATGCCACTTCAAAAAGAAAGAGACTAAAGGCCCCAATATACTTCAAACAAAATCGAAGAACGAACTGATATGACGTCATTTCAAACAAAACCAGGCCAAAACGAAGTTCGTTTTGAGTTTGTTTCGGCAGTTTGAAGCAAGTGAACAAAGAGTTTGTTTGGCTCCTAAACACCTTTGAGCTTCCATTGGTTTGTTGCGGTTACACAATCAGTGGGTGTCTGCTGAAACTCCACCTTTCCCCGGTTTGTTTCTCATTCAACTGAGGTCAGGCAAGAGAACAACATCTCCAAGTCACTAGCAACATGAATACACTGGAGTGTTGAATAGATGAGCTGCACAAATACATCCACACCTGTCTGATCACTTGTGGAGAGACTTTAGAGATACAGAGAAATTCCTAGAAAGATATTGCTTTGTGTCAACGACCTGGAGTTATGCAAAATGCAATGCAGACAAACATTCGAGACAAGTTTTTCAAAGCTATGAAATATAAATGAAAGGAAAGATTAAAGATATAAGGTAGCAAGTACCAAATAATGTTTCAAATAAATGTTACACCATACTGCTGCTGCTACTGTTGTTCTTTTAATAAGTGAATTTAAAGGATGTACTATAAATGAAAATGAAATGCCAAATGAACATACAATAATAAATATTTGCTTTTATCAAAAGTAATTAATGACACCACATAAAATATAAAAAGGTGTAACAATTTATCCAGTTTACCATGATAAATGAACACTAATAAAGTAACAAACCGACTTGCGTATTTTTTTCCACATCATGCTAAAGTTTTCAGACTATGAGAGACATTCACACTTCCTGTTATAGACTGATCACTGAATGGTTCTTTTGTATTGCAAACATTTGTTTTGTAAAAAAAAAAAGCGCTATACAAAATAAACTTGAAACATGATACTTGACTCTGAACTGGTGCTAATCATGAATCTTGAGTCTATAATATTCAAACATTGGTTCACGTCTCACACCTAGATTGCCTAGACTTCATCGTTGTTTTGTTTAGGGCATACTGTACGCATGAGCATCGTGAAACATATTTACATCAATCTACACCCTGCCTTCAGCATCGCGGGGGAGTTGGAATGTTCAAAATCAGTATACTGTCGCTCAGCCTTTTCGAACTTCTTTTTGCCCCCAAACGAAGAACAAAAACTAAGTTTGTTTGAAGGCTTTGTTTGTTATATTGGGGCCTTAAGTACCATATGAAGTGCCTCTAATGCTTAACACAAATTACAAAATTAAAGAAAGGGGTCAAACTGAACACAATATTGCTGCTCAAACTCCGTCTAAATGTTTTTATTTTTATTTATTTATTTATTTATTTTTTATCTTGTTGCTTCCAGGTATGCAACACTGATAATGTGCTCACTAATAGGAATCTAGTAAATAGGGCATAGTGTTCTCTAGTTCCCTTATCTAAAGTGTTACCAATATTAAATTTAAATAGAATTCAAAGTGGAATTCAAAGTATAGAAAGTTTTTGTAACTTAGAAAAAAGATTGGACCAAAAAAGAGGAAGAATAATAATAAGAAATTATTATAATAAAATCATTATTAATTCTAATAATTTCATTAAAAAGCAGATATGCGTGAGTGTTTTAAAGCACTAAACTCAGCTTGCTTCTATTTCTTGGAGAAGACAAAGTATTTAAAAGAAGAGCAGATGGGATTTTATTTTGCTCATTGCTTGTTTGTCTCCATTGCTGTAATGAGCTCTCGGGTTCCCACGCCAACCCAACCACGCATTCACGCGGCATCTCTCGCAGACTGACAGACAACTCAATCCATAACAATAATTAATTTATGGGCCAAGCTGTTGTGTTGCTAAACGTTGGAGCAACAACCGTCTAAACCCAAGTGTCAGCCCTTTGCATTCGCTCCATTTAGTGCGCACTTCAGGGCAATGTGAAACATACATGAGGTGGCTCCATGTAAGTGCGCCTGGTAACAGCTGCTAAATCACAGACGAGATCCTGTATTAGCACGTGAGCTAATTGTGCCCTGTGCTGTGTGCCGGATGGTAATAGACGTCTTTAACATTTCTCACCCTGTGATATCTTCAGCTGTATTACCAGGAGCTGCTGTGTGATGTGTGTGTGTGTGTGTGTGTGTGTGTGTGTGTGTGTGTGTGTGTGTGTGTGTGTGTGTGTGTGTGTGCGATACACACTCAGACTGCTAGAACGATTATCAATCACACATTATTACCGTTGTCGGCCTGGCGAGGGTGATTAGAATGGGTAGAGGTCAGGTCAGTAATTAGATTTGTTGTTGTGTGGTCTAGCGCTGTTATTAACAGGCGGTTTTGTGTCCAGGTGGACTGGAAAAGCTCCAGGAGAAATCTACAGACTGCCGGTGGAAACTCATATTTACTTCGATGAGCTAGCAGTACTAGCACCATTAGTGAGTAAAACTGTCCGTAGGATAGCCAGCAGCGGGAGAGTATGAATTAAAACGGACACCATTTAGATCATTATAGTGCTGAACCTTCTTAAGGTCGTCATATTATGAAATTTGTAGTAATGGATATATAATATAGAGGTATTCTGATGGATAATGCTATTCCTAAATGCCAGAAGACAAATACACTATTATTCCAGTTAGCATATAACTGACTCACTAAGGGTGAAATATGGAGGAAGTCCAGTCGGATGTTTCTGGCTGTCAACCCAACACAGCCTCTAGAAATGCTTATCATACAAAGTACATAAAAATTTAATGAAAGTCAAGCTTCCTCTTGTGGAAAACAAATACAATGTAGCATAATTTTTAGAGTTATTATTATTATTCTTTTTTTTAATATAGGCAACTTACAGTGGATGGATTGATGGATTAATAGCAATATTTCCTTCTGATATTCTGTCTACAAATTGTAATAAATGTAGTATAATTGTTTTTGGGATAGGCAATAAGCCTGGACTAACATTATATATATATATATATATATATATATATATATATATATATATATATATATATATATATATATATATACATACATATATATATATATATATATATATATATATATATATATATATATATATATATATATATATATATATATATATATATATTTAAATAAATAAAATGACACAAAATATGATTATAGAACCATATATTATTTTATTCCACTAAATTGTAATGAATAAAGCTAATAATAATAATAATAATAACAAATCTGATATATCCAAATTTCTGAAATATTACATCCTTGCTAGACCCAGTTATCTTTGCCATCATCAGCCCCAAAGCAAAATTCATTATTAAATTCAGTCTTGTGTGAAACATATGGTTGGAAAATAATGGCTCTGTAGCCTGAGCAGATTTTGCAAAGTTCAAAAGTGTGGACGACTTCACAAAGCCAAAAGTTTCAAATGTGGATATCACACAAACCCTCTGAGAGCTGCCCATTATAGAAGCATATATCCACTGCCACTAATAATGAGTATCTTCATTATCACTTCAGTGGTCTGAAACTGATTAAGAGGAGGTCTGTGAGTCAATCTCAGGCTGAATAATACCCACTTTAATATTTGATTATTCCTGTAATTGGGCGAAAAGTCTTGCAGTTAAGTCACACATTGAAATATCAGCTTTCTCTTTGGGTTGCTCTAATGCGAGACTATTCACAGAACTCTAGCAGTGCATATCCTTATCCATTGTCTAGCAAACTTTCTTTAACCAGTCCTTTCCATTAAGATATGACTGCATTATACCCTACACTGAAAAAAATAAACAAAAAAAATAAATAAACTAAATGAGTTTTTCACTGAGAAACGGCTAGCACATAAAAAAAAAAAATATTAAAGAAATGTTAAGGGGGGGGGGGGGGGTGAGTTTTTTACACTGTTAAAGAGTTGGATTCCCATGCTAAACATGGACAAAGTTTCAAAAATTAAGTTGTACGTTTGAAGGAGTATTTTTGTTCCCAAGTTTCGGAAAGTTTTTTTTTCTAGTATGGCTCTGTGTGACGTTAGATTAAGCGGAATTTCCTTATATGGGTCCTAGAGCACTTCTGCCGGAAGAGCGCGCGCTCCCGTATAGCGAGGCTGAGCACAGACATTTCACTGATCAGAGCGATTCACTGATCAGAGCGAGAGCGTCGCGAAAAGTCACAAAAGAAGTGTGTTTTTGGTTGCCAGGGCAAGACAACCCTGCACAGATTACCCCCAAAAAAACAGCATTAAGGGACCAGTGGATGGAGTTTATTTTTACAGAGCATCAAGGGAGTTTGTTTGTTCCCTGCATTTCGAAGATGCTTGTTTTACAAACAAGGCCCAGTTTGATGACGGATTTGCGTATCGTTTATTTCTTAAGGATGATGCAATCCCAACGAAAAAGGGTCACGATCGTGTGTTGGAACCGCAGGCGGTGAGTAAAACTGCTTAAAATATCTCTGCCTCCTTGTTAGTGCGTCCCCTCCCATGCCGGAGACTCAGGTTCGAGCCCCGTTCGGAGCGAGTCGTTGCTGCTGCTGCTCTAATTCAGTTTCAGCATCGGGATCTGATTCTGGATTATAAATAAATGGCTGAATCTGACTGTAAGCCATGGTTTGCTTTGGATCACGGTAATGTCACAGTTTCCACATGCTCTCAACGCAAAAGCCTACTGGCGCTCGTGATTCTTTAGCTCCGCCCACACGTCACGCCTCCAGCCGGTCTTGTTTTTCCGGGAAAAATCGGTACAGACTATCTTTCTCTAATGAATATAATAAAACTAAAGACTTTTTGGAGTTATGAAGGATGCAGTACTACTCTATAGGTACTCAAGATTAACAGGATATTGAGTGAAAACGAGCATTTCACCCCCCCTTTAAGAAACACTGCATTAAACGTGAATTTAAGTAGACAGACTGGAATAGTACTTTCCTGTAAAACATTCTAATAATGTTTGTTTTATTTACCGCTTATAATATGCTTTAGATGTAAGGAACAACAGTGATTAAGAGCAGTGTTCTTGTAGGGCACTTCACATCATGAGCATTAACCTATTGACTAATAACATGCAAACACACTGACTAACGGAGCATGTAAGCTTGACTGGCTGATAGATAATCAATGAAACCTGTACACTTCACTGAGTGTGTACAAATCAATCTCACACACAAGATCAAAAAAGACAATTAACTTTTTTTTTTTTGAACAGATGCAAGCATTTCTTTTTTTTTCATGGCATAAAAAGGGGATAAATCACCATATCAGCAGAGCTTGTTATCAAATTTGGGATAAGAAAGACCAGAGCTTCATTCTTCACATTTTGCGTAAATGTAAACGAATAAAAATAAAAAGTAACTTGTCAGAGCTTCTTATTTTTGTAATTCGTATCAGGCTAATTTGGTTCTTCATATACACTTCTAGATTGAGCTGAGATAACTTGAGTAGCAATTGGTTGCTAACAGTTTTTGACATTATATACTCCTATATCATATATATTAATTTTGGACCATTAACTTAAATTTATGTTTTTATGTATTGATTGATTATATGTCCATATATATGGGAAGTCGTGGCCTAATGGTTAGAGAGTTTGACTCCTAACCCTAAGGTTGTGGGTTTGAGTCTCAGGCTGGCAATACCAAGACTGAGGTGCCCTTGAGCCAGGCACCAAACTCCAAACTGCTTCCTGGGTGCCGCAGTGCGTGTGTGTGTGTGTGCAATGCAGAGCACAAATTCTGAGTATGGGTCACCATACTTGGCTGTATTTCATTTTCACTTCCACTTACATATTTTTCTCAAACACTATACAAATATGATTCTCAACTATGTTATGAAATGAATTACATAATGATTTTATATGCTATTTTATGTTTTTTTAAATGTATTTTTTAAATGTATTATGTATTTTTAAACATGGTCATAAATGGGTATTCCCTTTCTATAAATTGTATCTATACATTTTATATAACTTGCATATTAATATGTTCTCCGGGCATCATTTAATGAAAACATTTGGATTTGAATCCCTATAAAGTACTCCTGAGACACTTATTTTATAAACAGTAGTCAGTGAACAGTGAAAATGAGTCAGAGTACAGAATTCAGCCATTCAGTCAGTCACTTTATTTCCATCCAAATTTGATAATTTAATTTAGGCGCAAAATTGGAATATTGCATAAAACATTTGCGATTGGAGCGTTTCCATCTAACAAGTCAAAAATAACAAAATCGTCACTTCCTGATAAACTGGCACTAAATATCATTAAGAAAAGTAGGAGAAGCCACTGAATATGATAATTTGTATATAAAATAAATTCCTTGTGCCTTAGAGCGAGCAGATGAAACACAATAAATGGGGTCATTGCCTTCGAAGGTGGATGGCTGCTGTTTGGGAATGCAGGCGTGTATCAGTCCTGGGAGGCAATTATACGGAAATTCTTTGATGACAGAGCTTTCAGAATGACTATAACAACATGCTATACAATGAGATCAGTCCGCTGGTTAGTCAAGTTGTCCTGTCCCATTGTGCAAAATAAACTATCTCCCACTATTTGAATTATCTCTTCAAAAGTCAAAAACTACCTCAAACGAGAATAAAAACTTGTGAAATAAGGATTTAATTTGTATTAAAACATTTTTTTTTTCATTACTTTTTTCTGCTGTGATACTTCAAAATGTGCATGAAAACAGGGTGATGGAAACATGGCTAATGTCAGTCATTTTTAAAGACCAAGTAGAGGGGGTTATCATAGTTAAACCTCCAAACATGTGGTATGTCTGAAAAGCCATGAATGTGCTCTTTACACAGCCTGATCTCACAATCAAAACGTACATATTTAGACGTATATTAAAACTGTCCAATACGTATGTGCCTTTACGTATTTACAGTGTCATTTACGTATTATCTGGACGTAATTACAGGTTCGATACGTATCGAAATTTACGTAAAACAACCTCAAATACGTACAGATAGAACGTGTTCTATGACCAGTCAGTTACCTATAGAAATTTGCTCATGAAGCTGCTTTTCAATGCGTATCTGATTATTTTTTTTATATTTATGTATATTTTCCCTTTTTAAATTTTTTTTTTTTATAAAAGTAAGATCCCTATACCTCACCGGGACCTAAACCTAGCCATTTTATACAGAATGTTAAAAGAATAAAACATAATAAAACACAATTTTAGTAAAAATATTACATTAAAACGTTATTTTGAGCCACTAACGTTAATTCTACACCTACCCCTAACCCTAACCATAACCATTTCTTAAAACTTCATAACGTTACGGTTATAAATAAACAAATAACAGACAAACAAACATAATGTTAATCATTTTTTTTTTGTGAAAATATCAAAAGTGGTATCAAAAGTAGTTCAAATGATAATGAGTTCCATTTGCAGTCCTCTGAGTTCCATTTGCAGTCCTCTCTGGAGGTAATAGTTTTTATAGGGTACAGAGCAGAATTTAATTTATTAATCCATGAAATTATGAATCTGTCTTCTCTCAGGGAAGCCGAACTGGCGCAGTACTAATTTCAAATGTCTATCAACTGAAATACCACATGTCGCAATCTGTGACGAATTATGTGAGAACCAATGAGAGTTCGATATCAGTGCCGTAAACCATGTCGTAACGTTTCTCGAGGGTGGCGCACTGGCGCAATTTTCAAATTCGAATCATAACGAGAGCAGGCTTTGACTGTGACGGACGCTGTTGCTGAGAATGAAGATGAAGATCGATTGATATGGATATGTTCCTTGCAAACATCTGGGCCCGTATTCATAAAGAATCTTAATGCAAAAAGTAGCTCCTAGTGACAAAATTCTAAGAAAATTCTTAGAAATGTGGGCGTTTACTCTTAAAATTAAAGAAAAAATCCTAGTAAAGAAAAAAGTAATTCAGAAAGCATCTTAACCCTTAAAAGAGGTCTTAAGGTCAAACTTGTTAGGAGCACAGACGAGGACTTTTAAGAGGCTTAAGAGTTTCTTTAGCAGAGGAGAAAATGGCATAAAGATGAAGAGGCAGAAGAAATGTGTTGCAGACAATGGATGACAGTGAGTTAATAAGACGCTATAGATTATATAATAATTTATCATTTAATATATAAATTAATCACTACATTATGATATTTGGCAACTGGGAAAATGCAACAATGCAATAGTGATGATTTGGATCTGCCACAACCTCCTGTAAGCAGAGTGATCACACAAACAATTACAGCACTTTCAGAACATCTTATTGTGTCGCAGTTCATTTCGTTTCCACTGGACATTCCCACCTTGCAGGCTTAAAAAACTCCATTTATGAATATAGCAGGCTTATAGGTGCGCATAAGCAGGGGGAATGAACCGTTAATAGTTTGTGCTACGCTCCCATGTCTGCTTCTTGTCCCTTGCTGTGACATCCGGCCCAAATTTTCCTTTAAGAATGGCCTTGTGTTTATCTACTAACTGGGCTAACAGTAAACACTGTTCCTCTGTCCAGTTTGACTTTCTCGCCCTTCTTGGTTTTGATTCCATGTTTGATACATTAAAACCAGTGGTGTCAAAAGTATTGGCATTCATTACTCAAGTAGAAGTATAGATACTAGGGTTTAAAAAGACTTTTGTAGAAGTTGAAGTATCAACTCAAGCTTTTTACTCAAGTAAAAGTGTAAAAGTACTGGTTTAAAAAACTACTTAAAGTATAAAAGTAAAAGTAATGTAAGGAAAAAAAATGCCATTAAGAACAAAAGCTTGGGCCGTGCCACAAGGGCCTATTGTGCACTACCCCACCTCCTAAAAAAAAAAAAAATTCTAAAGGCCATAATGAATATAATGTTATATTAAAATTTTCATGTTGAAAAATTTGGGAGACACTAGGCTACCTGTTTCAGCCACATATATGCCCATTGAAAATGAACTCATTTTAGTACAATGCAAATACATTAAAGAGCTAAAGATATGATGACTAGTTGCCAATAAGTATTGTTATGGTGCAAAAAGTCAAACTTCAGAGGCATGTCATCAATAACCTTGAATGGAATGTAAATGTACATCCAAGCTTAGCTGCAGGACTCTGTGAGGGCAATGGACAAGAACATTGGTGCAGGCTAAAAACAATTACTCTTGTGTGGTTGACTATTTACAATAAACATTATAGTGCTGTCAAAATGAATGATTAATCTAAGTGATTATTCAAAAACTAAAAATGAAAAATAACTCATAATCCTGATACCTTCTTGATTGATAGCTTCTTGTATTCGGTACATACGTCTGCTATGTCCAGTGTTCGGAGGGTAACGAGTTACAAAGTTGATACAGAGCTTCACAGTCCCACCCACAGCCCGAGAGAGCTCTGGTGCCGGAAGTAAATTTCCCATTCATTTCTCCCATTCACTTTCGGAAAAATCCGTATCTAAAGAGTTTTAGAGCATGTGTGAGGATAACCAGCTACGGCTGAACTCATAAGCATATAACATATCATTTCAAGTGAAAAAATTAAGACAAAATCCAAAAAAAGTCAAAGGTACAAGACTGTGTACATATTTTCATTTTGAGCGCAGGAACTTCTCATCCCATAAACCACCGCGCCCCATTGAATTCGACTGAAGCCACAACTGCGAACGAGGCAACGAGCCTTTTGAGCGACATCCAAATCTGATGACGGCCGCTCGCGCGAACTTTTTCCTCCAGTGAATTTTATTTTATATAGTGAATGTGCAGTAATAGCAGTTCTTTCAGTATTAATCGTGTAAATAAATAGTGTTTTATATATGTATTGTGTATTGATTTTTATTTTATCGTCGTGTATTTTATATTGTGTGCGTGTGTGAAAGTGGTTAACGATAACGTCAGCAATGGTGCAGTGCTTTGTATCTGACTGCAATCACTGCTCAGTTGTCAACACATGTCGTTGCCATTACACAAATGTTCAGTAAATGCACAAAAAGGTATGTCTAGGCTAAATATTGTTTTGACAGTGGCATTATAAAATGCTTGATATGACTCATTTCATATGGAGGCTACAGTAGCCTAGCTAAAGTGGACGATAATGCTAACTAAAGTTACCAACCTCCCTGCAAAACTCTCAATGGCAGCCAAGGAGATCATGATTGCACTGATAAGTCTACCGTGCAAAAACACAATACAGGTTTTTATTTTATTTTATTTTTTTATTAATGATCTTCAGTCTTGACGGACCTTCGAGGGGTTTAACCAGACGGTTATACGAGCTCCACCAATCAGATGCATCACTGTGGGATTGTGGGATTGTTCAGGATTGTGGGTAATGAAGTACTTAGCCAAGACATAGCGAATAAAAGGCATTTAGATCAAAACAAGGTTAGTGCCCCCATGATCTTTTTACGTTTATATGAGCATATACTGTTGCTTAGTACAGCCGTAGCTGGTTTTAAGTCTACCATGTATGGTTACGTTTTAATGGCTTATACCCCAAATGTCAAACAGAAATTGCATTGAATTTTTAGTTCCGGCACCAGCTGTGGGTGGGACTGTGATGCTCTATAGCCTAGATATCACAACATTGTCATTTGCGTCATTAATCGCAAACGATAATTTATTAAAACGTCTCACTACCCAACTACCTACAGTAGCTTAATTTGTGGAGGACGAAGAGAAAGCACCCATTTGGCAAATGAGCCAGTAGTGAGAAATAAATAATAACTTTTAAGTAGGGTCCAGTACCTTTTCGATACTTTTAAAATGGTACTGGCGCCTCAACGTGCCTGAACCGATACTTAAAAAAAAAAAAAGAACTACAAAAAAAACTATGGATAACATTAAAGAACATTACAAATATTTTAAATAAATCCATAGCTTTCACCTTGGATGCTCTCATTTCCCAAGTTGTGCTTCCCTTAATCCAAGGCTAATAAATGTATTTCACAATCTGGGTCATTATTTAATACAAAAGTACACATAATGTTTCTACTGTATATCTGTCACTCACTCTGATATTTAGTTAAGATAAGTGCTGTCTGTCACTGTCTTAAATCAGTTCTGTGAATGACTGTATGCTCATTCTTTATAAAGTAGCAACAATCTCGTTTTTAAAATACAGTACTGTGCAAAAGTCTTATGGAAAAGAAAGAACAGTGTTTTCACCCCAAAAAAGGGTTTTAAGCCAGTTATTTATATCTTTTGCTGCAATGTGTCAGTAGGACAGTAGTTTGCCATTAATTTGAATAATAATCTAGTGCGATTTTGAATGCACAAGCAGTTTGACGATGGCAAAATGAATGTTTGGAATTGTAAACTGATATTTTATACTGACAGTGACACTCTACAGCAAAATATATAAATAACTGGCCGAACACCATTCTTTTAAGTGAAAATACTGCCTAAGACTTTTGCACAGTAGTGTATGTACGTATGATTAAATTAAGTATATTTAAATAAGTGTAAGGAAACAGCTGTTTCGTGATTAGCGGTGACAAGCGAAAACTTTACACTAGATGAGAAACCGACTGATCGTGACCTTTTGTAAACTGTATTTATGACAAAGAACTTCACAGATAGAGATATTCTAACAATCTATCGGTAAACACACACCTTGTGTCTGTGTACTGTGTACTGGTTCCAACCTACTTTTAAGAAATATATTTTTTGATAAACGAACCCAAAACTGTCTATGCAGTGTGATGTGACTTGTGTCATGTGCAGGTGTGATGGATCGCGTATGGACCAATAGGGTGTCGGAATGGTATATGTGTATACTTCTCATCCAACCACAATCAAATTCACTCCATCCTGATGGCGCGATTTATCTGGATAGGGTTTTTTTCTTTCTCTCTCTCTGAACGATAACAATCCGGTATGAAATAGCAGTAACGAAGCTATTTTTTAAAATGTAAGGAGTAGAAAGTACAGATACTTGCGTGAAAATGTAAGGAGTAGAAGTAAAAAGTCGGCTGAAAAATAATTACTCAAGAAAAGTATAGATACCCCAAATTTCTACTTAAGTACAGTAACGAAGTAATTGTACTTCGTTACTTGACACCTCTGATTAAAACCACTTAAATAGGACAGCAATCTATGTAATTAGAAAGAGTGGAACAATTTTTATCATTCTAAGCCAGACAAATACCTTATAGGAAATTACAAGCATGGTAAATAAAAAAAGGATTTATATACACACATATAATGTGTGTGTGTGTGTGTGTGTGAGAGAGAGAGAGAGAACAGTCAAATAGGATAAATTACACATGTAAATTCAAAGTGAGAATTAGAATAGAATACTTAAAATCACTCTTTGTTTTCCCTTCTTGGACAACCAACCAATCACAGTCTTCTAAAGATTGTGTCATACATAGCAACGAGGTCAACCCCGCCTCCTCACCAAGATGAAAGTTTTTGTCTTTTCCTTACTCAGAGTTGCTCTCAGATCGGTCCCGAATCGCTCTTAAGCCAAGACTCCTACGTAAAAGTTTTTAAGCTAAATTAAGAGTTTTCTGAGAGGATTCATAAAGAATCTTTATGAATAAGGGGCCTGGATTCTAAAGATATGGAGTACAGCAAACAAATAAAATGGATGTGATTTGTAATTTTATGATGTGCTTTTGTGTATCTATGGTTTGCAGCATGCACAGAAATGTTATTTCCTATTAAGTAGATGAGTAAACTGCTTCAATAAATTCAATAAAATATTTATTGATACAACAATTAAATACAATAGATTTAAATCATTAAAGGCACGATTTTAATATTAATACATGGGAAATCATATACATTCACACTTTACGTTAGATTATTTACGTTGTTTTTAGCTACTAACACGTAAGTATTTGTACGTTTTACTGCTATAAATACGTTGTACGTTTTTATGTGCATGAAAACGTAAGTAAATGTATGTGTGGTAGAACCACATTTAACGTAAAAATACACACGTATTCTCATGAGATCACATTGCTTTACAGTACTTTGTGACATGTTTGGTCTAAGACATTTTTGCTTAAATGTATTCTTCTACTGAAGAAAAAAAAAATCAGGGTTGCCAACCTATGGCAAGCAGAAGGATAATTGCTGGCACGCGAGCAATAGGGACAAATGTATACAGACTTACATTTTGAGGTAATAACTTACAGTCACACAGCCTGTTATGAGCTATAAATGCTATTAAAGTATGAGACTTAACTTGCACTAGTCTACGGATGCGCGTGCGAATGCTGTACATGCTAGGCGCTTCAGATCAAAGTCTCAGCAGTCGAACAGCGCTCGCCAATGTCAAAATGACTGAGATGGCCAATCAAATCAAAGCAGGTGGGATTTGATACTATTTTACATTACATAATATATTTTTAAACATGGTCATAAATAGGTATTCCCTTTCTATACATTGTATCTACACATTTTATATAACTTGCATATTAATCTGTTCCTTGGGCATCATTTGATACTGTTCACAGAAGCAGTGCGCGTAGCGTCAGTTTAACGTTAAAGAGAGCGAGGTAAGATGCTGCAAATCATTTAATATTCGTCAACTTTTAATAATATATTTTACGATAGAAAAGTTAAATGACCGACAGCTATATCCAGTGTTGAGAGAGAGAGAGAGATGTGTAAATTGTCTGCATCTGTATCTGTCTACAAACAATGAAGCAATTTTGCCCCCTTGTTGTTGAGAAATATAATGTAGCGATTCAGTGCGTGGCAGCACTGACAGGTTTATGAGCTTCGGAATGTTACTTTTTGCACAGCGCAAACTCAGATCTCCGTGTGCAAGTGGTGTGTGAGTGTTTGTATGTGAGCACACGCATCAATTAAAGCAGCACATTTTATGGTGATTAAAGCTGCAGTAGGTAACTTTTTTTTTTTAAAAACATATTTTTTACATATTTGTTAAACCTGTCATTATGTCCTGACAGTAGAATATGAGACAGATAATCTGTGAAAAAATCAAGCTCCTCTGGCTCCTCCCAGTGGTCCTATTGCCATTTGCATAAATGCATCACTCCCGTTAAGAAACAACCAATCAGAGCTGCGGTCCGTAACTTTGTTTGTGTTCAAAATATAGAAAAATTTATATAATAAGCGAGTACACCATGAACCCATTTTCCAAACCATGTTTTTAGCTTGTCCTGAATCACTAGGGTACACCTATAATAAGTGTTTATATTCGGACTATTTTAGATTGCTTCGGGGGTACCGCGGCGGAGTAACCCAGTACCTTTGTGATTATTCATAGACATAAACAGATAGAAGTATAGTTCCGGCTAAGATGTTCTTCCGCAAGACGCAAGCAGTTCTGTTTATTAACTGTTTAAGTTACCAACTGCAGCTTTAAAAGGTGGCACAGTGGTTAACCAGAAAATTTTTAAATGGCACGTCATGCCGAAAAGGGTTGCCAACCCTTCATATATATATATGGCTGGGTCTCAGGAGACTGTTATAAGTTTTGCTGATCTGCTTAACACTAGTTGGAACCATGGAATTGTTGAGAAATTCTATCTAGTTTTTGAAGTGAACTCTCAATAAGCTTTTAGGTTATTGTGCCTTTAGCTCAGCTTGAAGAGGCTCAAATCCTCGAGAGTGCAATACAACACAACACAACACAACACAGGGTCTTTATAGCATTTAGGGAGTTATTCAGTCCCTACTCACAGAATAAACCCATAAAGTTCCACTAAACCTATGCCCTGTTTGAGACTGAGGATCATTTGTTCTCTTGCTTTGTTTCCTAAAATCTATCATCACTCAGTACTTAAAATTAATAATTCTACATAACATTAGAACTTCAGTTCCTTCCACACTCAAGTTGTGGCCAACATTTGTGTTTTTTCATATTTTTTAAATAAAATGCATGTATGTTGATTTGTGGAGTGGAAAGCTGAAGGTACGCGTGTAAAATGTATAAATATGTCTTTTTATTCAAATTAGATAATGTAATGAAATGATTTTTAGTCTTATAATTTAAAGAAGGGGTGGGGGGGGGTAATATTAATTACATCAGTTAATTTTAAATACATTTTCCACATCGGTCTTTGTAATCTTAAGTGTGAAATCGGATAATAAAAGTGACTCACCTGTTTAAGGATGCCAGCTGCCATTTCATGACCACAGTCAAAGATCACATGAAACTCTTTCCCTCGTTTCATTTCTTTAAGAAGGGGCTTGGCATCTTTTGTTTCTGCTGGTAGCTGCCGGATTTTTAATCGGATGTTGTAACGAGACGGAGCCTTGATGAGCTCCTGTAATCGAATCAGACCTAAGTGGGAGAGAGAGAGAGAAAGAATATAAATAAGGCTATTACAGAATTACAGTAATAGTTCACCCCAAAATGGAAATTCTGTCATCATTTACTCAGCCTGATGTTGAAAGGCATTTCTTTCATGGAACACAAATGCACAAGTATCATTTTAATTGCAGCCAAATATCGCCGCAAAATAACCTACTGTGACAAGTCTGAATGTGACAAATGATATTTGTTTATTAACTTTATTTCATTAAGGAGTGCAGCTTGAACAACAAGAAGAAAAAAATAAACTCATTTTTTGTTCAATGAAGAAAAAATAATAATCTGACATTAAGCTACTAAATGATGACAGGATTGTAATTTTGTGTGTGAAGTATTCCTTTAAATGTACAACACAACATCAGAAATATCATTTGGAGCCATCTTTATAAAAGCTAAATTTCATTGAATCCTTTTCTTTCTAATTAGAAGAACATAAGAAAGCCATACAGATGGATGTTTAAAGTCATAATATTTTGGGGGAAATGAAATTAAGCTGCATGGCCCCTTGTTATCGATCTCTCTTCAACCTCTCTTGCTCTTTTCTCTATTAACTACTTCCCAGTGAAATGTTGGACTCTCCTGTCAATGAAATGCCACCTCCTAATGTAATGGAACATCACATTGCCACTTCAAAAGGTCATCAGCCAAAAAAAAAAAAAAAAAAAAAAAAAGAAAAAGAAAGAAAGAGAAAGATATCTAGATTTCCCTCAAAGTCCCATTGTCCTCATTTACTTCACACAATGGAGGACTTATATCTTCCTAGGTACTCAACTATTCAAGACCAAACAGGAAACCAGAGAGTTAGTGTCTTCTTGAATATATATCCACATTGCTCTTGTCCCAAATGCCATAATACTGTAAGGAGCGTCATTTGTGATTTTATGATCCAAAAGGATGAACCTGCATTTGCCAAACTGCACTGCTGCGGAAAATCTAAAATCTAAATCTGTTGTTTGCTTCTGATAACTAGCTCCATATGTTTAGCTTTTTTGGCATACAGTAGTAAACTTGCTCAATAGCTCACCTGGTACAGCATTGCACTTGTGGTGCAAAGCACTTGTCAGTCCCATGAAACATGAGTCATAAATAATGCTCAAATAGCATTACTACATCACCAAATGTGTAATGTGTGTGTGTGTGTGTGTGTGTGTGTGTGTGTGTGTGTGTGTATATATATATATATATATATATATATATATATATATAGTACAGACCAAAAGTTTGGAAACATTACTATTTTTAATGTTTTTGAAAGAAGTTTCTTCTGCTCATCAAGCCTGCATTTATTTGATCCAAAATACAGAAAAAAACTGTAATATTGTGAAATATTATTACAACTCAAAATTACAACTCTATTTTAATATACTTAAAAAAAAATATTCCTGTGATGCAAAGCTGAATTTTCAGCATCATTACTCCAGCCTTCAGTGTCACAAGTAACATCCAGTCTATCACATGATTATTTAGAAATCATTCTAATATTCTAATTTATTATGAGTGTTGGAAACAGTTCTGCTGTCTAATATATTTGTTGAATAAAAGGTTAAAAAGAACTGCATTTATTCAAATAAAATAAAAAAGAATTATAATATATATTCTAATAATATATTTTCTTTAATATCACTTTTTATCAATTTAACATATCCTTGCTGAATAAAAGTATTGATTTTATTTAAAAAGAAGAAAGAAAAAAAAATATTGACCAGTAGTGTATTTGTTATTACAAAATATTTATATTTTAAAAACTTAGCTTATTTTTTATTTTTTATTTTTTTTACTTTTTATTCATCAAAGTATCCTAAAATAGTATCACATGTTCTGAAAAAAATATTAAGCAGCAGAACTGTTTCCAACTTTATATTAGAATGATTTCTAAAGGATCATGTGATAATGATCCTAAAAATTCAGCTTTGTATCACAGAAATAAATTATAATTTCAGGTATAATAAATTTAAAAACAATTATTTAAAATTGTAATAATATATCACAATATTACATGTTTTTTTTCTGTAATTTTGATCAAATAAATGCAGGCTTGATGAGCAGAAGAAACTTCTTTCAAAAACATTAAAATAGTAATGTTTCCAAACTTTTGGCCTATACTATATATATATATATATATATATATATATATATATATATATATTGAACAGGTGTGCCTTAGGCTGGCCACAATAAAAGGTCACTCTAAAATGTGCAGTTTTATCACACTGAGGAAGTGTGCAATTGGTTTGCTGATTGAGGGCATTTCAGAGAATTTGGCGGTGCATTCATCCGACCTCACAACCGCAGCCCACATGTAACCACACCAGCTCAGCAGCTTCACCTCCAAGATCATCTGCTGCAACAATCGGTTTACATAACCAAAGAATTTATGCACAAACTGTCAGAAACCATCTCAGGGAAGCCAATGTCATTCATCCACAACCATTACCTCTGGAACTTCCAGAGACTCATCATGTCTCAGTCGAACTCTCAGAGCACCCGACTGTTCCTGTTGTGGCCACGGAGGCTACCCCTAACATGTCCATGTTCTATGTTTCTGACTTACCCAACCAGACTTGTCCTCCCGTTGGTCCGGCCGCACGGATGTGGTGGCCTTCTGCTCTGCCCTGGGGGCCTTCTGCCTCAACCACAAGGATGTGGTGGTCTTCTGCTCCACCCTGGGGGGCGTCTGGTTCGACCACTCGGACGTGGTGGTCTTCTGCTCCACCCTGGGGGGGGTTTCCGCCGTGACCACACGGTTGTGGTGGTCTTCTGCTCCGCCTGGGGGGTTTCCGCCCTGACCACACGGTTGTGGTGGTCTTCTATTCCGCCCTGGGGGGCATCAGTCCCGACCATACGAGGGTGGTGGTCTTCTGCTCTGCCCTGGGGGACTTCTGCCCTCACCACACGGTTGTGGTGATCTTGTGTTCAGCCATGGGGGGCTTCCACCGTGACCACACGGTAGTGGTGGTCTTCTGCTCCGCCCTGGTTGACTCCTTGTTTTGTGTTGCACTTCTCTTGTCTCTGTTTTCCCATTCTACCTGGCCATCTTGTCTCTGTTTCCCCATTCTACCTGGTCCTCTTGTCCATGTTTTCCCCATTTTACCTGGACCTCCGTCCTCCGCCGCTCCACCTCCCTCCTGGTCTCTTTGTCTGTTTGGTTTTCCCTTGGGTTTGGGTGGAGCATCTGGCAGCTGCTTCATGGAAGAGGGGGTAATGTCACGCTGTCTAGTCTCTGTTTACCTGGGTGTCCACTACTGGGCTCACTTCCCTTTAGGCACTTCACCATACGCACTAGAATTCCTCTAGTCTTGTCCTGTCTTCACAGTAATTGCACTCCAGTTAATTGCACCAGGTGCAGGCAATCTATTGTCATTAGCCTCCTTATAAATATTAGTCTTTCCTTGTTGTTTGTATGGAGTCCTTACCTTTCGTGTGTCTAGCTTTCTCGTCTCCTGAGACTCTATCTGTCTGCTCGTCCTTCCAATCTTCTCGCATTCCGAGTTCCCTTTTCCTGTCCCTTTCATTTTGTTTGTTTTGTTTGGACTGTCATTTTTGGTTTTTGTCATTTGCTGTATTCAACTACTATTTGGATTATCATGTTAAAAACCAGCAATTTGATCTCGCTCTCCCTGTGTATTTCTGGGTACACGAATTGTCACAGAGGATTTTCCAGGTCCTCTTCCACTCACAACCAATAATCCCCGATCACAGTCAACTGACTTTTGATTTGCAGCACCTGTCACCCCTCATCACAAACTCACTACATAAACCAGCCACAAGCACCAAGACACTGTCCGGTCTCGTCTATGCAACCTTGTGTATATGTGTGGACTAAACCTGACTCTATCTTGCCTCTTGGTGGATTCAAGTGGATACTTTGGAAAACCAACTCCCTTTCTGCACCTGGTGGCTTTGGTGTGTGTCTGTGTGCCCATGGCTTAATCCTGGACTGCCCTTCATCCCTCATCTACCAAACACTATCATCCTTTCGATAAACTGTTCAGGTTTTAACTCAACCTCTGTCTCTGTTGTCTTCTGTGTAGGACAGAACACCGGACGAACAAACTATTCATGTCTCAACCAGATTTGGATACAATCCAGAGCCTGGTGGACATGCTGTGCCAAGAGCTGATACAGACACCACACTCCACCTTCAACGCTACCAGTTTGGCTACCATAACCACAGTCCCAATGGCCAACCCAACTCCATTTGCTGGAGAAGTGGCTGAGCGTAACGGTTTTATGCTTCAGTGTGAATTGATTTTTTTAAATGCAACCATCTCGTTATCCCACAGACTGAAGCAAAATCGCTTTCATCATCTCATTGCTTACCAGGAAGGCGCTCCGCTGGGCCGTTTCTATCTGGCATCAAAATTTTTCAGTTTCTTCATTCATCAAGGGTTCATTGAGTTCTTCCAAGAAGTTTTTGGCATTCTCAAAGGTGTTCATTCAGTTTGTGACGATCTCTATAACATCAAACAGGGAACATTTTCTGCTGCGGATCACTCTCTCCATTTCCGCATGCTAGCAGCCGCTAATGGCTGGGACGAACGGGTCCTAATGACAACATATCGCAATGGTCTTCAACCCGAGCTTTGTCTTCAACTTGCAGCCTTTGATGACTCGACTGGGCTCTAAAATTTCATCCAGAGAGCTATTCACACTGAGAATGGGATGTTAGCATGCAAAAATACTGCCGCTACACTCTACTGCTCACCAGCACCGAACTCTCCAAGACCAGAACCCATGCAGCTTGAGTCTACGCGGATCTCACTGTCAGAGCGTCATCGGCGACTGACCCAGGGTCTCTGTTTGTATTGCGCCAACAAAGGGCATGGTATCGGAGAGTGCCCCATCCATCCACCGAGAGCCTTGGTGAGTTCAGTTCAGCTGAAGAAATATATATACACTCCTCTAACTACCAAGTTAAGTCATCATCCCATAATTTCTCTGTTATAGTGTTTGCCCTTCTCGACTCTGGGTCAGCCGGGAACTTCATCTCAGCCCAGCTCTGCCGGCGACTGACCCAGGGTCTCTGTTTGTATTGCGCCAACAAAGGGCATGGTATCGGAGAGTGCCCCATCCATCCACCGAGAGCCTTGGTGAGTTCAGTTCAGCTGAAGAAATATATATACACTCCTCTAACTACCAAGTTAAGTCATCATCCCATAATTTCTCTGTTACAGTGTTTGCCCTTCTCGACTCTGGGTCAGCCGGGAACTTCATCTCAGCCCAGCTCTGCCGGCAGCTTAACATCAACAGCGCATCTCACAGAGACTAAGTGTACAATCAGTGATAGGGAAACCCCTCAATCACTCTTCGATCCATTGCACCAGTGAAATAACTCTGACAATGGGTATTCTACATCAGGAGAGGATGAAGCTTCTGGTCCTGGAGAATTCCACTGAATTCCACAGACACTGGAGAAGTGAAACATTGGAGTAATAAATGTTTCCACCATTGTTTCCCTGAAATGCTGAAACCTCATCGTCCTCCTCCGAAACTGAAGGTATGCAGTACCTCAATAGAAAGTCCTAAGGATATCGTTTCTGTATCTTTTCCTCCAGAATATGCCGAATACAAAGATGTCTTCTGTCCCAAGAGAGCTTCCAAACTACCACCTCATAAGCCATGGGACTGTGCGATTGACCTCCTTCCGGGTGAACCAGTGTCTAAAGGAAAGATCTACCCACTCACAATCCCAGAGTAAGATGCAATACGTACAAGTACATACGACCATCGACTACCCCTGCTGCTTCACCATTCTTCTTTGTGGTTAAGAGAGGTGGAGGACTTCGACCCTGCATAGACTGCATTGAAGTTTCGCTATCCTCTTCCGCTTGTCCCAGCGGCTCTAGAACAGCTCCGTGGTGCTAACAACTTTACAAAGCTAGATTTACCCAGCGCCTACGATCTGATCAGAATATGTGATGGTGTCGAGTGGAAGACGGCTTTTGTGACCCCTACTGGCCACTGGGAGTATTTGGTGATGCCGTATGGCATCATCAACACACCGTCCGTGTTTCAAGACTTCATGCACACCATATTTCGAGATCTGCTAAATCGATTTGTCTACATGGTCAATATTCTCATTTATTCCAGTGACCCTGTTACTCATACCCAGAGTGTGAAAGAAGTCTTGGAGCGGCTATGTCGACATACCTTCTTCATCAAAGCTGAAAAATGTGAGTTCCATAAGCCCATGATCAAATTCCCTGGCTACAATGGTTCCAACCGATGGGTGAGGATGGACGAGGGGAAGGTTGACGCCATGAAGCACTGGCCAAAAAACCACCACAGTGAAAGACCTTCAAAAATTCCTAGGGTTTGCCAACTTTTACCGTAGATTCATCAAGAACTTCAGTGTCATCGTCGCCCCATTGACGTCTGCGTTAAAAGGTAAGCCCAAACATCTGAACTGGACTGAAGAAGCGGATACAGAGTTTAAAACCCTGAAGAAAGCTTACTGCAAGGCACCCGTTCTAATTCATCCTGATTCTAATAAGTCTTTCACTGTTGAAGTCGATGCCTCATCTACAGGTGTCAGATCTGTCCTTGGGAACAACATGGGAAACCATCTCGTCTTCATCCTCGTGCTTACTACTCCTACAAGTTTAAACTGGTGGATAAGAATTACGACATTGGAAATCAGGAGCTGTTAGCGAATAAACTGTCTCTCGAGGAGTGGCAACACTGGCTTGAGGGTGCGCGTCACTTACGACTGACGGATCATAAGAACCTGCAGTATCTATGCGAGGCAAAGAGACTAAACCCTCGACAAGCCAGGTGGGCCCTCTTTCCCACTCATTTTAATTTTACCATCTCGTATCACCCGGGTAATAAGAACTGTAAGGCAAATGCCCTGTCTAGACTGTTTTCCTCAGAGGATGACACCTCACCTCCCAAAAACATCCTGCCCGAAAGGGTCTTTGTCTGTCCCATACAGTATAGTGAGGAAGACACCATCCCTGACTCGCCAAATGCTACACCAGGTTGTCCAGTTTGTCACAAGTATGTACCCTTGTAACATCAGACACTGCCAATAACCAAAGCTCATGGCTCCAGGCACTGGTCATTCCGGCATCCATCAAACCCTCTCGCTACTAAAACATCGCTTCTGGTGGCCCCACATGGCAGAGGAAATCAGGAGGTTCGTGAGGGGATGTAAGGAGTGTGCGATGACAAAAACATCTGCCCTCTGGAAAATGTGGGTACAGTTATGGATTTTCCAGGTCCTACTATACTCACAACCAGTTATCTCCGATCACAATCAGCTGACTTCTGATTTGCAGCAACTGTCACCCCTCATCACGCACTCACTACATAAACCAGCCACAAGCACCAAGATATTGTCCGTTCTTGTCTATGCAACCTTGAGTACAAGTGTGGACTAAACTATCTTGTCTCTTGGAAGATTCTCTTGTCGTTGTCAAGTGGATACTTTGGAAAACCAACTCCCTTTATCCACCTTAATCCAGGACTGCCATTCATCCCTCATCTACCAAACACTATCATCCTTTCAATAAACTGTTCAGGCTTTATCTCAACCTCTGTTTCCATTAATTGTCTTCTGTGTGTGACAGCTAGCGGTTTCGCTGATTTGGCTGGTTAGCCATCTGATCTCCCAGCCTGACCAGCAGACAAGCCCCAAAAACCTGACCAGCCTAAGCATTTTGGCCAAACCTTCTGCCTACTGTGATGTTTTGTTGTTTGTTTTTCTTTGTTTTTTTTTTAAAGCAGGGTTGCAGCTTCTGTATAGCCCTGTACTTGAAGTACCGGTCAAATATTGTTCTTTCTCAGTTAATAAAATGATGAACCTTAAAGGGATAGTTCACCCAAAAATCAAAATTATGTAATTAATAACTCACCCTCATGTCATTCCAAACCAGTAAGACCTTGATTTATCTTCAGAACACAGTTTAAGATATTTTAGATTTAGTCCGAGAGCTCTCAGTCCCTCCATTGAAACTGTGTGTATGGTATACTTTCCATGTACAGAAAGGTAAGAAAAACATCATCAAAGTATAACTACGATGAATAAAGGCGTAGTTTTTGCTATTTTTGCACCAAAATGTATTTTCAATGCTTCAAAAAATTCTAACTGACACTCTGATTTCCCATGGACTACTTTGAAGATGTTTTTCTTACCTTGCTGGACATGGACAGTATACCATACACACAACTTCAATGGAGGTACTAAGAGCTCTCGGACTAAATCTAAAATATCTCTTATATTTTATAGAGGTCTTACGGGTTTGGAACAACATGAGTGTAAGTTATTAATGACATAATTTTGCAAATTGGGCGAACTAACCCTATAACTTCTAAAACAGATCCACATACTGAAACTGGTTTTCAGCAATGGCATCCTTTTTCATCACTGTTATGCTGATGTGAAAATGCAAGAACCAAAAGGGCATTAGCCCACAAGTCAATACTAATGGATTATAAAACTTAATACTATATACAATAATGACTTGAAATAAACAATCTTTAAAATGCACACACTGTAGCAGCATAGCTTATTTAATTCATATGCACTGATCAGATGTTTGTGATAGCTAATATGACTTCCCGCAGATCACTATTGGAGGCAGGT
Organism: Carassius auratus; assembly: GCF_003368295.1. Lineage (NCBI taxonomy): Eukaryota > Metazoa > Chordata > Actinopteri > Cypriniformes > Cyprinidae > Carassius > Carassius auratus. Next base: position 29,465,194 of record NC_039251.1, read on the forward strand.
TTGCTCTTCTACTCCTTTGTTTAAGTGAAAAACTGCATGTGGTGATATTCATTGATTGTGTCTAATACCTTCCAACCATTTGTTGATTTATATTTAACAAAGCATATATATTTCATCAACTCAAACATTTATTAAACGCGCCTGGAAGCCCCTGTTCACGCAACATTAGAGCCCATGATAAATATCCATGGAGAAGTTGCATCGTTCAAGTGCTCCCTGCCAAAATAATACAAATAAAAATGGCCTATCTGACTTGTAATCCTCTGTGGTTGTCTGGTCCTTCTCCAGAAGAGTGCTGCTGTGAGTTAGTGATGTGAGATGAATGCTGCTTCCCTTTGGCGTTAATTGAAGAGGAACGTGAACGCTGACTTCTGACTCGAAGCTCTGAACGCTCCAGACAGGAAGGTCAAGGTTAATGTAGCCTTGACTATATTTATGCGTGACTAAATGTGTAGAACAAATTGATCAAGATTAAAATCAGGTCACAGGCACGACAAAATACAAAGGTTTTACACTTTGAAGAAACATATACACCCCGTTTTCTCATTAATATCAGAGACATTCTGAGATGCTGAGGATATTTGAGAACATCATCATTTGAGGATAAAAGCCCCTTCTGTTTAGTTAAGATCTGATTGGCTGTGATGTTGCAACGAAACCTCATATGAATATCCAAGTGGATATCCGATTTATTCTTACGCATTTTGTTCAACTGATTTCACATCAGATGCTGGTTTTTTAACAGTCAGTTAACAGTCAGTTTTTAGCAGCATTTTCAAAAAAATAAATAAAATCTTTGAAGGATTTGGCTTGAATGAAATTATCTTTAGGCTATCATTTTACCCAAGGCATAATCATCCACTCGTTTAAAAGCGAATTATTAGTTTAAATTTAGCACATAAGCAGTGAAGAGACTCAGATTACAATGGTTGCATTAAAATGATACTAGGACTATGAATTATTTCGTAGCAATAAAATGGCAGTTTCAAAGCAACAGTTATCAAAGCAATTATTAGGACATTACAGCAAAGCCATAAAAAATGATGCCTGTTTGGAAACATGGCACTGCAGCTGTCTAAACAATCTTGATGCCACTGTTCGAGCACATGATGGGCTGTGAAAATCACCACTGGATTGGTGCACTCAGGCAGAATGAATTGAAATGGATGAAATGGTTTGATTGGTTTGAACGTAATTTTCTTTCTTGTGCTGATGAATTGAATAGCCAATAGCCAATGTGATAGTGGCCCAAAGTTCTCTTTTTCTAGAAGGCAGCTTATTATACAAAAAAAGGATACAAATTCTAGAAAGTCATAAAAGTATTTCATATGACTCATGGGCCATATTTCAAGTCCTACAAAAGCAACTCATGCTAACTAAAAAAAAAAAAAAAAAAAAAAAAAATATATATATATATATAAGAATTGACAATAAAGCAGTCTTTGACTTTACTATTATGTCTACTGTATTATCCGAGCTGTGGAGTTAAAATGATGGTATGGTGAACATTGATTATGTCTTGTAGCTATACTTTTAAAACAGTGAGTATTTCAATGTTTACAGAATGGCTGCATAGAACATGCTGATGGTATTTCAGCACAGAGGTATGCCAATACAATGTCAACACAGGCAGGTAGGAATATTCCTTTACGTCTTTTCTTTTGGGGCATTAAATAACTTTAAAAAAAAAATCTTTTCATTGCATGTCTATGTGTGAGCACTGTTCCTCTCTTCTGATGTGGTATGTCCATGAACGGTATATGCATAACCTATTAATGTGATTCCTTTGAAACATTTAATAATTTGGCAGCATTTGTTTTCTGCAGTGCGGACACATGCTTTGACAACTCACATATTTAAGTATAAATGATCAGAGCTCTTTTATATCTGACACATCCCGCTAATAGAGCTAATTTTACTCAGTGCCGCAGTGACATTTTTACTGTATATATGAGCTACCTTAAACCTTAAACCTTTTAAATTCCTTTGTCAAACACTGTCTGGGTTGTGTCTAAAGATTCTTTACAGGCATATATATTTCCCTTAAGAACTTTATCATTCATGGATACACTGGACAGTAAAAAAAAGGGGGAAAGGGTTCTTTATTATAATGAATGTACTTTGAACTAAAAATCACTAAAGGTTTATTTGTGGACCCTAAAAATATTATTTTAAGGCATCGTAGCAAAAACACCCATGGAACCTTTTTTTTTTAAGATTGTATGGCATGTGAAAAAATGCTGTGTGCACTGCCATTCATTTCTAAGACTATATTGAATTGAACAGCTGAGCAGTGTTGACAGAGCTTTGTGTTGCAGGCTGCCAGTCCACTTCTGCCATTTCAGAGCTAAGCCATTAGGGAATGCCATTACGGCTATTGATTTGCTTGTTTGCATTCGTTCATGAAGTTGTTGTACAGCGTGGAAAGAAAGACTCCAGTTGTGATTCTGCAGAGGCAGACCTCAGAACAGCCACCTCTTGTGGAATCAGTTTGTGAGCATTTAACTATTATCCTGTCCATCATACTCTCTATCTTATTTCTAGCTGTAGATCCACATGTTTAAAGTCAAAATGAATATAATTTAGCAGCTTCACAGTTGCTAGTGGTCTATGATACATTTTTTAATGAGTAAATAGATATTTACATATAAATGGAATAACATTCAAGGAATAAAATTAATGTTATTGATTTTTATGGAAACCTATTCCTGCCACCTTATAAAAAATAAATAATAATACATAAAAATAAACATGCTTAAGTAAATGTATTGTGTAAAACTATTATATACTATGTTAAAATTATGAAATATATATAGTTATGGCTTGAAATTGCTTAAAAAATACATTATTTAGCACTTTTATGTTTTTATAGCCTTTCATATGTATTTTATTACTTTATTATTACTTTAGCATCTCAAACTTTCATATCTCATAATTATGACTTTTAACATCATAATTATGACTTTTAAGGTCATTATTATTATAAATTGTGGAAATGGGCTTTAATAATTTTTTAACCAGTGTAGTTTGATTTGTTCCAGAATGATTTGATACTTTTTTTAACCAATCGGTTGAGTGAATGATTCAGCGACTCTCAAAAAGACAATAATTTGGAACAAACACTTTTAAATTATACTGATCATAGTGGAAACTAAATCTACAGTGTAAGCCGTAGTAATATTAAAGGTCTTCAGTAAATCTAAGCAGTGTGCCTTGGTCTTTATTTGGGCCATGTTTGTGTGAACACAGTGTCACAGAAGAATAGTGTGTTGTTGCTGTGCAGAATTGTGAATAAGGCTGAGTGAATGCTTTGGGAAATCTGGCAGCAAACCCTCTAGTTGGCAAGTTTGCTCCCGAGGCGACCTCTGGCATATGGCATATGCACCCCTCACTGTGGTAGCACTTGCTGCCTACTGTTCTAACAGAGGCTGTCAACCAGTGGGGTTTGGCCATACTGTAGGCCAGACGGAGACCAGGGAATGGTGCACAGTCCAGGCCAAAGGGTCAGTCCGCCTAAGGACGGCTGGAGAATAATCACAACACACTACGAGCACTAAAGCATCGGGCTCTCACCTGTGCTGTCATCATAAACCACTGTGACCGTTTTCCACTTGAAGAAGTGAACCAAGTCTAAGATGGCTCTGCTGAGCGAGGAGAAGTCTGGGTAAAGGCTGACGTAGAAGGAGTCGCGGTTGTCTGACACCTGGTGCTTCCACTTGGTCTGGATATGCGGCACCCCCAGAGCATTACAGATGGACTGCACCGCGTTGGCCGAAGAACTGTGGGAGGGACCGAAGATGGCCGCCACACCCAGAGAGAGCTGGTCACAAGCTGGAGACAGAGCACAAAAAGAGCACTTTTATTTTGTGATTTTATTATAATAGAAACACCAGAGCACGATTCATGGTTAATTCCAGTGTCCAAAGTCATGTTTATTGCAACAATGAACTCATTTAGTTTTATACCCCATTGTTTTTTGGCAAAGCCACTGTGCTTTAATTGCGTCTTTGTAATCTTTAAATAAACTGGCATGGAAAAAAAAGCGCAGTTACAGTGGCAGCGGCTAATGGAGTGTATAATCATTATAAGAGAATTCAGATGTTTCCCCAGCGTGTAAATGACAGATGATTGCAGCCTGCGAACCTGTCTCAGGGGTATCAGTAGTTCACTGAATCACCCCTTCTGACTCATTACCTAAAACCAATCAATTCTCTCTGCATATGCACCAGACGGCCACTGATGTCCCCCTGTGGTTAAATGAATTCAATCTAAAGCCCGCGTCCCTCTACATATATCTCACAGCACATTTGTCTCTGATCGTGTAGGGACTCGCTGGAGATGGCTTTACCTTTTCTGGAGGCCTCAAAGCTGTCGTGGATGTTTATCCTTTGGATGTCGTATGTGAGTGTGGTGTTTGGCAGTAAAGTTCTGTTCCTGTTGATTGTATTTAAAGCAAACTTAAAGGCAAGTTCTTCAGCACCAGATGGGCCACTTTCAATGGATTCAAATATTCCTCCTAAAAGAGAGAGAGAAAACAAGAGAAAGAGAGAAATAAATTAATAGCATCATATCAGTATATATATATATATATATATATATATATATATATATATATATATATATATATATATATATATATATATATATATATATATATAGAAGATTAGTGAAAATATTTGAAGTATACATTCATTGCATGCTTGGATGCTAAATGAATAAGTCACATTTTTATTTATATTTCAAGTAAACTTTATTATAAATTTCTGTCATAATCCAAGACAAATATCATGTAGAAACCTAAATGAAAATGCATTATAGTTTGAATTGGTGGTAAATGCAATTAATTGAAACAAAGAGAGTTTTTTTTTTTTTTTTTGACCCACTCAAGTAGTACATATTAATGTAATTTCATAATTACTAGTAATGTCTTTGAATGGTTAAAATGGTTAAAATGTACTGCTTAATGTTGCGTAAAATGTACATTTTGTACATTTTTGTCATGTATTTCTACTGAAATTGTATGTCATGTATTTAAATATATTTGTAATTACACATTTGTAATGATAAAGTTGTATTTACAAAGTGCAATTTAAAAATATAAAAATGTATAACTACAAGTGCTAATTCAATAATACATTTTTATACATTTCCACCGGGGTAGGAGGCCAATAAATACAATTTCACAATTTAACTTTGAGGTAGAAACACTGTATTGCAAAAATAGAAATATCAGCTTAAAAAATAATGAATATGTGATATGGCACCAGTGTAGGTTAAGTGCAGTGAATGTCAAAGAATAGTATAAGAAGTTGGAAGGACAACAGTACATTACTGTTTGCTTTGACCCATTCGAGCGTGTAATAGATATAAATCCAAGCTCCTTACAGAAGGTATGTTTTTAGAGCAAAAGCTACACAACAGCTTTCCCTTTGTGAGTCTGCTTGACAGGCTGTATATAAATGGATGCCTTTAGTGTTGGGGACTGATGTGTTCTGATTGGCTGGCGAATCAATCAATCAAGCCCTGGGGAGCAGTGAAGCACAGCATAGAGAGATTGAAGTGTTTTGCTTGGGTCAGTCAGCAGTTTGCCCCTGTTGACTCACCATATGTCAAACTAGAGCTCGATTCTGTGTTTTACTTACACTCGCTGGAGGTTCCATCATTTAAATGATCCACAAGACAGTACAAATAAAACCATTTCACCGGCACACACTCTCTTTGCATGACTCTCTACTGTCAAACGTGCAGGACAAGCGCAAGTGCTATTAATTGGTGTTGTTTCAAATATCACCTACAGCACAGGCTACTGCTGAAAACTGATGTTAATGTACAATAGTACAAGTCAATTCTGACATGAACTGGTTTGCAAAAATGCAAAAATAGGACACGTGAAGAAAAGAAAAAGAGAGTAAATGAATAGAGAGTGGTTGGAACAAATCCCTTAAAGCGTTTTCTGCAAAAGAAGAGGGGTAAATTGAGATGCTCGTACAAATCTCTCAGTCTTTTACAAAAGAGAGAAGAAGAGGAATACAAGATAACATAAATCAAACAACCTTCCAATGTGGATTTAGTATAATATGAATAAAATATCCCTTTTAGTTGGTAATGTTGAAGTAACGTGTGTTCCAGTTTAAAAGTGTGTCTGAGGGTTTAGTCAATTTTTTTTTTTTTTTTTACTATCATTACTATTCATGGTTACATCACTTCAAAAAAAAAAAAAAAAAAAAAAAAAAACTTGTGCCGGATGAGACAATGATGTGATGAGCATTATCTGTCCATGATCATTATAGTGTTCCAAAATAATGGAATAATTAAACAATTACTGAAAAAGGTGTCCATCCATCAATATGAGTTATATTTTATGGCATGTAGCTTTTAGCAGATTTTACTATATATTAAAAAACTAACAATGTATTTATAATCAATAAAAAAGGCTCATTACCTATATGTGCCTACCTATATATTTCTATATATTACCAATACATTACATATAAATACATCACTGTTTTAATACTGAGCTGTAATGTAGAATCATTTTTTTTAATTTTTTTATTGTTTTTACTTTTTTATTTGTAATATTGATTTCCGGTAAGAAAACAAATGTAAGGTTACTAAAGATCATCAACTGATATTATAACAGAAGGCGTCTGGGCAGGTAACAGCAAAACCTCCCCCAGGAAATGCATTCATACATGTTAAATATCCATCATCAATCTCATAACTCATAGGGCGAGCTCTGACAGTGATAAACTGGGGCTCGTATGACATTATGAATCAATTTCCTGTGGGGAAATGTCAGTTTCTCAAAGAGATCTCTCAAGCACCTGACAAATGTTTTCCTGAACCTGGATTTTTCTACAGTCATTATAGCTACAAACAGTCTCAAATTACATGTAATTTACATATTGACCATTCATATCCTCCATCTCTTTTTTACTTGACTGGCCGAGTTGCCACACACTCTACTCCAGAGGATAGTTCTCATCAGTTAGGTTTATGTTTATTTGCCAATATCAGTTTATTTGCCAGGTTTATTTGCTAATATCAGAATAGGCACATACTGTACATTTAAGGCTTTAAAATGTCATTACATTCGCACACGTCATTAAACAGCCTATTGTAGAGTATACAGAAGCATTTAAACAGTAAAACAATTCGGAAATATTTTTGAAATAGCAAAATTGTAAAGGGTGTATTATATATATATATATATATATATATATATATATATATATATATATATATATATATATATATATATATATATATATACCCTTCTTTATTTTTCATAATCTGAGAATGCGTACATACCTGGTGTTACACCGCCTAAACGGTGCATTGAAATATAGTTTGAAAGGTTGCATGTTCGGCTGTTGCACAGACGCTGAGCCGCTTCAGACAGCACACAAGTAAGCTTCAATGGACTAAAACATACACACACAATTGTGTCTAAATAGGGAGTTTTGGTGAGTTGCCTTGTAAACATGGCTTAAATTAGTTATAAAGTCTTAAATTAAAACTGTAAAGATTTTGGAGAAAATCAGATATATGTCAGATCCGCGTCATGTGCATCAGGTTTTAAAGAGACAGCGCTGAATTTAAAGCAAAACCTGCTGAAGTCTGTCATTTATGTAAATGGAAGAACAAAAGAAAAAGAGAAATCCTTGGAATGTTCTAGTCACTGATAAACTTTAATAGCTTGAATAAATATCAATCTGTATAGTTTATGCATATATAATATTGTTTATGTGAAGATTGTTTTAAAATCACTTAAATTAAAAGATTGTATATATTTCAGAGCCTATTAAATGTAAAAAATAATGGATTTCAATTATACTGTAATGTTGAATGGCTATTATAAATAGGGAAAATTGAGGGAAAATGCACCAGCAGGACACATTAAAACATTGTAAATATGTTTAGTCATTGTGGTAGTAATAACTGCCAGTTTTTGCAAAAAGAGTTTCATGGCCAGTAAAAAAAAAAAAAAAATGGCCTGGTAAATTTTATCATGTCACCGGCCATTGGCAGGTGTGGCAAAAAGTTAGTTTTAGGCCCTTTATATATAGCATTGCATTAATTGCATGTATAGACTTAATAACCAAACACAGTAAATTGATAAGATTGTTGAATTTAAAAAAAAGCAATTGTGAAACATTCTCATAATTTATGTTTTCCATCACATCAAAGCATCCAGGTCAAGAGTGCTGTGTGTTTACAATGCTATCCCAGACCTGCGCTGGGCAGCTGTCTAGTGAACAATGTCCTGTGCCTACCTGATCGCTCGCAACAGTCTCACACATGCCACCGCACTCGATAACACGCTCCGACGCTGTGACATATTTATCACACAGCAGCTACATAATCAATGGCAGCACAATACATCCATTTCTGCATCCACAGGGAATACTTGCTTACAACCGAGCACCATAACAGCTCAGAGGAAATGAACAAAGTAGCGGTCATCTTCCTGTTTGAGAGAAATTAAACGGTCATTGATCATCTGACTTGATCAATCACTGTGACCACAACGGAATTACCTGCAAAACTGGTCAATATCATACAAGAAAAAGAACTTATTAACTAATAGCTAATGTTCACATCATGTAACATTATTTCTCTGAAGGTTGAATTTTATTTATTATTATTATTTTTTTTTTTACTTTTTTTTTACTTTTTTTACATAAATGTTCCATGAACAATGTATCAATAAGGGTTTTTTGAGAATTTTGAGAACATTGTCATAGACCAGATCTATTAATGTCACTGGATTTTTCATAGCTTTATTATTGCCAGAACTTTATTCATAGGACTGATTGATTGATTGTTTGATTGATTGATTGATTATTGATTGATTGATTGATTGATCGAGAACGTTTATGCATCCAATGCATACATGTAAAATAGCCACTGTTGTCCATTGTCCAAGTGATTGCCTAAAAAAACTAAAATAAAAGGTTTCTCAATTTAAACGAGATTTGTTTACTAGTTGTTGTCCTATGTGGTGGTGGGAAGGAACCATGTTGAGCTGCTGAATTTGGAGGAGATTTATCTAGGAGGACATAAGAGGATTTTAAAGGCGAACAGAAGAGTGCTGTGAAATCTCATCTACATAAATGTTGATTCATGTTGGTTTTATCATAAGTTCAACACTACTTTTATAGCTTATTGAAATGTGCTGAGAATTGATAGCAGAAAGTCTGCAGGTGCATGCTGCATACAGTAGCCACTAGAAATGCTCTCTTAAAATGGGCATATGCTGTTTTATGGATGTTGATATGCTGGTGTCCCCATAAGGTTTCTGAACAGCTTCACCAGAAAGACCATACTGGTTGACGGGCAGGTTTTGCATAGCTATGTGCTGGACCAGAATCAATTCAGCAATAATCTATTGGACCAGCACAGAAATGTATTCAATTATTCACCAGTGCAGGGTCAGAAAATACATAAATGGTCAGGAATGCCACTTGAACTAGAGATAATTACAGGATAAGAAATGTATTATTTTCTACAGTCTAAATGAAATTGATATTTATCAGAGTTCACTTCACAGCTTTCAGAAATAATGTTAAAGTAGCAATGTTTTTTGGAAACTGTAAATTTAAGGGACTAGAGGTATAAAATTAACATGGATATCTCCAGTAGTTTGTTATCTGAAGAATTTGTATTTCTTGAGTCCAGACTGAGATCTCTGACATTTGGTTGCAGCTCTTTTTTTTTTTTTTTTTGCAATCTGAGATTCCTTCTGAAACTCTAGAAGAGGCCCATTTTAGATTATAAGAAAGTTGAGATAGTATAAGATAGTTCTCAGGGGGAAAAAATAAGAAGAATTATAACTCTTGAAAACACTGATCAATCATGAATGCCTGAATTTTAATAATTTGTCCTTCAACAGTTTTATTTTTGACCATTACAAATGTGAAAATGTTTTTATTTTTTAATTCATCATGATTTTGAAATAACTGACAACTCAATTCACTTACAACTCCACCAACAAGTGTCAAATCAGGAGTTTTTGATTGTTTGGCTTTTTAATTGTTAAAGTATAATTTTCAGAAGCACTAAAGCATTTGTGCACACGCAGGACATATTCATTAAAATTACAGACAACGAAAGCCAGATGGAGCTTGAATAAATGCAACAGTCTGCTAAATCTTTGGACAAGTTTTACTGTATATTAAAATATCTTTTTTTTTAACTTGACAGCACTTTAAAAACATAACATTGAGAGATAATCTAGTCAAGCGGAAAAAAAAAAGAAAAAAAAAAAGAATCCATGCTTATAATTATGGCAATCTGCAGACAGCACAATAAGACAGCAGACTGCTCAGAAAGAGGTGTTTTTAATTGAGTTAGCATGTGAGTGTGTTTTCAGTAAGACTTGCAATACAATCAGATAAAAAAGTAGTAGTGTCATTCTATTTTGAAAAACTTGTGTTTTTTTATTTAAGAATTGCACTTTTTGGGACATTCTTACAAACTTATTAGGACTGATTGTTTTAAGGTGTTTAGAGTGAAATGTTCATATTCCTTTGAAAAAAGTCTCCATTCACTCTGATATTAAACTTTGTAGACTAGAAAAAAATTATAATAATAGTTATATTATAGAAATCTCATACGGTATGGAAGTTCTTTTTTTTTCATACAAGTCAAGTTTCCATCATGCAGTGATCTTCTCTGACTATCTGTGATACGTCTTTGCATGAAGTGATGAGGTAGTGTAAAATCTATCATTTTCAGTTCTTTGAGAGCAGAACATGCACAGCAAGTCCATGCATGTGACAGACCACGTGGCAACTGTGCAGAGATCTAAAGGTGAAACATTTCTCAACTCACAAGAGATGATGGGGGAAAAACTTGCACTGAGAAATTAATTACAAAGCTAGTTTTGGTTTGATGCATCTGGGAAGGGGAGGTTATTTATGTGGAAAATAAGATGCTCCTGCTAGTATTTTCTCTCCCCAGTGGTTACAGTTTGATGGCTATCAGTGTCAGATTATCAGCCTAGCATATCGAGATGCGTTGTGCAGCGTAACAGGCTTGTAGGACACATTCCATCTTTATCAAGCCTGGAGCCGTGATGCAGGAGACAGGGCGCATGGACTCTGGATTGAGAAAGAACAGCATGTTTCTACAGGGCTCAGTCTCTGCATACAGCAAGGCTCAAAGAAGTGCTCTCGAGGAAAGCAAAATCATCCATGAAACTACATGAACCCATTTCAGATTTAAATTCAAATGTCTTTCTCAAACTAACTTGCTCTTTGAACCTATTTTAAAGCTACTGTGTTTAATGTGTGGTGTTAAAATTATTTCTTCTGCCCCAGTTAAATGAGCACAGTCAGCTATATAAGTTATCCATAAGACTTGTAAACACAATACATTTTCAACTTCTTGCTCAACCAAGGCCACTGACCAGAGGATCATATTGGGATAAGGCCTAATAAATCAACCAAAGCAACCCAGGCTCATTGGGAAAAAAAGTGTCTGTGGTGACATTTTTGCAAAATTATATTCAAAGCATGCCCAAGTGAAATGTCCAGAGACTCGCACTACAACCATGTTCAATTTTCTCTAAAACAGACAAGAATGTGAAAGTGGCAACATTTTATTACACTGGTTGTTGTACTGTAGATATCAGGGAAGTACAGAAATTAGATGTCCAGTGAGTGTCTCTAAAAATGTAATACCCTGTTGCTTCATGTTCCACTGATATAAACCCAACCCTAAACCACAAAATTAGTGATAATAAAAGCAATGTGAGATAAAAACACTTTTGCTGAATAAACCATGTAATTTTTCACTTTTTGACTACAATTATTTTAGCTCATTTATTGTGATTTTCATGGGACTCGTACTGTACCTGAGCGCTCCACATTGCAAGATCAATGTTGTACCAGGTGGGCTACCGAGCAAGTTTACTACGTCAGAAATGTCATACATTTGGAGCTGGTTGTGTGATAAAAACACAAAAATGTATTAGTTTACAAAGCATGCACTATGTAAATGTGTTTTGAGGTCATAACACAGTATTGTGCAAGGAACAGAGTAAAAAAATTATTTCCGTTAATCAGTAATATGTCCTCTATTCAAAATTTGTGTGGAAAGGAATAAAAGTTGTCACTGTTTTACTGCTTCCAGTGTTCATTTCTGGTAAACACTGTAAGTATAGGTACGATTTTGAGGTTTTCCAAAAATTCAGCTAGAGGCACAACTTTCCTATGTTGAACAAAACAAAGGAAACCTGTAACTCAAAGGTACAAGACATTTTTATTTCCCACTGCCCAATACAACAGTAGCTTGCTAAAGTGGCTTGCTTTGGGAAATTACAAAGATAAAAATATATTCTGCTGGGCATGTGATCTCAACACTGTAGTAAGTATGCTGTAGATCCACCCTTATGTAGAGTGTAAAAAAAATAAAATAAAATAAATGAAAAAGTGATTGATCCACAGGTTTTTCTACTTTAGCCATATTCCCAGTTAAATTCCAGTAAAACACTTTCCTAAAGTTGCCATTTACAATACAATGTTGGTGTTGTTGAAACAAATGTTGGTGTTCATGTAGCTTAATTGAACAATGCTTAAAATTAATTGCATGTATTAATAATTTCTCTGCCCCTAGGAAACTCTAGTGTGTTGTGTAATAAAGAACCAAATTAGTTGTATTTGAGAAATGGCCTGCTACTTACTCCAGCTGTCACAAAATCACTCGCCCTCACCATCTGCCTTTCCCTGTTTTCCTCATTATTATAATCGATGCAACATCATTCCTAAAGACCTACTTTGAACAATGTTACCGTAGAGGGATAGTCACGCAAAAAGGACAATTCTTTCCTCGTTTACTTCGTCTTCAGCAGAATATACAATTTGAAGTCAACTATAAGTAAAACTGTTTGGTTTAGGCATGTATTAGAGCTAAACTTCTACAAAGCTAAAGGTCTTTGGCAAGAACAAGCAAACAAAACACATGGTACTTTAAGTTAGGTAGACTTTGTGTGTGAGATCAAACGGTTAAAATACACGCAGTCCAAACACACCGTTTGTACATTGTTACTATTCACTTGGCTTCCAAGCAAAAATAAATAAATAAATAAATCACACTGTTATGAATGCACCAGGGAATAGAAGACAGACTCCGAAAGCTGAAAAATGACTTGCACACTGCAACATACTGGCATTAACACAGCTCATTTTGTAACTGCTGAGGTGAGCTTTTGGCTGCCGTGAGCATTGCATTTTGTGCAGCAGCACTTTGTTAATATGCTTCAGAATAAATCTTATTACGGTTTCTCTTTACTTTCCATTTCTTTCGTCTTTAGCAGATCGATTTGCTTAACAATGATAAGAATCCCTGCAGCTTAACTCATCCACCTTGGGCCAACTTACAGAAAGCTGGGATTGTGCAGCCTTCTCCATTTTTAATGAAGATTCTTTTTGAACTCGGCCGCGGTGTATTGATTTTCCACTCACAGTCAAGTGTTTGATATGATCTTGAATGGAGATGCGGATTGGAAGATGTGCCTGGATCTGGTTTTCTTTCATTTTTCGTACGTTTTGGCCCGTGACCCGTCAGTATTTTAACATAATCCTTGCCCATTTAAGAGATTGGCCTTGGATCTAATGAGTTATGAATATAAGCCTCACGAGGCGTATCAGCTTTGCTTGAGGTTTGTGTGGTGAATGCTCACTCTCAGGCTGGGCGGCCGATATAAATCGTGGCGTGAGGTTTTGTGTTAGCTGTGGTCTGTGGGGGCTGGTTGGAGATTTCTTGGTCTCTTGCTGGTTGGAGATCAATTGTGAATTTTTAATTCTGGGTGAGAAGTCTTTCAGCTTGGATCCCCAAAGTATAATGTCTGTTAGCATTTGTTTTTATCTTCCTCGTGAAATCCTAAAATCCCTTCAAACTCTATAAAAATAAGGCTCTGCAACAAAGCGTGTGTGCTGCTCCTGGTTTATCCTGAAAGAACATACAGGGGGAAAAATGCAATGTCGCATCCCACAACTGTCCCCAAACCACTTTATCAGGTACGTCGTTTGAATCTATTCTAGGCCAACAGTCACTTCTTTTAAACTTGGAGAGAAAAAAAAGATGCAAAATAAGATGGGGGGAATCTGCCTCAATCTTTACGTCCAGAACTACTACTAGAACATTTGTTGTCTTGTTCAGAATTCATTTCCCTGTGAATTGGGGCCAATATCCTACTTATTCATTTGAATATATTCCAGGGCAGCCAAGAAAATTGAACCTTTGCACTTTTGTTGTGCAGACAGCTATAAGTTTGGTCGCAAATGAGTATTTCGTGACTTATGAACTCATAGAGGGAGTGTTGCGGGCGAGAGGGACGCTGCAGAACACACGCTCCCGATAATGAAAAAACAAAGGATAGCAAATCAAATTGACAGAAATTCAATTTTCTCGCGGTGAAAACAAACGTCAACTGTGCACTGAATTACAATGGAAAGCTAAGATGGTTCAAACACTCAGTGATAAAACATGGAACTGCGAGGCTCAGCTACTGCAAACACTTCCGAAGACAAGGATCGTTTCTCTCCAGCTGCTTACAGAGCCGGAAAACGTCAGGAGGTGTGTGTGCGCGGCCTATATATCTGTGTCTTCCTATTTAATGAAGTTTGATGAACTTGACAAAAACTCTCTGTCACTATGCAGACTCTCTGTAACAAGAAGATGGCCATACACTTGCACGGATGGCTCCTATTGGTCGGCCGACCTGACAAAGTGAATGGACCATGGCGATGCTTTGTGACTAATAGACTCAAGCTCAGCCTCAAGGTCATAGCCAGGTGGCTTCCATGGCAACAGATGAATCTTTATCAAAGCATGGAGCGGTTGAAGCGAGCCACTGCTTCTAGAAGGTTCTTTGGGAATTTTTCAGATGGAACAAAGTCTGAGGGATGTGGTGAAATGAACGAGTTGTCTCAGTAATTAACTTGTTCCTTGGGATTTCCAGACGGGAATAGATGAGAGAAAGTGTTAACTCTTTTCTGACTGCACACATGCCTGGCTAGCCTGCCGTGGGCATGGACACTGATTAAAGACAGGAAAAACTTCCATGGTAACCGCATTCATGTCAATCCCACTTAGTTCATGACAGAAAGCATTTAAAGAGCTCCATTCCATATTCCACCAGTTGGCATGTTCATTTAAAGAATATTGCTTGTTATGTGTAGAGGGTGTTGTGCATCAGGCACAACTCAAGATCACCGTTTCCCCCCTGGTCAAAACTAAAGAACAGTGTGGTTGAGAGTGAAGGATAGAGGCCAGATAAATAGTCCCCTACTGTTGAAATAAGCAGGATTCCATGCAACTGGTACTGAAAGCTTCTTCAATTATAAGCCTTGTTGAAAATACAATGGGTTAAATGTGTATTAATCTGGCATTCGATTTAATGAAACTGGCACTGGAAGTAATGCTCATGGTTGCTTTGAGGCAAACAGTCATATGCATTAAATATCATGTGTTTCCAGGGACCTTAAAAAGAAAGATATTACTGAAAGAACAATAAAGATCAGCAAGACCAATATAAGCCATCCAATCCTTGATCATTTAGAAATTACTGAAATTGTTAGAAAGCTATTGAAGCTATTAGAAAACTTGAGCAAAACTTCTATTGCTGCAGCTGGATGAAACTGTGAGTTTCCAATTCACCAGAGTGATTTCATAGACATTATATATGTATATAATAAATTTGACATACCCCAAACTTGAATGGTAGTATAACTTTATATCAAAATGGTTTTGTTCATGTAATTTCCGTGACGCCTCACTCAACTGTACCAAAACTGGCTCAGAACTACTGCATGCTGTGATACGCAAGAAAAAAATGTTTATATTAAATTATAGAAATGTATAAAGTATATACTGGTGGCTTCTCGCCCAATTCAAGCACTCACGGCAGGTAGGATTTTATCAGCCTCAGGAATGAAAGACTCTTTTCTTCAAATACAACAGTGATTGTTACTATTAGCTGTAGTACCAACAATTTAAGACCCCCAAAAATTAAAAAAAGACAACCCGCTCTCTTTTTCAGCTTATTATATAATCAAATTGGCAAACACTGAAATTGGAACAAAATTGCAAATTTTCAAGTTATCATTTTGCACATCAAAAAATGGTATTCCATGCATTCCAAAAATTCACACACTTTATATCGCAGAAGTAAGAGTACTAGGCTTTTTGTCTATTCCAAACACACTCTTTCTTCTCCTCCTTTTAATCAGAATTGGGTTTATTCTTCTGCACTGCTCCATCCACCATCTCTCCATTTCTATCTGCCACCAGGTCGTTCCCATCTCATTCAGCGAGCACAAAAGCCTGCCATCAGTGTGTGTTAATGTACCCTAACGTGAGCTGAGCAGACAGACAGCCGGATACACCACATCAAAGATTTGCACAAAAAATCGAAAGCGCTTCCCAAGAGAATAACAAAATAGCCTCGGAAGTAAGCGGTGACAGTAACTGATGATAAATATTCATAAAGGCTTTTAAAAGTGGGTAATCACTTTTGCTGTTCTGCATAATGCTGCTTATTTATTCAAACGCAGGGACGCGTGGGGAGAAACAGCACTGTTTGAGCGAGCGAGCGAGCAGTGTGTTCTTGTGGGTGTGGTGAGCTGAGGAAACAAAAGCACACGTGTGTGTGTGTGTGTGTGTGTTTAAAAAACGATGTTAGGAGATTCAGTGCAGTGAGCGTGTGTGTGATGGGAGGTATTTCACAGTCACACAGACACATTATGGGTGATAATTTATGAGGATACAACAGCACCTAATTAGGCCTCACACTCTGTAGGAGTGACATCAACATCTGAGCATGTCTGTTGAGTGCTATTGGAACACACACATGCACATAAACACACATTCACTCCCCTGTCCTTCATTCTGTGCTTTTAAAATAAATATATATATATATATATATATATATATATATATATATATATATATATATATATATATATATATATATATATATATATATATGCATAAAACATAAGCATACAAAAGCATTATAAATATATTTCATAAATAGACTATAATCACACAATGTCATCCAGGATATCAGACTTGAACACAAATGTGTTATTTATTTATTTTGTTATATCTCATTAAGTATAAAGGCTCATCTCTGGCTTCACTCAAAGCTGCTCTGTACTGCTCTCTCCTGATGAACACTACCACTGGAGAGAGGCAGTCCTGCTGGATGCCTGTCTGGAAATAACACACTTTTTTTTTCTAGGGTGAATAAAATAAATTAAAGTCCTTGCAGCAATATCACTGTCACAATCAATGTCACACTGCACTCACACAAGAGTTTGCTTCACCTGTATGCATTTTAAGCAGGCATCACACACAAACTATAACACATTCTGCATGATGGAGGACAACACTATCATTGATACATTCATGGAAACAGCTTACTCACAACATAGCATGTGTCAGTATGCTGCTTTCCCTCTATATGTCTCAAAATGAAGCAACATGCTGCCATGCCAAATAATATAAAAAATAATATAATGCTGCCATGTCCCTTCAATTGCTCACATTTCAGAGTACAACAGTCTTTAAACTGATCAATAGCAGTCTTATTTGCTAACATGAAGATACTGAAGGGTTTATCAAACTGTGCACTTCCTTGTAAATTATTTTTATAAATAGTGAAATCAGAATTTAGCTGAATTTTAATTGAATTTAACATTGAATTTGAAGCAATGTAATACCACAGATAATATGCACAGCCTCACTCAGAAAAAAAAGAGGAAACTATTGAAAATAGTTAGGTATCTCACATGTCGGCTCTCCATGCAAAATGAAATATTATTTATCAAAATGGGACGTAATGATTATTTAAAGCAGTTCTTCATTCCTGTTCAGTCTCAAGATATTTGCTTAATTTGAATAATTAAAGGCATTTTGTTTCATGTAAATTGTGCTCTTGTTCATTAATGTTTCATGTGTGTGGTGCATGGTCAGGGGCGTTGGACTGGGGGTAAAACCAGCACTGATTACCAGGGCCCCAGAGGAAGAGAGGGCCCTTGAAAAGTCTGGAATAAATATTTTCAAGGGCGGGGGGGGGGGCCCATTAGGGCTGCCTATGCATAGGGCCCGGGATCTTGTGCGGCGCCCCTGTGCATGGTATATTCAATTCACTGACTAATCTAAATTCAGAAAGGTGAAAAATATACCAGCAGCATACACTGACACAGACTGCGAGCCAGCGGCAGTCAAGCTAGGAGCCACTAATTGTGTAATTCAATGGCTGACCGTGATCTTTTAGTCGTAAGTTCACATCAGTTACGCTGCACATTCAGCCAGGCACACCTTACTCATTCACGGCTTCACCTATCCATCAATCAGTGCCTCCATCGATACACCGACTCAATCAATCAATCACCCCAGAGCTCAGCAGCCTAAAATACAGTGCTCAATCTAACGTCCAGTGCTCTTCTACCCAGGCATATAGATTTCAGGAGGAGCAAAGACAGAAAAAAACCTCTAGTGAGAACAGAGCCTTTTTGCATTGCAACAAAAAGCCCTTTCAGGAGAAAGTTATATATGGGCAACATATGTGGGACAAGGTTATGATTATTTATAGAATGGCTAAAAATATTGGACAGTATGGTTTATGGCACAGTTTGTTGATCTCCAGATTTTGGAGATGGAAAGTAATGCTGCTGGGTTCAGAGTAGCATTTAGGTCACTAGCTACTCAGAAAAGTTTGCACTTATTTTATTCCGAGAGTTACTGGCCGACGCCATTTCTTAATTCCATTTGGTTCTTGGTGGGAGTTCATTTTGGATTCTGGATGTGATACAGAGTTGTATGTAGATTTCAAACGAAGTGACACCATAGATAATATTCACAGCTTCACTCAGAGAAAAGAGGAAACTATTGCAACATTCAACAGCACAACAAATAGCTATGTATCTGACATGTCATATTCTAATAACAATGGATTAATAAAGAAGAACAAGTTTAATTGACAAAATAATATAACTATTTGTATAAAAAAGCAGCATGACTGAGACTATCAATTATTTCAGGAAATTTTGAATAAATTAAACTAGTTATTTTAGACTTTTTGGCTTACACACTTAAAGCTGTAATGTCAAGAAAATAATAATAAAAAAGAGACTTTAATGCTTTGTCATAAGAGGCCTGGTTCTTCAAAGATTTCTGAAGAAGAAAACATTACTAGGTTACACATTCCTAAAACAGCGTTCTCTTTCAAAGAGTATATTTCCTCAAATGCTAAGCTCGCTACAAGTCCTCCTGTTAAAACCATGTTAATCCACTGACCAAACCCCTGAGCTCTGTAAGCCGCTCTGTCTGGCTTCTCTTGCCATACCGGCAGCATGTGTACCCTGCCATGTCTCCACTCCATTCAAATAAAGCATGTTCCAGCATACATTTTTAATGAGGCACAGATTAGAAAACTGGATTTAGAATCTGTAAAAGAGGATTAATATTTAAGCAAGGAACCAATTTCCCTTCAAAACCGAGAAAGGCGGAGAACAGTCCAAAGTTTGGGTAGGCCCCAAAAAATCAGCTGGTCGAGAGAAATGACTAGGTACATAATCGTCTTCTATATTTAATAAGGAAAAGAACATTTGGTCTATTCCCTGAGTGCAGGTCTTCACAAACCGACTATGATTTCTGTGGCCAACAATGTTCAACATGAAAATGGTCACTGTTCACACAGTGCTTGGGACTGATGACTTGTTTACTGGCAGGTTCAAGTGTGTGCTTGTCCAATGTAGAGTACCATATTGTGGCCAGAAATCGATTTTGATGATGAAAATATACAGGAGTCAGTTTGGCTGAAGAGTCAATCATTTATAAAAGAACTGTTTAGGAAAATGTAACCACAGACTCCAAAACAGGAATGACAAACTATATGATGGTGTGGGTGTATCCTCTGCACAATTCTTTCTAAAGCTTTCTCTAGGTATGTTATAGGGTCATGTAGGTCACGTTAAAGGCATAGTTCACAAAAAAAAAGGAAAGAAAGAAAGAAAATTCTGTCATTATTTACTCACCCTAATGTTGTTCCAAACCTGTCTGAGTTTATTTCTTGTGCTGAACACAAAAGACATTTTGAAAGATACCGGGAACCAAACAATTGATGGTCGCCACTGATTTCTATTGTATTTATTCATTTATTTTCTCCATACAGTGGAAGTCAATGGCTGCCACCAACTGTTTGGTTACCAGCATGCTTCAGAATATTAACTTTTGTGCTTGAAAGAAACCGTAAACTCATACAAGTTCGGAACAACTTGCGACTCTCAAGTTGAGAGTGAGTAAATGATGGCAAAATCTTCATTGGGTGAACTATGCCACAACAACACATGCTCTGCATTAAAGTAGATGGTATGCAGTTTGTTTCGAGTTTGGACTAAGGGCACAGCGGCCAGAGTAAAACCAGTAGGAGCTTTTACATTTCTTCACACAACCTGTCTAGCAGGAAAAATTCAATAGGCCAAATGAATAATTGAACACATTCTGTCAAATACTGTGTACGAATCTGTCAATTTTACATTTAGTCAATAGTCTGAGTGGTTGCTGTGTCAACTGTATTTAAACTCTGTGGAAACAAAGTGTTTGTCCGGTCTAAATGTCTGTAAGTATGGCCTGAGGCAGTGTTTAAGGAGCTGGGTGATGGCACTGATGACAGAATGTGGTCACGGTCATAATTCTGCATTCAATGTTGAAGCAGATGCTTTGTTTTTCATTATTATACAAAACATTAGAGCACAATACTACTCTAATACTACACATATACAGGCACACGTGATGTGTTGTTTTCAGATTCTGCTGTCTCACTATATGAAGACACAAACATATAAACTTCATCCCCAGAGTTGCTCTGAGAGTCACCTGATCAGCATTTTGCCATTTAATTTGAGATAAAACTATAGTCATATATACACAAACACTCAAAGATCTTCACTATCAAAATTAGAGTTTGGTTTAATTTGAAAAAAATTGGACAGATATATATATATATTGCATTTGTACAGTCTGTATTAAGTATTAGTGATAATAATACAATTATGAAAACTTCATTCAGAGAGAAAAAAAAATGTTTCTCTGTCTTTTAACAGTAATCTTTTTTTTTTTTTTACATATGTTCTGCAGAACTTTGTTTGACCAAAAAAAAGAAATTGTTAAATTTTTATTTGATTGGAAGATTGTTTCAATTTTGAATATGCCTTCAGTTGTAACAAACTGATAATAAAATTGTAGAAAACCATAAATCCACAAAAGTTAAAACACAAAACACAGTTTCTGAAAAAAAAAAAAAAACTAAATAATAATTATATATATATATATATATATATATATATATATATATATATATATATATATATATATATATATATATATATATATACATATATATATATATTAGGGATGTCAAATGATTAAAATTTTTAATCAAATTAATCAGAATTTTCAGTGGATTAATCATGATTAATCACTATTTGCAATTACACCTGACTCCTAACCATTTTTTTTTTTTCTGAAATGCATACCAAAAGATAAATAACAGGACACAGATACATAATTTTCATGTATTGATTCATCAATATGTGTTTTTTTTTTTTTCTGAATTTCAAAAGTTTAACATTTACTTAATCAAATTTACCTGAGCACTATATCAAACCATGCCATTTAACTACAGATAGTGTAAGAGTTTTAGGTGAACCAGTGGTTAAATATAGCCACATATCTATGAAATTATGCATAGAGAAACTCGAAAGAATGAACTCAGAAACACAAACATGCGCCACCATCACATAAGCAGCACTCTGGGCACTCTTGTTTTTGGGAGGTGTTCATTTGCTCTGCCACAATACTTTAGGGTCGATATTTTCACGTTCTGAAGGCTTCAAGTGCCAGTAAAACCATGTAAAAATGCAAATGCTTTCCCAAACAGCTGTAATTTTCGCTGCATTGCATGTATGCGTTCTGCGCATGTGCAGTGTGAAACACAGGACGCTATAACAGGAAGAAGCTCCAGCGTATCAACTACCAAAGTCGTCTCTGTTTATCGAGCTTGGCATGAATGTATTTGAGAGTAACTGGGGTAAAATCTTAAGCTTCTTCTGTGTTTTCGTCGCAGCGCTCGCCGCTGTTTTTTACTATCTTGAGAATTCGGAGATCGACGAGACTTTCCTGACCTAAATAATTTGTCACACTGCGCATGCGTGAAATGCGTTAAAAAATTTGACGTAATTAACGACAAACAACTAATTAACGTCGTTAACGCGATATTTTTGACAGCCCTAATATATATATATATATATATATATATATATATATATATATATATATATATATATATAATAAAAATATTAGTATATTAAAACAGTTTTATTACAATTAATAAAAATTTATCAGGGCCATTGTTTTCAATATATTTTTTTATTTTTATAAACATTTAATAACTTGGGAAACTATAATGATTTCAATTATTTAGACATGCCTTCTGATTACTGAAACTTGATTACACCATTAACTGGCTAAAAATGGAATCCAGAAAAAAAAAAAGACAGTTTGTATTTTTGCATTTTCTGCAATACTGTACATTAACAGCAGATGAACCCAGGTTATGCTTTAGTAGACAGAAGAACATGGTAAAGTTTTGTAGTAAAAACCAAAGGGACAAAAAAACTTCAAATAAAGCAGCTGGTGCCTTGCCCTCCTGAGTCATTATCAAGTGACAGTGGTGAACAGCTGCTGTTAACACTCATGATGGTACCAAGCAATCGAACCATGTGTGAGGAAAGCCTAACAGAGCAGTTAATTATATGATCACATTGGAAAGTTTTCAACTAAAATAAAAACAACAACAAAAAACATTAAAACTAAGATATTTTTTATCACATATATCATTATACAGTATAGTATACAGTATACAGTTTGTCATTATATTTCCAAAAAATTGTAGGTAGGCCAAGGTATTCCATCAGTGGTACTTTTTAATTTATTGGTCTACATGCCCAAATTAATGCCTTTGTCCATTTCTTCTTGTCTAGAACCTCACACACCATAAATGCCAATTTTAAGATGCCATGTCGATTCAAAAGCTTAAGCCATAAATGACTCACCCTGAAGTCATCCTAGGTGTATATGATTTTCTACTTTCTGACGAATTAATTTAAAAATTTGTCTTTGATCTTTCAAGCTGTTTGATGCCACTCAGTGGGTGTTTCACTGCATCGGTCCATGAGAAGTTTAATAAAAAGCTCATCCATTTTAAAAAAAGTGTTTAACATGGCTCCAGGGGATGAACAAATGGCTCCTGTAGCAAATGAATGCATTTTTGTAAGAATAATATCCATATTCAAAATGTAATAATCGCTTTAATGTTGTAAACAAAGCAGTACTGGGGAAATGATGTATGAGGTCAGTTTTGCACATACGCGGCTCAGAAGTGATGCATGCGGAAACGCAGCGGAGAGATCAAAATAAAACAACCGTCACTAATAAGATGAACTCGCAAAGCAAAAGTAATAAGAGGAATTGCAAAGAAGAATGTCGGAGGATTTCGATGTAATCCAAGAGGAGACTGGTTTTCCTTTGCTAAAATAAGAAAACATTGCTTCATTTGCTCCGGTTAACAAATGTTGGTTCCCACGAGACTCACCAGCGCATGATCAGCGCCGACCTCATACGTCATTCCCCTGGAACTGGTTCTGTTTTACAACAGTGAGCGTAAGCTAGATTTAATTGATTATTACATTTTGAATATTAATATTTTTCTTACAAAAACGCATCAGTTCACTACAGAAGGTCTTTGTTCACAAGCTGTGTGAGACACTTTTTCTTTAATGGATGTGCATTTTTTTAAACTTCTCATGCAGTACAACACCCGCTGAGTGGCATCAAATAGCTTGAAAGATCAAAGACAATCTTTTAAATAACTCTGACAGGATTCGTATGAAAGAAGAAAGTCATATACACCTAGGGTGACTTCAAGGTGAGTAATTTATGGGCTAATTTTCATTTTTAGGTGAACTAACCCTTTAATGTAACCAAGTCAAGAAGCTCTTACACCTTTTTATATTTTGTGCTCTGAAGTTCTGTTCTCAGTGGCCAGCAAAACATCTGTAAAGACTTCTAGCTTTTCTCTACTTTATATTTCTGTTTGTCCCCTTCGCCTTCACAAGGAGCCTCAACTTTTTTGGCACTTCTTATGTACCATCACTATGTTTGCACAAGGCTTGGCCATCTTGTTTCTTTAGTCATTAACTTTCCTATTTAAAATAATAGCATTGGGTCCAACTGTGTTTCTTTTTTTTTTTCTTCTTCTTTTTTTTTTTTCTTTTTGGCAGTGTATAATAAGTATACAAGGGTGTTTCCCAACAGATACCGCCAACTAAATAATCGTTTATGTGTCATTTTAAGTCTGGCTGCCTCTTTCGGTGGAAATCTGTTTTATACAGACCACCAATTATGTTGAGTCTACACAGTGAAATCAGTGCTGTGGAACACTTGGTCTGGAATTATACAATTAACTCATTCATTCAACCTTTATTTTTACAGGCAAGTCATTAAGAACAGGTTCTTATTTACAATGGCGGCCTGATAAGTGGAATGACCACTTAGGGAAAGGGAAGTAGGGCTAAAATAAATACAGAACATTAGAGACACAGGTTAGCATTTACATAAATACATATTAAAACATCAAACATCATCAATCTATTTACTGTAAAAAAAAAAAAAAAAAAAAACATAAATAAAAAATTAAATTAATAAAAAAAAAAATCATAATAATTATGATAGATAATTATGTAGTGAAGCAACTGCATTTGTATGATATACTAGTTTTGAAGGATGAAATTGGAATTAGTTTATTTAGTTTGACAATGTTTTGCAGAGCATTCCAATCGCGAGCGGCAGCAGATTGAAAAGATGTAAGACCAAACGCCGAATTCATTTTGGGAATGCTTAGTTGAAGATGAAGTGAGGACCGAGTGTTATATATGATGGGCTTTGGCTTCAGAAGGTGACCTAAGTATGGAGGTGAGTGGCCGAGAAGTGTCTTGTAAATTAAGGTGAACCAGTGAATTACAGCGATTGTGAAGGCAGGGCCAGTTAACATATGAATATAAAGCACAGTGGTGTGTATTGAAGGGTGCATTTGTGGCAAACCTGATAGCAGAGTGATAAAGAGCATCAAGTTTTGAAAGAGAGGACTTGCAAGCAACCCTGTATATAGTGTCTCCATAGTCTAACATTGTTAGAATGGTCATTTGAATGAGAGTAAGTCTGGCAGAGGTGGTGAATGAAGAGCGTTTTCTGTAAAGGAAACCAAGCTTGGCTTTGAGCTTTGATTGCAGCTTTGATATGTGAATGGTGAAAGAAAGTGAAGTTTCTAACCAGATGCCCAAGTAGTTATATGCTGTGACTTGTTCTAGAATAGTCCCCTTGCAGGTAGTGATGTTAAGTGCAGGAGGAGGCGTAGTACCCTTACGGTAAAACCACATTATTTTTTTGTTTTGGAGGTATTGAGAGTGAGTTTGAGATGTGTAAAAGACTGCTGTAGTTGGTAAAAGCTATCTTGCAGGGTAGCTTGAACAGCCTCAGGGGGGGAACCTGTGGCATAAAGGATTGTATCATCAGCATATAAGTGAATGGGTGAATTACCAACTGCCTGGGGAATGTTATTAATATAAATTAAGAAAAGTATAGGGCCAAGGATGGAGCCTTGGGGGACACCCCTGGTAACTGCGAGAGAATGGGAGAAGCGGTTTTCAAATCTTACACGTTGAACCCAGTGAGACAGATAATTTGAGAACCAAACCAGAGAGTGATCAGTGACACCAATGCTGCTGAGTCTGTGGATGAGTGTATAGTGGTCCAAGGAGTCAAAAGCTTTTGCAAGGTCAATGAAAAGATGAGTACTGTGTTGTTTGTTATCAAACACAGTTGTAATATCATTGAGCACTTTAGTGGTAGCTGTAACACAACCATACCTTGATTGGAAGCCAGACTGTGCCCCGGAGATGATACAGTTCACATTAAGATGATTAATTAGTTGTTTGTTGACAAGTTTTTCCAGAATTTTAGACACACTGCCTACTGCGGAATTCCACCGGAATTCCACCTGTTGATTTCACTTCAAATTTAAACAAGCGAAGCAGAGATCAGAATTGATGGTCAAGAATCAGAAATAAAGTATTTTGGGAGTTTGGGTTCCCTCCACATGTCAAACTACTTATTAGGATTTGTGTCAGTTTTCGGACTGGTAGACTCCTTGTGGCCTGTCATGGTTGAATCAGCATCGGCAGCTACAGGTAACAGGTAATTAAACTCAATTCTTGAGCTTCAGGTGACCCGTCATTGCCTCCCCAACATTACTCTGACTTGTCACAACGCTCAACTCCCTCTGTTCTGTTTTAACTATCTCTACTCCCCAGTCACAAATAGCCCACAGATTACTTTCCAGATCACGTTTAACCATTTTAAGAGGTCCAGTTCTGGGCAACTCTTCCTCCAACCCTGATAAAACTCACCTGCCTGTAGATTTCTAGTAATCCTGAAGAACTTGTTTAGGTGTGTTTGATTAAGGTTGGACCCGAACTCTGAATCTTTGGAGCTGAATCGTAGAGCTGAACTCTGAATCTTGAGGGCCGGAGTTGCCCACCCCTGTGCTTTTCACTCAAAGGCAACAAAGGGCAGGGATAAAAATGAATGTGTAGAAGAGTGTTAGCCACTGAGTGAGAAAAAAAAGTGTGACATTGGTCATCTTGGGTTGGTTGAATTCCAGATACGCCACATGTTCTGGTTCAGGATTAATCACGCTAGCTGGAAGGTGGGGAAAATACACAGCCAATGAATTAGCAATGGCTGTTATCATTCTCTATCTCATCGCTTTTGTGTCAAGAAATGAACCACAAATGTGCTTCCACATAAAATTTAGATTTTTACGCAAAAGGCCATAGCATCAACAGCATAATATAACCTAATAAATTCTCACTTCACCACAATATTGATCAAACTATCAACCAATAGTGCTAATCTTTTAAGCACAGATTGACTCACAATTATGCCAAGCCAGGCCTAAAAAAATACTGATGTAGATTTAAGAACCTTACTTTAAGTCTTACTGTTGATTTAAGAACCTTACTTTAAGTCTTACTTTATCTTTTATGATATTAAACCCACAACTGACACATTATTATTGGACACATTCTTATTCTGGGCAAAAAAAGCTAAAAATATTCCCCCTACAACTATAGATTGATATTTTGCACACACTCATCAAATTGCTGTCCTACAAACTGCCCAAATTGACCACACATTCTCTAGGGGGAACTTAAAGTGACCTACTAACATTGCTTACAACATCAAAAGGGTCTGATCCGGTCCGATGAGAATGAATCTTATTCTGAGCTGTTGAATAGGGAAGTTCATGCCCAAGGAGGGCTGAGAAACCCACCATAATTGACTGGCTGAGCCAGCGCCTAATTTATTATGGCCCTTCTCACAAATTGAAACACCCTCTTCACCGCCATCATTCATGCGGTCTTTTAGACCCCTCAGGACTCCATCAGAAAGAGGGACGGATAAACCCTTTGCCTGGGCCGTCAACCTCTGTTCCTCATATCATCCCAAAGAAAAGGATCACAAGGACAGACGGGAGCCAAGACAAATGATTATGTCAGGTTTGTTAGGGTAAAAGTCTTTGTTCAACATATTAGCAATTGTTGAAACCGAAAACTAGCTCATAAGGGAAACGGCAGCTAAATGTCAGCTGCATTGCTGGGAAGCTCCAGAGAACATTTTTATGTACCACATGGCACCTAACCACAAACTCTCTCTCTCTCTCTCTCTCTCTCTCTCTCTCTCCCTCTTTCACTCTCAAATTCAAATTCAAATGAGCTTTATTGGCATGACTTGTACAGTATTGCCAAAGCATTGGCCATTACATAGGCAATTAACAAATAATCAATAAAATCATTCACTCTCTCTCTCACTCTCTTGGTAAAACCTTAACCAGTTTGTTCATATATCCACTCACCCAGAAGCAGAATACAGTCATCAGTATTGTGCTATATATATATATATATATATATATATACATATATATATATATATATACATACATACATACATATATATATATATATATATATATATATATATATATATATATATATATATATATATATATATATATATATATATATATATGTTTTTGTTTTCACTATATTTTTAAATGATGATCAAAACCTTTGAATGGCAATGTATAAGCTGTCATCAATAGGTTTTAGATCCAGTCTTCTAAAAGATATGTATTCTATAACAGTCAGTTATTAAAAACTGAAAATGGACTCATATCTTGGACTCATATCTTGCATGGACTCATATTAAATACCATTGTGTCAAATGTGATCAGACTTTACAGTGTTATGGATGCATCTTTGATATTTACTTTAGTCTGTCACTATGGTTACAGGCGTTATCCACATCTTCTGGGATAAATGGGAATCGAAAAAAGAACTGACTTAGTTATCCATCATACACAGTATTTAAATGCAACTGTGAGCTGTTTTATGAACAGGACAGTTTGAGACCCTGTTAGTAAAACATTGACTGTGTGAACGTAGCCCCTGTGAACTGCTGTTATAAATACCTGTGAGTCTCTATTTGTTCGCACTCTTTTTCTCTCTCTCATTTTTCCTCTCTCTCTTGTGCAGAAAAGACTGTATTCTGGAGAAGTGCCACTTAATACTGGAGTGCTTATGTAAAACGGCAATAGCAGAGCGATTCCAGCCCACGGGTCTGCCATCACATGCAGTCACAGAAATCAAAACAGCGAGCACCTAACAAACTTCAAAACAGCAGATTTACACAGCTTCCTACCAACAATACTGATTGCAGTCACAGGTCAGTATAACCACAACCTCATTGTGCCGCACTCAATGCTGATCCGGGATGTAGAACTGCAGGGTTTTGGAAAATCTGTTTTATTTAAGGTACCTCATTACCAAGATACAAATCATTATTCCAAACTCCCAGCATGCTCGGCTGTACATTTGAATTACAGAGATATCCGATGCCCACGTCTGCCTATGTGTCTTCTGGGCACCTTATGATTTAAATGTGTTACGTCTCGCGGTCTGCGTTGCCCGTTGACTTTAATGAGTGTTCTATACTGCATTCATAATGTGCACTGAGCTGGAGAAAATGCCTGCCATAAAGTCTGGCTGATAGAGACCGAATAAACCATCTCTTATGCACAGTTGTCATGAACGGTGTTGTATTTTAATAGTAATTTAATACTAATAAATGAATAGCATTTAATAGTGTTGATATAATTTAGCATTCATGAGCTCACTCGCTAACAGAAGAACACACAGTATTCTCTCTCAAACATACACTCATTCATCACCCATGTTGCTGACAGCAATTGAGCTGCTGCATGAAGGATGTTTTGGCTGCAGTTTTGCTGTTTAAAAAAAAAAGGCACTTGAGAAAAATGACAGGCTTTTCTTCACACCGCATGTATAAATTAAAGAAAATAAATCAGCCTCTTCTGCTGTTTGCCTGTGGAGATTTAATCAAGGTGTTAAATATTATTGTGTTTCACGGTAGCTGCATTGTTCTCATAGCTCTAATAGTAGACAGTAATGTTAGTAAAGACAACGTAGTGTGTTCAATTCCCAGAAAACACTGTGTTAATAAAAATGCAACCTGTCCTCCAACCAATACGCTCGTATAGGTCGTTTGTCCAAATCCCAGAAATACGACCCATCAGAGCGTATACTACAATTATGCCCCTATCGGCAAAATGTCGTTTTCATATTAATGTTTTGTACTCTTTTATTTGTACTCTGATTTGCATTTTGTGTAGCTCAGTTGGTAGATTATTGCGTTATACTTTGATATGTAATCATGCTATCATGGGTTCGATCTCAGGGAACGGACATGCACGAAAATGTATATGCTCAATAAATCATAATTTAGCATGATTTCTGTGAGGGTTAGGTTTAGGGTTGGGGTTAGGTGTGGTCATTCGAATGAATAAGCCACCTAGTAAAATATTTAGGAAATACTGTGAGATCGGTGTAAAAAGCCCACACTTTGCATTTAAATAAACGTGCTTTTTGATTGGTAATGACGTTATACGTAATTTCATGACAACAGATGCAATGCGACACGTCATTATTTTTACGCCCGCTAGAGGGTGCTTAACTTTAAAACGTAAATATAGGTCGTAATAAGGTGCTTGCACAAACGACCTATATGGTCGTTTTTTTGTTGGAGGATAGGCTCGTATTGGATATTTTCTTCAGAGAAAATTCATTTAATTTTTTTATTAAATAAAAAAAGTTAAAAAGATAAGTACATATTTGCTGCAGCAATGCCATTTCTACTTGTTTCTATAAATCTATTATTTATTTTATATTGCTGCAAATCGCAAGTGAAAGCTGTACCAGGTGGGCAACAGAGTAAGTTTACTTGGTCAGAAAAGCCATATGGAGACAGTTGTGCAATTCAAGCATCATAATGTATTAGCACTATGGTAAAATATTTGGTAAACAAAAAAAATAAACTCTTTAAAAATCTACCCCATAATCATGATTTGTCATAAAATTTCTTGGTGTTATACTGCCACCATTGTTGCTGGAATCTGCAGTGAATTGCACGTATAGGTAAGTTTTGTAAAAATGTAAGTACAGTCTATGTTGGGTTTTTCTCAACCAATGAATACAAGATTTTTTTTGCAGAAACTAATAGAATTAGTTTGTCTCTGTGGGTAAAGGATAAAGGACCAACAAGCTTAAGTCATTTAGTGTGTGTTTTAAAGCGTCATCATTCATGTGGAGTTAAAGAACAGGTTTGTTCAGGTGACAGATGGTGACCTAATATCGCTGCTTTTTATAAAATGATTTTATTAGCCTCAGCCTGCTAATTTCAGTAGCTGAGAGAATGCAAATGAGGTGGTGCAGATGTTTACAGAAAACCTGCATCTTTCCCTCTGCCAAAACTCCCCGCGAGCCCCTTTCACAGAGCTCAGCAGAAATGACCAGCACACAGAGCACCGAGCGAAGAAACCGCTGAAACAAAACACAAGCTATTACGCTCCCCCACTGGAAATATATATTTGTCGTATTCTTAAGGTCAGTGAATTCGGCCCTCTTTTTGCTCGCCGTCTTTCAAATTAAATCTGATTCCCAGCAGGCCTTGAGGCAGGAGCCTCTCTCAACCTGCCTTCTGACTCACGTCTCTCTGGGTCTCTTTCACAATCCCTGCGTGTCACTGTTTGTCATCTGTAAATGAAAATAGCATTACTCCACACGCTCTACTTTGGATGCAAAGAGACATTAGGTGTATTTGCAGAAATCCACAGCCTCATGGGCCAATGAAAGCTGCCTTTTTGTTCTCGCGTGTCCCCCTCCCCCTAATTTCCTCTTACTTCACACGCCAGGCTGTGAATAGGCCTTTATCTCTCTGTTCGCCGAGCTCTTATCGGCTAAAAAGAGGAAATCATGATTCCGATCCCCCCAGTTCCATTCTCTCCTCCTTTTTGTTAAATCTATCTGTCTTATAGCTGCCTCCTCTGTAATATATCCCCCAACTCTTGCGCTTCATGACTTTATTTCAGCGTTCGCTGCCTGAGGGATCTGTTTTGATGTTAATACTTTCATCAGAGGGATTCCGAGGCGATTTTTTGCTGCGCTTTGGTCACCCATGTATATCTCATAATATTAGTGCTCGGTATTAGCTCGACGACAACTTTAAAAATCTCCGGATGTGCCGGAAATGTAAACCGGAACCTCTGGGGGCAATTTCAATCAAACAAAGGAACGAGAAAGCTGAAAGACTGAAGTTCTGCTGTCTCGCCTGCTTTTTTTTTTTCTTTCCCCCTCTCTCTCCTTCCCGCTCGCCTTCGGTTCTGTCTCTCATCAAAGGTGAGAATTGTAATGTCTTTCTTCTTAACCTCGGGGGAAGAAACGGCCAGCCTTTCTCCTCAGTGGCAGAGCAGACATTATCTTCTTTTGAAAGCAAAGGTCAAGTGCAAATTTCAGTGCTAAAGTACTTAATGTTTTCTGGCATCCATTATTAAGAGGCTCAGACTCAGAGAGGGAAAGGGAATGAGACAAGTTGGTCACAATTAAAGCAGATTTGAGCAGCCGAAGATAATGATAGAAGAGCAGAGGAAGAGAGGGAGAGCTGTGGAAATAATATGATTATTGACCGACCGTGCCGTTGGAACTGACATCAACATCTGCTTTGGAATTAATAAGCGTTAATGCTGGAAACAGGATGTTGGAGCACACTAAACTCAAATCATGCAGCATATGCATCAGTCAAAAGCATGACAACACAAATACTGTCAAAACCATAGCGCCTTGGAAATTGCTTGGAAGTTGAATGCACCAAGTCCAGCCCAACTGCATCTTTTTTTTCTTTCTTTTTCGATAAGCCCTTTTATTTGGACGTATCTCACAATATGGTAAAGCAACTTCTATTTCATGCCAATTTTAAAGCAAAACATCTTCTTTTGTGTTTCAGGGAAGAAATAAAGTCTGAAATGACATTAGGGTGGGGTAAGCTATTTTTCATTTTGAATGAACGGTTTCAATAATGCAGCGCCTCAAGAAGCCGAAGACAAATAAAAACTTTGGAGATGATGACACTGCAGACAAAAGAAACAACTGCAAATAAGTAGAAAAGAGGAATCACTGTTTGAGAAAGTAAAGGACGGACTGTGATTTACAGTCCGCTGAAAGCTTCCCGCTCCAAGGTTTGTTTTATTGACACTGTTTTTGAGGACAGACATTCAAGCTCCATGCCCAGATAAAAGAGAAAATAAAATTAACGTGGAAAGGAACGCAAATATACTGATAAGGCCAAAGGATGAAAGGAGGATGTACAGTAGCTTGTTCAAAAGGCATGTTGTTACATACATTATGTGGATGCATATGTACTGTCCTCGGCATTATTTTTGTGTGTGTGTGTTTCTTGAACCTTAAAAGAAAGCCATCTGCATTGTGTTCATGCTTTGTCCTGCTTTCTATTTTTTGTCTATTTTATTTTTATTTTTTTTTGCCTGACGCAACAGGGTATGAGTAATTTAATTTAGCTATGCTTGGGTTTTCATCATCGATCTGTTAGCTGAGTGAATCCGACTGGTCAAGCGTGTGGCGGAAGAGGAAGTTCTACCTGATGAGCAGGAAGAGGGACAAATCTGTGCTTTAGCTCCACTTCACATTCACTTATTGACTTTTGACACAAACCTCCCATTTGAGTTCATGTAAAGCCTGCAATTGAGAATTTAGAATTTTCTGTATATCATTTATTCTATTTCCACCCCCCTTTTGTATCGATCCATTCAAGCCATTCATGTAGAGATTTCACTAACAGATCAACACAAGTAGAAATGTAGAAGGGGATGTGAAGAGTTTTTGGAAGCTACTTCAGTGTGGGAATGTATGAGCGAGTTAGTCCACATTGTGTGTGACATTTGACTGATCAGATATCACAAGAGTGACAGTGAACTGAGCCTTCCTCAATGAACTGACAGTTTAAAGGAGTGCTTCCTTTCTCACCATATCGCCCGATAAATTCTTCTCCATCACTTTTTCTATTGCCGTTTGCTGTCTCTGTGTTCCTATGTGAGTTTTGTGCAATACTGAGAGTAAGCGGATAAGAATGGCTGATTCATGTTTTATTATTATTATTATTATTATTATTATTATTATTATTATTATTATTATTATCTCTCTCAATAAATTAAAAGTTTTTGCTTAGAGTGATAGCAAAACCATGAACAAATTAAATAAAAAATATGATCATAACCAAATTTGTAACACATGCATCAAATTTAAATATATTTTAATTCATATTTGTACTGCTGTTTTCAGCTCTTCTGCAGTTAACCGCCGAATGCAGTCATATTTAATGCAAATTAACAAGAGTCACCAGGTAAAGTCTTCATGAGCCATCAACAAAGAAACTTCGTGATGAGGGACAAGAAATATTGTAAATATGTGATAAATATGCATAACAGGTGGGAGGAAATGGTTTGTTTTCATGAGTAAATCCACTGTTAAAAATGTTTGCAATCAGTCTAAAAGGAAAGGCATGGGACAAATTGCTACCTGAAGGCAGTGGCCTTTTTTTTTAAGCACAGGAAATGTGATTGTTTCATACAAATATAAAACGTGGGTTGAATGAACTGAATAATTGTTTCACTTTTGCATGCTGTTCAGGACAAACATTTTATTCACTAATCACTCACAATAAGTTCAACCAGGCAAATGTGTCGAGATAATGTACATTTTAATTATTTAAGCATAAAAATATCAGTAACACTTTATTTTAAGGTCTCTTATCTAGTTGTTTATTAGCATGCATATTACTAGAATATTAGCCATTTATTAGTACCAGAACTTATACATGACTTATATAAACTTAACAACTACCTTAGTAACTATTAATAAGTACACTAAGCAAATAAGAAATGTATTGAGGGAAAAGACGTAGTTAATCGTGAATAATTTCCCCCTATTCTAAAGTGTTCCCAAAATATCTTCATTTAACATTTAGCTTGTGTACATTTACTACTGATCATGGCAACAGTAATTCATCAAATGCTTATCAAAGAGCATAATAATCCAGATGTGCTTGTAGATGAGCACATCTTTTAACCTGATTCGCCCAATTCCTTCAGTGAATCAGGTGCAGATTATATTCAGTGAATTATCCTCATAATGTGGCGATGTGATTCCTAATGTATACACCGCTGCACATTTTACAGATTCTTTCAGTCATGCCACACGGGCCTCTGTTAGAATTATGTAGCAGGCATTGTCACCCATGTAATAATGAGCTGTGAAAGATCTCAAGAGCTGTGACCTGTGCGTAATATCATGTAACACTCATTTACCAACACGAAGAGTTCGAAGATCAACCATCAGGAGGGAAGAACTCAATGTGCTCGCTTATCTTTCAATGCTAATGAATGAATTACATTTAGTACGGGAAACGTCTAACAGATGAAAGGCTACTATAGGCCTTTAACAAACAATACAGATCATTACAGTTCAAATCTAAAATTAAAGATGATCTAAAGTTATATTTTATATTTATAATTAAATTATATTTGAAATGCATTGTGTCATTCACTCAGAACAAATCAGAAAAAAAAAATTATATGTTACATTTAGAGGTACAAAAAATACAATATGTGCATATTGATAACATTTAAACGTTCACATTAACACATATTCAGAGCTTAAGAAACATAACATATTCACAATCTCTCCCAAAAGCAGCCCAAACCGCATAAAACAGAATCCATGTCACATTAAACAGAATCTGAATCAAGTTGTATCACAGCGAAGATGAATCGTTACAATCGTAGCAGTAAAATCTGACTCAATATCCTATTACTGTGGTACAGATCTATTGAGATTTTCAAACATTGACTCCGCTGTATTCCCTGAAGTATACAGCACTTATTTACATTCCCAAACACTTTTCAACAGCACACAGAATCTGAGACACTCGAGACGCTCTCCTAAACAGCGCGCTCTCTAGTCGAGAAAGTACTGAGCTAGAGGAGTCCCCAAAGTCTCTCCAAGCATTTTAGAATTATGTTTAATTTAAGGGGCAACATCCTTTATTTATTTCTCTCGCTCACTTTTTCTATCTTTCTCTAGCTCTAACTGTCTCTCTCTATCAAGTCTCGCTGTTCTAAAGTCTTCTCCTCCAAAGGACTGATGAAGCCTGACTGTGACATCTGGGGAAATCAAACCACGGCATCCTATGGTAAAAGAACACACTTACACGCACACACATGAAAGCACACTGCTCTCAATCCGTGATTTCTCTCAACCCAACCCTAAATGCTCGAGGAGTCATATTGAGTTCTTTTTCTCCCAGGCTGATAGCATTCTCTGCAGGCTTCCAGGGAAACTAGATTACAGCATTAATGACAAAACTGTGGAATAGGTTTGACTAGAATCTGGTGGAGACCTGCACACATGAAAGCGCGTGTTTAAAATATATATACATAAGCACTTAAACATCCAAAAAAATCTTTAGGTTAGATTTTAAACAACACAGGTTCAACATAGGAAAAAGCCTCTACCAACATTTTTTGCAAAACATGCAAATGCATGCAGTTCACATGGCAGTAAAACACTTGTATTCCTTTTTACACTTATTATGATTACAGTGACAGATTATTGATTAAATCGGAGATTATATTGCATCAGGAAAACCAGCTCCCTTTTATGGCTTTTCTGATGCAGTACACTTTGCTCGATAACCCACCTGGTAAAGCATTCAAGTTTTAGCACCGCCGCTCACCATTGCATTTCCAAACTGCAAGAATAAATACAACAACCAATGTAATAAATTTTTTTTACAGATTTATATTGATCAGTTTCAGATAAAACTGAGCATGCTTTCAGCACCCCTCACTGGATATTTCACTTTAAAAGTGTGCTAAAATGTCCATAAAGTAATCTGATATCATTCAACATCTTTCAAAGAATTTCAACCTGGAAGATCAATCTTAAGAAACACTTGTTGTATCAACCTCGTACTTTGAAAACCCAACTTTTTTTTCCAGGTTATGAAAATAAGAAAACCAATCAATCAGATTGGAGCTTACTAGGTCAAGTGAAAGTGATTTCAGTTTTGTGTGCAGTAATTAGTAATATAACTGTATCATTATTTACTTCCTGAGGATGAGTAAATAAGTCATGTTTAGGTGAACTTTCACGCTTACAGTGATTTCTATAAATAACATTTCCCATATCCCCACAAACTCCTACCAGGTACAACAGCAAACCTCACATCTACACACACTCATGACCTTTGTAAATGAAAGCCTGTATGATGGAAATGGTCTGGAATCTCTCATGGAAGTGCTTACACTACGCTTGACCTATCGACATTCCGAATTTCCTCTCAGCGGAGCGTGACCTGATAGTCAGAGCACAAAGGCCAATGGTTTATGTCAGATCTACATTTCCCACAAAGCCAGTGAGAGAAGAACATCGCAAAATCTGAGCAGTTATATATGAAGTGTCTCTTTTAGCCCTCCGTCTGTGATTCCATCCTTCCCTTCCTGTTGTTTTCATATCTTTGTCGAAAATGTCAGCTGGGATGGGTCTTGCCGAGCAGAGTTGGTGTTTAATAAGCACCCTGATTCGCTCCCATCTGCTGGTGAATGGGATGATTCTGTTTGGGCTGCAGGGTACTGGACGTGCTTTTGATTTTGCAGTATCAATTGATAACTAGTGAGGAAGTTTGAGGGAGAGAATGATGAAAACAAAGAAAGGATTAAAGATTTTCTCTCCACTGAAATGGTGCTGATGATCAGCCGGGGGATTCAGAACCAGCCCTCATTTACTCTGACCTGGAATCCGAAGGATGATGTAACTAGCTATGTTATTACATAGTTACTACATAGTAACATATCACAAAGAAAGAATGCATAACAGAAAAATTGGTTACGGATCCTTATGCTAGTTTTGAGAACATATTCAATTAATCTTTTACTCTTTTAGCAACCGCAAAAAAGAAAGAAAGAAAATATATAAAATATATATAAAAAATAAATATGTATTTTCAAAATAATCACATAAAGTTGATTTACATAATGTATCACGCCCTTATCATTTAATATAAAAAACATACTTAATATATTTTCTTAATATATGTTTTAATAAAAAACGTTTTGACTTCTTACAATTTAATTTTACTGTAAACAATTAATTGCCTTTAAACAAACTTATATAAAAAAAAGAAAAAAATCAATTAGACCATAATAAAATGCACTTTAAATAAATGACATAGTCATTTCACTTTTTTAAGTGTATATTATAAGAAAATACATAGTAGTCAATTTATAAATGAGAAAACTTTAATCAGTTTGGACATTATGCAGTGTACAGTGCACTGTGGCAGAAGCACTGAAAAAGGAACATCATTGACTCCTACAAGACGAAAAGAGGTTGGTGTCAATAACATGCATTCATTACTCCTTTCATAATGTGGTAAATCTCAGTTTAAAATACTTTTTTAAACTTCAAGAAGTGGACAACAAGCATCAAAAAAGGTACCGGCATGCACCTCATGCCTCCAGCGAACTGCTAACATTCTAAACGCCGATCCCACATTTAATATGACATTTCAGATTGGATTTATAGCATATCAGCAGAAATTCCCAAGACTACCTAGT
The DNA here is from genome assembly GCF_003368295.1 of Carassius auratus. Taxonomy (NCBI): domain Eukaryota; kingdom Metazoa; phylum Chordata; class Actinopteri; order Cypriniformes; family Cyprinidae; genus Carassius; species Carassius auratus. The sequence goes on from NC_039251.1 coordinate 29,503,430, forward strand.
CAGAGTGAAAGAACGACTTTCCGATATCTAGCCCTTTGGCTTTGCATCCATATTGATTTCTTGGAGCAGATTTTAAATCATGTTTCTGTAGTGAACACGGGCCTGAGTGTACATACCCTACAGTGAGATTATTCAAATTTATCAAGATGAATTATTGACCAAGACTGAATCGTGGAACACTGGGGTCTGTCTGTGCTTCTGACCGATTCTTACAAAGACCGTTCTTCAAAATGCACATCAAGTTTTGTACGCATTACTGGCAGACTACAAAAATCGAATTCCAATAATTTAGCCAAACCAATCACAGCACTAAATATGATGTAAGAGTATGCTACGCACGTCAGATTCACACCAGTGTTTTGTGATAATATTCCTGTCTTTGTGTTTCAAGTCTTAACAGATCAGCATACTTGACCAAATTTACATTTCCAACTTTGGCTCCATTTGCTTAGCAACATGCTAATGTCATATCAAAAACTTTTTAAGGCAAGTCCACTCTTTAATAATATACTTTCCCAATGTTTACAGTCAAACAAGGAGAGCTCCTTTTCTGCTTTACTAGGGAAAGAGCAAAAATATCCAACACTAATGGCCAGCAGTGGCATTGGTTCAATTCATACACATATAATGTGTGGTCTAGTTAACATGCATCCACGTTATTTTTTATTTTTTGAAAAATGTCCTTCTTTCCCAGGTCAGCCACACATGCAAACTCATACATATGCAACATGAGCCTCTTCATAACCCAGGAACAGAACATTTTACCCACCGATAGAGATCTTCAAGTCAGCCAAGCTGAGAACGAAATCTTGTGAACTGAAATGGAATTACCATTTGCCTGCAACTCTGCCTCTAAAAGCAATTCCAATGCAACTCCTGCTGTGGAGCCAGCCGGTCTAGTTCTTGCTGTATTTGCTGCCAAGAGTTTGTACTTGCCCCATCTTAACTAATTATTTATTTTTTTCTCATTTAAGAATGAAAATTGTATTTGTTGTATTACCACTAGTCCTTCCAAAGTTATTCCTCAGTAAAACACAACAGATTAATCTAACACAGTAACATGCAACAAATAAGACTTGTGAATCCCTTGTGAAAAATAAGTATTAATAGTTACGAGTGTATTTCAAATCTTAAAAGAATATTTAAAAAACTGCATTGCAGATCATATAATATTATTAAAATAAAAAGTAATTATAAATTCACATAAATATATACTTAGGTGATACCTCAGTTGGTCAAAAATTGACTTTTAACTCTGCAAATTGCATTTAAAACAATTAAATTTAATTAAGTGTTTCCAAAACATCACATTCAGTTCATATTTAAGATTTTTTTTATGTATATTTCCATAAAGTACTAAGTATACTAAATTAAATCTTTCTCACAAGGGACAAACTAAAATGTTTAACAAGAAGCAAACAATTCTCAAATTCAGTAAATCTGCATTTACTCTTTTCTCATGTTTGGTAATTCTCCAACAGAGCTGCAGAACCTTTAGTTATTTCAGAGCCAAGAAAAGGAGCTTTAATATTCATCATATTCAGATATGTTCTGCTCGTCTAGTGGGTTTGTGCTGCCCATCCTCTTATTCTTTTATTTCTGGTCTCATCAAATGGTGCAGCTTAGCTTCTTTTTATACGGCTGACTCTCCTGCAGTTTCATTGGCCGTTTCCACACCTGCAGTGATTCTCTGCCGTGAGACTTCTGCTGCAAATTGCAACTGCTCCAGTTTTATATCCCTGTGGCACATCTCAATCCTCAGGTCCATCGCTATATACACTGTACAACACAAAACTAATCTGTTATAAACTAACATGTATTATTTACATTTACTGAGCAGGGTCTAGAAACTGACCCATTACTGTCGAAAAATACTCATAGATTAAGAAAACAAGGCCATCGATGCATTTTTTTTTTTTTTCAAAAGTCTCTTCAAAAAGTTTTTTTTTTCTCTTTTCTTTTTTTATGCATGAATAATTGCTTGAGAATTTGCTAAAAGGTTAGACACGGTATCCATAAAGGTACACTTTAAAAATGGTAACCTAAAAATGGTAACATCTAACTGGTTGTATTTGAGTCAAATATATTATTTAATATTGCTGAATAGACCTAAATACATTACTCCATATCAACAAAACTATATATATTTTTTTTAATTAGAAATAGTTCTAACAATTTACCATGTCCAAACTTATATTTTCATGGTGTTGGTATTGTCTCAGGAGCTTTGGGCTTGGTATTAACTCTGACTGGGACTCAAGAGAAACAAAAGAGGAAGAAAAAAAAAGGTACAAAAGCTGTCACTGGAGTTGTAATTTTTCTAAAGGTACACCATTGTAACTTAATTACTCCTAAAAGGTGCACATGAGTATCTTAAAGGTACATATTTGTACCTAAAATGTAGATATTAGTACCTAAATTGTACCTTTTTTACCCAGTGATAGCTTTTGTACCTTTTTTGATTAAACCTGCTCAGGACTAGGCAAGGACTTATGAAAAAGTTGGTCTTAACTACAACACTGGTTAGCATTTTGCTTGGTGGCACTGTATAAACAATTCTGATCTTTTTTGTGCAACTCCATTTCAGAAAATTGCTTTGGGGTGTTGAAAAACGTCAACATGTTTGGTTGGCTTTCTATAATTAAGTTGGAGAAGCTTCCTAAAGAGAATCTCTGGATGGATCTCTATATCAGTTTCAGGGGTTTTAAAGTGCTCATGTTGTGTTGCTTGAGGTAGCTGCTGGAAGTTTAAGTGACTAAAATGAGGTCAGTATAGACTAGGTGTGTAGAAGAACACCGTATAAATTTCAAAATGCGGCTGCAAACTGAATTCTGGAGCAGGTAATGTGTATCAGTGGTTAGAGGATGAGCATTATCAACAATATGCAAAGAGCTTTGCTTTGCCCTGTATCAGAAAAACAAACAAACCAAAAAGCATGGAAATCCCTCTAACACTGATTGCCCAGGTTTACTGACTACCATGAGAGAATCATAATGGACAACTATGAAATGAGTGCTTGTTGAGCAGATTTTAAATAGGAGAAGCTGTTTGGTTGTGCCTTGAAGCTTGGCAAAGCTTTGAGTGCGGCTATGATCACTGATCCAGAGAAAGATCAGAGCAGAGATTCGCTTGAATAACTGAAGGGAGTAAAATGGATTTACGTGGGTTGATGGTAGCAATTAAAACTAGTCCATGTTGTACAGGATGTTTTTGTTCAATAAATGGTCCAGAGGAGAGTAAAAAACGAGCGGATGCAAGATACAACACCATGGCCAAGGCTTCAAGGTCCAGCTTATACAAGGATGGAAGTACAGACACCAGGGGTACAAAGATAGTAAAGTTAAAGAGAACTGAAGCCACTGCGTGCTTGCAGAGGCACTATAACTATAACACTATAAGCTCTACCCAGGGACAAACCTGTAGGTGGGCAAACAGAAACGGTATGAGGACACAATGGGGATCAAGGGAAGGGATTGTAATAGGCACAATATTACTGGGAGATCAAGACTTTGGTGGCTATGAGCGTTGAGGGTCATTCAGGGATGAAAGACAAATCCAAACTCACTGGAAAAATGTGTCTGAAGCGAAATTTCTTCAAAAATAACACAACGTTGCTTCCAGTGTTGGGGGTTGGTGTGTAATCAGACTACATTTTTCAAGTAGCTAGCATTACTTTTACATTTACAACAAAATATCTGGTGTGAAAGGGCCTTTACAGTTGCCAAAAATATAATATTTTGTTGTTTTGTTAATCAAAAACAAATAAGCAAGCCTATCATAGGTGACAAAAAAAAAATAACTGAAAAAGTAACTGAATACCTTAATTAGTTACTTATATTGTATTGCAACACACTATTATAATGCGTTACTTTTAAAAGTAATTTTACCCAACACTAGTTGCTTATTTCACAATTGAAATGTCTTATGTACTCTACTACATTTGAAATAGTGTATTACCTATGTTAAACCATACCCTAAACCTAATTTGACAAAGATTATAAAACAAATCTGAGTTAAAAATAAAAAATTTTTTCATGAAACCATGCCATTATAGTCACTAAACAAGCTACTGTAGCACACACACACACAAAAAAACCTTTGGTTCCGTGAAGGATCTGTTTTTTTTTTTTTTTTTTTTTTTTGCAGGTAAAATTTTTTGCAGACTTGTGGGTAGGAGTAACGTGGGAAGGGCCTGTTCTTAGTCATCAGGTATGTCCACATTCACATTCAGACTCAGTATCACTGAAGCTAAGCAAACAAAAAACCGAAACAATCACTTGCAAAGGTCTCCGAAGTGTTTCGATGGACAGTGATATAACAACACACTAGGAACAACCTTGAAACATGAGATATGAACTTTAAGCTCTGTGCTCAGCATATAAACAAATATAGATGTCTGTGATATGCTCTCCTTTGTCTCTCAAGGTCAGGTATGTCCTTGATGAAGTAGGCCTGCACCAGAGGTCATGGATTCAGCACTGGAGCAAACGAATGGTCAGCACTACTGAAGGACAGCATACAGCCTCAATAATGGGAAACACTTGCCACTTTCAGTGTCTTTAAGATTTAGGTTTGTTTAATTCAATGTCCTTGTTCTAATTCGAAGTGGAAATTCCATCAAATGCCTGAAATACCGAAGTGTGATTCAAACATTGGTGTGAGTTTGGGGCAGGGCTACCATTTGGTCCTGTAGAGGCATTATCCTTAAGAACACTGATAATGACTCAACAAATTATAACTAATCTTAAATATTTGTTTAAAAAATATATATAAATACAAATATATTGCATAGTTCTAGCTAAAGATGCATTTCTTTTTTGTAAAAAATGATTTGTTTTAAATTGAAATTAGAAATTAATTTGCATATTATAGTAGTAGAATTAGACCTACTAATATATAATGTGTTATGCTTGCAGCAAATGTATGAGCACTTTTAGACCTTTTAGCTCTTTCCCCCCTGTTGCTCTTGCAATCCTAACACAGTAGGGAGAAAGACTTTTCATGTCTTGATAGTCTTGCTGTGCTCATTAAGAGTGTGCCCTGGTGAATTGTATTGTTTTTGACCAGACAGCTCTTTGTTTATTTTGTGTTATGACCCGATCAGCTCTAGTTGTTATTGTATCTCTCTGTGGCACTGGCACATCATTGTTCATTTTTGTTAATGAGTTAATTGTTAAAGGCAGTGCAGATCTCTTTGTCTCTGCTGCTTTTCTTCACTCAGATATTAAATATGTATGTAGTCCAATAAATAGATAAAAAGAAAGCATCAAAAATACTGAAGCTAAAAAAATACTAAAGATTACTAAACAGTTTTTTAGCTGTTGGTTAGTGCTATTCAGATGCCTGCATGGCCTTGCTAATGTCAGCTGAAAAGTTGTTTTGATTTCTCTTCAGGTGCAGCAAGTTTTTACATTTCGATAAAACACTTTTTCGTTGGACTTTATTGCACTAAAATGTTGTGTTGTGCACAATAAAAGCAGGAACATACAGTATACTGTTCAGAATGTACGATATTTAAAAGTGTAGTGTGTATTAAATGTGCTAAAATATTATCTGAAAGATAATTTATAGACTTGCTTAAATTCTTGCTTAAAAATAAGAGTCTTAAATTCATAAAAAATAATATATATATATATATATACATCTAAATGTAAATGTATCAAATGCTTTGGAATATAAACAGTGTTTGTATAGACGTGGAGAGAATTGTGTGTGAGAGTGAGAGAAGGGCAGCTGAAGTCACAGAGGACGGGGGGACAGTGGCTGAGAGCCAGATGTTGTCACAGACAGCTGCTTCCTAATGCAGGGATGGAGAATATGATGACACATGCAAAAGACAGTAGCGCTCGTTGCATTTCCCATCTCCTCATCATACCATTCAACATCATGTATTTCTGCTGCGCAAGAAGAGAAACCCTCACTTCTCCTATACAGCTATGGATGCAATATTATTCACAAACCTGTGCCACTTACACACCCACAAGAAGATATCCCACTGGAACTAAGAGAAATGTGATCTTCCGCACTATTTTTATGCACACACACACAATATCCAAGCGCTCAGCAGTGAATATCTGTATATAATGAGAAACAAAGCTACCATGAACAATAAGAGCAATAATAAGCCTAACATACCCATGCATCTCTGCCAATTAACATTGCTGCTACTATTTTTAACAATCCCATGGCAAATAAATGTCTAGTTAAATGAAAAAATATATATTATACGATTTTAAAGAAAGCAAATTCTTTGCCATATTAAAACATTGCATATATGTGTTCGTAACAACAACAAAGTCTATATGGTAAATACACCCATCACGTGCAAAATGCATTTTAACAATTAAAGTGCAAAAGCTGTTAATGTTTGTTTGCAGGCTTTAACTAATTCCCCTGTGGCACGAAGCGTACTTACCCATCCTGCTAATTGCAAACCATGCATAGTAATAATAAACTAAATTTGGAAAATCTCTCCATTATGTTACATTAGTTTCACAGTTTAAGGCAGCACCTGAGGAAATCAGTTATGATTACAGGACTTGAAGGCAAAATTTTGTTGGGGTGTGTGATTGTGTGATGTGTTTTTCGGTTTGTGCTAGTGTCCTGGAGTGAGAAAAAAACAGCTTATTACATCACATAATTAAAGCAAGCCCTGTGGCTATGCAACGGAAATCCCTGAGGTGCATTTGACATTATTTGATTGTATTGATTGAGACTGAAAAAGGAGCACATCAGACAGGCCTCAGCCCAGAGAGCAACAGCTTTGATACTAGTCTGCTGACGTTTTTTTTTTGAAATTTCCACTTCCACTGTTGACCATAATAATACTGAAGCGAACATATTCACTCCTATTAAAACTACAACTCTATTAAGAAAGCGCCTGTGACTCAGTTCTGGGAGGTGATGCTGAGCTTGGATGGCCTTCCTCAAAGCATTCATTAAATGGTTGCTAATAGCAACATGCAAGAGAATATCTATGCAGTGAAAGCCTACTCTAAATCATGTCTAACTTTTTCTCTGATGTTTAAAATAGTATGCATAGCAAACGCCAATAGTACAATCCAAAACTGAAATACAATGGTGCCTAATACACACTCGATATCCTACTGTGTATATATTAAACCCTCAATGTTCTCAGCACTAAAAAAAAAAAAAGAAAAAATAATAATAATACAAAAATAACCTACATTGTTACCATTGTTACCAATAACTGGTTTTATTCAAGTAAGACTTAGAAATTATTTTATTTACCAACACAACACATATGGTTTAAATCAGGTAAAAATGGCTCTTGAATGTAACAATTACAGGTTACTTTTATTGTATTGAATATCACTGTAACTTTAACACTACAATAGAATAGAATAGAATAGAATAGAATAGAATAGAATAGAATAGAATAGAATAGAATTCTTATGACCTTAGGCAATAACAGAACAAAATATTCCACTGCAATACTTCACAGCCTGACTTTTCTGCTCATGAAACATTCAGAAACAATATGGAACAAGAGAATATGCAACAGCATATTGTCTTATGCATAAGATGAAATATGCAACGGTGTATCGTACAGTCTTTGGAAGGGGTTTTGCATCCGTCACAACCTGTACGCAACTTCTGCATTTGTGATTGGGGCAGAGGAAGTTCTGTGTTTGGAAAAGTGGCGTTCTCTACAAGTCGACACCGACTTTTAACACTTTTTAAAGGGGGAAGTCATGGTACGATGGCATCTTTCATTTAACATTCATGGTTTGTGTAATATAGTAATACACAGAGAGCAGCAACTCTAAAACAACAGCAGGAGCTTCACGTTTAACACGACAAATTACGTTTTTTATTGTTATTATTATTATTATTTATTATTTTTTTAAGAAAAGGCTCTTACCGAATCTTAACACATGTGGCATCCCGTGAGAATATCCCACACACAGTAAGAGCAGCAACAGCCCAAGCCATCTCTGATGAGTTACCAGAGGAGAGCACATCTTCATGATGCCTGCGATACACTGCATGTCATTCCCCTGGATGGATCGTTAGATTCCCACTTATTTCTGCTTTGGAGGTGTTTTTGTCAGCGATGTGATCACGGCATGGTCACTGAGACAGAAGAGGACACTCCATATCAGCGATGCTCCGCATGTCCGTCTCACTGCGCAAAGGAGCAACCTTCCGACCGGGCGTCCATGTTAGAGATGGGGAATCCAGGAGAAATCCATGCACGGGTGGCCTGGAAGAGCAGAGCAATACGGGGATGAGTGATGAGAGCTAGTGTAGCGGATCGCTTAACGCACAGAAGGCAGAAGCGGCAGCGACGAGCGCAGGCTGCTCATGTAATGCTGTCTACTGCACTGCTGCACTCACACTGACGTCGAGCCGAGAGCAACGCGAGCGCAACACTGACCACTCACAACATCCATTTCCTACTCTAACATGCTTCACGTCTCAAAGCGAAAGCCGTGCGTGCATGGATGTAACATCTCTGTTCATAGATATCACGATCAGATGATGCTTAAGGAGCAGCCGTTTGTCCGTAAGCTCTCTGCTGTGCAGCCTACGCTGTCTTGTGTATTTCATACAGAAATATTTGTATTAGTGTTAATTATTTATTTATTTTTGCATAGTTTAAGAATCTAACAAATGACCGCAGTTACACTGGATGAAGACAAACACAAAACCCTACAACTTTCGTATAAATGTTGAAATCGCATAATTTTATTTATTCTTCCTACTACTGTTTTCTACTGCGATTACTTAGCAAATATAATAATAAATTAAAATAAATAAATAAACAAAACTTGTATTTATTACTATTATTATTATCAGTAGTAGTAGTATTACTATTATTTATTTTATTTTTTATTTATTTATTTTTTTACTTGGGGGGGGGTATCATCACTGCATATATATAGTATATATTCTGCTACAATAAAACTATGAAACTTGGTATTATTTTCTGTCAAAAAATTGAGATATCACGTCAATGATCGTGGTTTATTATTTTTATCATGATATTGTTCATGCACACCACAATAAATAATTAACAGCTAAAGCCTTATCGTTTTCTATGTTAAATTTATGTGATGACATGACAGAAAGTGTGTGCGTGTGTGTGCGCGCTTAAGTTCTTCTATTCTTCCCGTATTTGTTCCCGCGCTGTCCAAATACGAAGATTACAAAATAAGAACATATCGAAGATGATATCCGCAGCTTTACGTAGCTCTTTGTGCTCTGGGGGCCTTTGAAACCAGGAAAGGGCCTAATGAGGACGAACCCTGTGCAACTTAAATTAAATAGACCTCGATTGTGCCCCTACTTTCAAAATAGGTTTTAGATGTGCACTAGAATAGATTGCCTTGAGCTCTGAGAGCGCTGGTGGCTTTCAGCACCACGGACAGCGACGACAGAGGCTCCTCAAGCCACTACTGTATTTCATCAGTATCCGCATTCACGTCGCTTTATACGGAATCAGCTGCCATCACCTCACAGCTGCAGGAACACACACTCTTTTATCCTTTCGGATGGGCCATTAAGGATTTGTTTCCTGCAAGAAATGTCTGAGTATTGTATACAGGCCAATCACTAAAATACAAACGTAATGAATGCACCTATTGCGACTGTGTCAAATTGAGAGGTGTGTTCAGTTTTATTTTCTGCAACAAAAATTTTATAAATAAATAAATAAATAAAATTTGGGACGGATAATTAATGAATCTATGTTTAAAAGTGTATATATAGTAAAATTAATTGTACTTTATAATAGTAAATATGTGTTGTTGTTGTTTTTTATTTTTTTGACATCCAATGATCCGCTAACTAATCACTCTGGAAAATAATAAAATAATATACAGTATGAAAAGTCGTGTTTGATGTGTATATTCGTTGTTATAACCATGGTTTTGCTTTTGGATTTCTTTCACTTGTGCGGTGTATGTGCTTATCTGCTCAAACATCCAAAGATCGTTTTTAAAGTGTATCCTTTGAGACTAAAATAAAATGTCTCACCATAAGTGATGGCTCCCACAAAAGTAATTCAAGTGATGCTAAAAGACTCATCAACAGCAGTGACACACTATTTCCTGGCAAGGGCATATTTAATAACTTAGTGATGCTTCCTTCATCCTCTCAGAAGACATACGTGCATGTAGATTCAGAGAGAGGTGGGTGTGTGTGTGTGTGTGTGTGTGTGTGTGTGTGTGTGTGTGTGTGTGTGTGTGTGACAGAGATACCGTGTGAGGGGCGGTGCATTTTAAAAGAGGATCATATAGTCAAACCTGGGGTCTCAAAATTCTTTATTACCTCATAAGTCATTAATCATAACCACCTTTGTAATTAAGGTGAAAAAAGTATCATAAGACCACATACATACATACATATATATATTTTTTTTTATTCATTCATTTATTTTTTTTTATTTTTTATTTTGCCAAGGACAATAATAGTTGAATATAATTGTTGCCTCAGTTATTGTTTATGGTTTAAAAATAAGCACATGCAGCAGTCTGATCAATTGAACTGTTCCGTCCCAGCTGTGAAATCTAAGTTAACTTTAGTCGTTTCAACGTCTAAATTCGATATCAATTTAAAAGCAACGTGACAGCCGTTAAAATGTGGTGATGGTGAAGATAAATGTCCTTACCTCGGTTGTTGAGAGCAGCTCGGGCTGATGAAGTGTGAGTACAGTGGGAGCAGTAGTTCATGTGTTCAGATGGAGGAGCCGCTCGGCTCTGTGGAGGAGACACGCCTCCTGTCGGTCGAACACAACTCCCCGCTTAAAGACACACAGCTTGCGCTGCGCTATCATTCAAAATAAATGCGTTTAATCGATATATGCTTCGAGTATATCATTTGAAACATTCATAAAGCAAGGTAACGAGGTGACGCTGGATTTAACGTATGCTTTCAGCTGCCATTTCACATTAATCGCGTGCTGTAAGTGATAGGAGACGGCAAACGAGAAATAAATAAATATTCTCAACATTTTCAACCATGAGCTGCTGCTATATTTAAACTTATCAACACTGTAGGATGGAATTTTGGTGATTGTATATTTTACAATTCTTGACTGGTATGAAAATAAAGTTAAGGAGAGTTATTATAATATATATATATATTATATTATTCTTTCTTGAATCTTGTTTAATATTAAAGCCATTTCATAATATTTAATATATTTCCATACATAAATATGTATATGTGTATTTTTTTTACTTGAAAAAAAAAGTTCAATAATAATAATAATAAACAATATTTTCAGCAAAATCATGTTTATCATAATTTAAAGTATGAAATAATCTATTTTAAATGCTAACTTTAAGTAGTTACCGGGCTTTTAAACTCTTTTTTTTTTTTTTTCATATGGGTATGCATTTAAGCAGTATGCATTTGCCTCCAATGCTACAGAAAGCTATTGAATCATTATTGACCAGGATGGTATGAATATATATAATTTAACGATTATGAAATGTAAATCATGAAATTGTTGTTGAACTTGCAAAGGCATGTATTATATAATGATTGACTCGAGGCCTCAAGGAATTCCAGTGTGGTTTTATTGTGTTGCCTTGTTCACTTGTCCGTTCTTCCATCCGTGTGTTGTCTGGCATTCATATTGCCTACTTGCACCACATATATCTGATGTCAGTTCATATCCACAAAAGAAAAGAAAAACAACATTCTTTGTCATCTTTGACTAAGACAAGACACAAATCATCTTGTCCCTGACTCTAAGTCTTGAATGAGAGTTTGACCAGGCTGCTCTCGTAGACTGTGTGATCAGGGGTATGGCCCAAATAATGAGATTGCTTCTTCTTGTGAACTGCATTTGAAATAGCCATGACAGCTCTGGGGGTCTTCTAAAGGACACATTCACTATAGTCTCAGCTTTCTTTCTCTTTTGTGCGTGCGGCTGTGTTATGAGACTCTGACTTCATATGGATGAAAAAGAAAGAAAGAAAGAAAGAAAGAAAGAAAGAAAGAAAGATAGACAGAAAGAAACAATGAGAGGAAGTGATAGAAGCAAGGCGTCTCATTGCTTTTCACTTCTCTCTTTAATTACAACCAGTCTACCATATCGGAGAGGAAATTAATTATTCACCTTATCTGCCACGGAAAGAAATACACATCTAAAGACACACACCGCCAGTGTAACAAACAATAAGACATATAGAACACAATGACATAAATAAGCAACCAAAACACTGCAATAATCGTGCACTTATGAATAGAATATATATAGTGTGTAGCGAGAAAGGGAGAGAGAGTGTGCTGCCAAAACGATTAATCGCAATTAATTGCATACAAAATAAAAGTCTGTGCTTACAGCTTATATATATACACACACACACACACACACACACACACACACACACACATCTATACATTAAGATATATATGTATCCTGTAAAACTATCAAATTATCCGAATACAATGAATGTCTACTTTTATGTGCTGATGATGACCCTTTTAAAAATTCTATTAAAATTAAAATAGAATCTAACATTCTTTAGAGAAATATGTGTGTTTCACTTATTTATCATTGTAAATTATGCATTATTCCTGTGATATGTTTGGGACAAAGCAAACGCAGTAAGTCAAATGTGTAACGCAGTGCAATCTAAATTGTGATTTATTTCATATTTCTACCACGTCACATCTTCTGTAAACAGGGGAAATATCAACAAGCGGCTTATCTCTGATCCTGTGTGGTGCAAGACTAATTTCTAGTTTTGAACGTCTCGTGTTCGCACCAATTATTTATGGTGACATCCCTATTAAGATCCCTCGGCTGCTTTTTGAATTAGAGAAGCACTAATAAGGTCTTTCAGCAGTTTATACACTGCAGTCTGTAGACTTTAATGAGCCCCTGGTCGCCCCTATTATCCCAAACAAAGATGGAGGTGGATTACCGCAAAGGCTGGATCAGCCCATGCTCTCAGACCTCCTGTCATTCTTCCTAGAATGTGCCTCCTTAATATTAGTGAGGAAACACTGCATGAGACAAACAAGCGCTGTGATATTTGTGAAATTCTGTGGCATTCCCACAAGATTATAAATGTGCTGTGTCTATGGGAATGGAGTAAGGACTTGCTGGTTTTAACACAGGGGAAAATTGTGTGAGTTCAGTCTTTGTAACCTTTTCATTATGGTGTCCAGTTTATTCTCTCTCTCTCTCTCTCTGTCTGTTCACATTGTGTTATAGTTTCATGGTAGTGTTACTGTGCTGGTTTGGTTGGTAAAAACATACAACGTCAGACACTGAACTTAATCATTTCCACAGCTGAATAGGTAGAACATATATATACCAACTGTAAAGTGGGAAAACGGCAACTTCCATTTTTTTCAAAACTGTGAGTGGGAGTTTAGGTGTTAAAATTGAGGCAGCACTCAGTCTAAATTGTCAAGTTTATTTACACCAGTTATATGTGAGCATGAGCTAATTTTGAATAACATCCAATATGCACCTTAAAAAAAAAAAAAAAAAAAAAAATATATATATATATATATATATATATATATATATATATATATTATCGATTGTGTGTGAAATATTAATTCATTGAAAATGAACTGAAATGAAATAATTGAAAACAAATGACACTATGACTCACTTCTTTTTCAATATGACAATTTAGTATTAAAAATAAGATTTTTTTTTTCAAAACTGTGAGCAGTAGGTTGGTTGTTAAAACTGAGTTGATAAACCTAACGAGTGAGTTGAATTTGAACAGCATTTAATATTATTTTAAGAAAATAAAAAAAATGTTACATGGTCAAAAATATCTAGCGCTTCATTATTATATTTTGAAAATGAATTATTATGGCAGGAAATTTCATCAAATTCATTAAGCAATAAAATTGGATTTTCATTCTTTCTTTCATTTTTTTTTTTTTTATAGTGGAATATTATTATTTTTCACACACACATATAATATGTCTGAATGGAAAAAGCATTGTCTAAAATAAATAGAAAACAGCATAATGTTTCAAAAATATGCGGTTGTAGAATACATTTTGTGAATAAAAAAAAAATGGAAATTCATTCATTTAAGTCGTTTTTAGACTTAAACTCTTACAATTTGACTATGCATTTTAAAATATATTGTGACATTTTTACAACTTGTATAATGTAATAAAAAGTTAAACATGTTGGAGCCATAGCCATATGGGCAAGCCTTCTGACATATTGTGCCGTTGCGCTTCAGGTGACCTGAGTTTGAGTCCCACTCCAATTTTTCCCTTTCCTCTTACATGATTTCCTACTGGCCTATCTATGCCAAGAATCCCAAAAATACTACAAAAAAATAAATAAAAATAAACTATTTTAGTTTAAGATTTTAGTTATTAACTCTAATTTAGTTTGAAAAGTATTTATAAACAAATGACACTACTCTAATACACTAAAATATATATTTTTTGTGTATTTTTCCATTATTCACCATTATTCAAAACCTGTGAAATATTACTTAATTGTGAGTATTAGTATAATGGTAGCCATAGCAAGGAAAATAATGCAGCCATTAAAAAAAAAAAAAAAAAAAAAAAAAATCCAAAATGACATTTGTATCACTAAAAAATCATAAGAAATTGAGGTTTGATGGAAAGTTTAGACACAATTCAGAAAAAAAGACCATTTTCTCTATGAGATTTAGAGACAGTGAAAAGTTTGTTTTGAGAGTTTTTTTTTTAATCCACATAACTATAGTCATGTCTATCTCTCTATCTATCCATTGTGCCAGATGGTAGAAGCAGAGAAGTAAGAAAAGGAGCAAGAGGACTTTGATTGAGAGTCCATTGTGAAAACATTGTGACAGGTGAGTGTCTGTTTTCCGTGAATGCTTGGTGGACAGCTGAGGAGTGGACAGCACCACTTTTCATTCACACCTTGAGAGCACAAAATAAACAAGCATCAGATTTGAAATGGAAGGCAAGCTTACCTGCTGCTTCTCTCTTCTCAGGCTCACTTGTTGCCAAGAGCCAGTGACTGGAACTGCCCAGGCCAGAATGACGCTGATAGGTGTGAAGATGAGTTTCCGCCAGTGCTGATCTTGTCGATGGGATAATCGACAAAGGTCAGCAACGGTGTGCAAGAAAACTTAATAGCAACTCATTGAACAGTGCTTGTTCCTACAGTTTCTAAAGAAATTACCCAAAACATACTCAAGCATATAAGTATGCAATTGCAATATTGCTTGGTAAACATATTGCAAAAGCAATGCCCAGATGACCAGGCCGGATAAACCATATGGACAACTGGGCACTTGCCCAGGGGTACCACATCCAAAAGGCCACCACCATGTCCAGACAGGGCACCATATAGAGCTGCATAAATGTTTTCAAATAGAGCAAGATGTCATGCAAAGGCCAAAGAGTCAAAAGTCAAGATTTGTTGCCTCCTTCTGGATGATTATTCAGACAAAAACAGCAAAATCATGTTTAAACAACACTGGTTGAGATCCCCTCTCTTATTTTATAATCAAGAATTGACTCTTGTGCTTTGTGGAGAGTTAAGACAGAGAAGTGGTTGGCCTTCTCCCAAGCTAAGACAAAGGCAGTGAGGGGACACCTTTA
Organism: Carassius auratus; assembly: GCF_003368295.1. Classification (NCBI taxonomy): domain Eukaryota; kingdom Metazoa; phylum Chordata; class Actinopteri; order Cypriniformes; family Cyprinidae; genus Carassius; species Carassius auratus. Next base: position 29,518,997 of record NC_039251.1, read on the forward strand.
TCTTGGTGCCAAGAACACTGCCAAGAGAATTTCAGACATCTAAGGCATGTCAGTGGACCTCCTGGAAGTGTCTACCCCCCTGCCCCTTGCCCCCTGCTGTCACTGCTAATCATAAAGTGCCCTTCAAGCACAGAGTTGGATTTCATTGGGCTGCTACCAGTGCCAATCCCCAATAAACTGAGAATAAGAATTGTATGTGTTCTTGAAAGATACATCACAATTCCACATCTACAATTTATACTTCAGATAACTTTTCCAGCTAATGGTGTGGCAAGGTAAGTTGTTGCATGCCCATTAAGCATCCAAAGAATGGCTCAAACAGGCCTGCAAAATAATGGTGCAAAGATATCAAAAAAGTTGGCCTTGACTTGGTCAAGTTACCTTCTGTTAAATCCCATTCACAACAAGAAAGATAATCTTAATGATAAATATACAGATGTTCACACCAAAGGATAATAACATGCAGTTTATTATAATTGTGTCTATATAGACTTCGCCACTCCATGCATTTTCTCTAAATGGATAGCAAACGTCTTTGTTAAAATGGTTCCATTTACACTTGGCTACATAAACGTGTCTCCACAAAATGAATCTAATCTTCAGTTTCCGTGCTGTATGCAAATTCAACAGTTTGTGTCATCAAAAGAAACAGATATGTGCTGCACTTTTTTTTACCATTAGCTGATTTCAAGATCAAAGACTGCAAGAGGATAGAACGATACATCAGAACATAACTTAGCATTCACCCCTGTTGAAAAGGCTTGTGCTGGTTAGGTATGTTTTGAAATATGGCTGCTGGTTTGAGCTGGTTTAAGGTGGTCCTAACCAACTAGCTCCTGCTCAGGACCAGCTTAGGACAAGCTTAGGACCAGCACATGACCAGCACTTGACCACCAGCTTAAACCAGCTAAGGACTAGCTTAAACTAGCAGCCATGTTTCAAAATATACCTAACCAGCATTTTTTTTTTTTTTTTTTTTTCTAAAAGGGACCACTTTTAATGACATTGTTGAGCTTCTGGATGCAGTGTTGAACATTGCGTTTCATTTGCAGCAGTTTGCATTTCTGCTTGCCAAAAAAAGATTGTCATATCTGGTGGGTCAGTTCTGTGGAGATAGTGTTGTGCTTTGTGACTGCGAGGGGCACTACAACATACTTTTACACCTATATGCTTTGCTATTTTAATAGGAGTAAAGTGTGTTGTGGGCCCCAGTGCAAGTTACAGAATGTGGAGTCCCTTTAAGTCTGTTCACAATCACTTTCTGGAGTAGTCTCCCTCTGGGCCCATTTTTTTTTCCAAATGGGTGCTCCCTCTCAGACTGCTTTCAGAGGGGATCCCACTTGGTCCATTTATAATTGCTTTCCTTCTGAGGGAAGTTTTTGGTTGATGGCCCCTGAAGTGTGAGTTTTTGTGTGCTCCCAAGCTTTCCATAGCCCTCGTAACAGTTCTGCATGTGTGGTTTGCCAACAACCAAATGCATTCACACTTGCAACAACCAAATGTATTTGCACTTGTCCAGATGTGTCTGGAATACGTTTTTAATGACATCATGAGGGGGCTTGTGCGTTTTAGAGAAGTGTTTTAACACAAATTATTAACAATGGGAAACATTTAAAGGTTAATAATTGCATGTACTTCTATTTGTGCCATCAATGCAAGAATTTTTTAATCATGAGACTCGTTTCAACATAAACTATCATTAAAAAAGATCTGGGCGGTGACTGCCCACTTCCATTTTTATGCTGTAATTCACCTTAATGAGAAAAATTCTGAACTAAGATGGCTTAAACATTATACTCCATCAGTTCAAAGTGTGTTCAGAGTGTAATGTATGTGTGTAAAATATGACACAAAGCAGGTTTAACCCCTCCAGTTCTACTTCCCTCACTTGATCATGTCATTCGGACTGGCATTTTCAGCAGGGAACGCATGTGTGCAAACAAGAACACTAAAGACCGCAGCCTCTAGTGTCAGTCACTAGTGCACCTCTTTAGATCAGAAGAGTGAACTTAAACTGCACAGCTCTGACCAGCTGGCCTCCGTTACACTCACCCCCCTAAACCTCACTCCCATCTGGGTCATGGCACCAATGTAACCCCTCTGGTTCTACTCCCACACCAAGCTGGATTCAAACCAGCATTTCCAACATGGAAGTGGGCATGCTGACAAGGAATCTAAAGATGGTAGACTCTTTTAGATGGTAGATTTTTATTGGTCAAAATATGATTTAATCAATCATTATGACCATGTGAATGTAACCATTTATGTAAGTTATTTTACTATTATAATCATATGTATTTGCCTGTGTGCACAGAACCGTGCATGAGAATGTAATGTGCCTACATATGTTGAAGTTGAGAATGGAATGTGCAGACAAACGGTTTATAGTAAAGCTGCAAAATCCTGTTTTGACATGAGACATTAATATATGTATATGATGGAGCCTCTTCTTTTAACATAATATAAAGCGGGAGATCATGTCTGCTTTCAGGAGAAAGATTGGAGACATAGCAAAAAAAAAGCTAAACAATTACAAGATATAGGAAATGTATAGAACACGCCTTAAAGTAAAAACCTGCATAAAAGACTGCCCAGACTCAGATCATCTGCAGATTATTACATATTTATCTCTCTGATAATAAAAGTTTATTTTTCTGACATCAAAACCCCAAGACTTCAAGAGTGATTCTTCATAGAAATGGGAAAAAGTCACCACACCTTTAGTGTCAATTGTTACTCTACCTTTTGAAATAAGAGAAGTGACGTTTACCTGCACAACTGGCTTCCGTTACTCACGCTGCATATTTTCAGGTGGCATTCTCCAGCAGAGAAACTACCATTGAGAAAAAGAATGACATACCTTTTTGTTTGTGTAACCCTGATAGTGTGCCTACCTCCAATGCTAGCTGTCGCCAGTTCAATCATGATTCGGAGCAAGTTAAGCAGAACAGTTTGCAATGGTGTTGAGACTCAGATGGGAGAGAGGTTGAAAGTGTTGAGTCTAACGGAGACCAGCTGGTAAGGGCTGTAAATCTCACTCCCCTGACCTCCAGAGGTGCACAAGGAAATGCCTTTAGCATCCTTGTTAGCACTTTTGCTGGTTCAAGCTCAACTCCAAGTGGGCCGATTGTAACAGGTTGCATTTGCAGCTGTTACTCCTGTATAAATGGGCAAATCTTTGCCTGCAAGTTGGATCTTTAACATATAACATCTGAAGATGGGTCGTAGCATTTGGGTATGCACATGCATATGGGCCCGGCTCATTGGAGGCCTGCTGAAGGCAACCTTTTAATTAAAACAAGCAAATTCACCAGTGGCAAATTCATTGCACAGCAAAAAAAGAAAATAAAAAAATATAATAAAAAATAAATAAACTAAAAAAAACTATGTGAGGTTGGTAGCTAGCTAATTGAAAATACTGTATTACAACTGTATCGCATCTAGCTTCAGTGACACCTACTCCATTTTAATTATCTGTCTTACATTTTAATTATATTTTATTGAAAGAAGTCATGCTTTCTTCTGAGAATACACAAGCTTTAAATGAAACACCTAGGATATTCTGGAAGAATTTACAGAAATTAAATTAAATTAAATTAATCACAACTAAAATGTAAATAGATTTCCTTTTCCTTATTCTTTGAAGTGTTACAAGCTTATTGTGCATAAATAAGAAGGTGTGGTTTCAGTAACCGCAGTAAGTGTTGAAGCAGCCATGTCAGGGAGATGCTGTGTGTTTCTAGGCGAAAGTAAAAGCACTTTACAAACCCAATTCCAAAAAAGTTGGGACACTGTACAAATTGTGAGTAAAAAAGGAATGGAATAATTTACAAATCTCCAATACTTATGTTTTATTCACAATAGAATATAGATAACATATCAAATGTTGAAACTGAGACATTTTGAAATGTCATGCCAAATATTGGCTCATTGTGGAGTTCATGAGAGCTACACATTCCAAATTTGCAGCGCAAAATAGTGGCGCAATAACAGAAAGGAGTTTCTCAGAGAAAAAATTGAGAGTTTGAAGTTATCATTATCTACAGTGCATAATATCATCAAAAGAATCAGAGAATCTTGAACAATCTCTGTGCATAAAGTATGGATATGCGTTTTCCCCAGATATCACAATCGAATATTTGAGCTCACAAAAAACGAATATTTAAATATTTGTTTATTTAAATTAAGTTTAATGAGACAGACGTTATTTTTCAGCAACATTTATTGTTTCCGTCATTTTTGAACAAGCTTACACATAATAAGCTTGAAAAGCTTTAGCTGAAAAAAGCTGAAAACAATGCGTGCAAACAAACAAAAGTACAGATTAAAAGCCAAAAAAAAAAAGAAAAAAAGCCTACACTTAACGTTGAAATTGTTAAACTGTCAGTAAATCTTTTTTGCATTTTTTCTTTTGTTTTACATGTTCTTGTTAAGAAATACGGGCATGTAAACATGATCGGAGGAAAGTCGGAACACGCTCTGACGGCACAGATGTTGTCGGGACTCACAAATAACAGTGTGCTAAGCGAATAAGTTTTGTGAAGCGCTTCGTGTTTTCATTTCAACACTGAATGGGATCCTCATCAGGTGGAATACATGGCTCCAGCAAGAACTGTTCCCACTTGTCTCGGCTGGACTCTCTGTAATCATCGCTGAAGAACTCCTTCAGCCTTTTTCCGATGAGTCTGCATTGCATCCTCTTCATCGTTGATGGCGGGGGCTGCATCCGCACCACTCGCTTCAAGGAAAACATTTTTTTTTCTTACTTCACTCATGTTTTCATCGAAAAACCTTCCAAGCACGTCCGCACCACAACATCTCAACTTTTCAGAATGCCGCAAGCGCACCACAGGTCATGTGATAAGAACTAAACATTCAGCTTCATCCTCAGCCAAGATGAAGGAACAGCTGATCATAGCTATATATGGATTGCCATTTTGAAATAAATTTAGTAGCAGAGCTACTAAGAGTGATTTTTTGTGCTGCAAATCCATTTATCATTTGCTGGAATTTCCGCGTCTTCATGTAGAGAGCGTGTCATTGTTGCTTAGCAACGGCAGACGCCTCAGGAGCGCTTCTGCCCGAGTGCTTTGGAAAGAAGGAGAAACCAGCGCGCCTAGCATTTTCCACTCGTTTTTAGGCACGATATGTGAACGGCCCCATATTAATGAATTATTTTTTGCTTGCAGATGTCACAGGTCGGAGCGGACCACAGATGTCGTGAGTCTCGCCCCTCCCTAGTTTCCACCTCGAGGAGGTCCCAAGAACACCCCAATGACCAGACACACGAGAGAGAGTGAGTATAATTAAAACAAACTTTATTTAAATTATCTAAAAGGTGTGAAGGGAAGGGAAAAGGGAATCTAAAATCCACTCTCGGGGCCAAAGAGTATAGGTCCGAGTCGCTTCTGACTCTGTCACGGGACTCTCAGGTAAGCCTGTAGGCAATTTGTGTCCTTTCCCTCACGTGACTCAACAGGGTTTTTCTCAGTAGTGCCCTTGTGTTTCTCCTCCAGGAGAACCATCGGTGGGGCCCTTCCAGTCCCTGCACGCAGAGTAAAGAAGGCAAGTAATTCTAATGAATTGAGTGGAGTGCGTACCTGACGCCGTTCGCCACGAGATTCTGGGTCCACGGTTGGAACCGCCTAAAAGGTCCACAGGTAAGTATGCAGGTGAATATATTGGAGTCTTGGCCTTTGGTGTATAGGTAAGTATGCAGGAAAGATAAACAATCCTTAGCTTCGATTTTCATCCAGGTAAACCCTACGGATGGAGTTTGCAGGTGAGTATGCAAGGGCGATGCACTGGTATTTCACTCGGGGCGTACAAGTAAGTATGCAGAAGGACAACTGGGTCTTTACTTTGGACGTACAGGTGAGTATACAAGGGCAACTAGAGCTTGACTCTGGGCATACAAGTAAGTATACAAGGACAATATGCTGGCTCTTAGCTTTGGGCGTACAGAAGGGTATACAAAGGCAATATGCTGGCTCTTAGCAGTGGGCGTACAGTAGAGTATACAAAGGGCAAGGCTCTTAGCAGTGGGCGTACAGTAGAGTATACAAAGGGCAACTGGAGTTTGACTTTGGGCATACAGGTAAGTATACAAGGGCAATACGCTGGCTCTTAGTTTTAAGCGTACAGATGGGCTTACAGGGGCAACTGGAGCTTTGCTCTGGGCATGCAGGTGGGTATACAATGACAATACTGAATGGATACAACTCACAGACCCTCGAAGAGGTGGACATCAGGCTTTAGCCCTTTTCAGCTCGGGAGTCTAGAGAAGGTGTATATGTCACGACAACTGTGGTCTTCTTCACCGGGGCAGACTTCCCAGACCAACACTCAACACGGTCACCTCCAACCGTGGAAACTCTCCCACGACGACTCAGAGCCTCAAGCTCAGACCTGTAGGACTGGTAACAGACAGACAGAGTTTTTTCATAAATTTACTTAGCTTCAGTGAATATTTGCAGAAAGACACCACCTCTCGAATTTGACCAAGAGTGGATAGAAGTACAGATTGAAGTTGATGCACGTTGGGCCTTCCACGGCCTCAGCTGGTGCCACCATGCTGGGTGACTTCAGGTAGGTTTTGTGCCACCGGGTATGTATCTCAGGAATGACTCGAACGCTTCCCTCTCCTCTCTTCCAGACAACGGACCAGAGATCTAGACAGGGGCGAACCTCTGAAAGCACTCCACAAACAGGTATTCATACACAAGGGCTACACAGCTGGATGTTCATATAGCAGCCAACACTTCTCTCAGTCGTCTAGAGGGTGATTACTGACGACATGACACAGCACGACACTGCAGACTTCAAGTGTACACACAGCAAAGAAAAGGACTCACCCACTGCACTCCACACACTCACAGTGAATTAGGGTCAAAACCACATAGGACCGGGGATTAGTTCCTGGACGTTGGGGGCACCGATGCAACAGACGGCCAGAGGAAACGTCACAGCCACGACAAGGCACCAGACTCCTTTTTTGCTGGTCCTGGCTCACCCACCAATCCTATTACGGTGGGGCCGCTCACACTGGTCACAACTCACAAGAGGTATATGGATATTCCACACTTACAAAGTAACTGTTGACACGACGAATATTTCAGTGTACTCACACTTTCATTAACACTGGATCTTTCCACTTCTCTTCCAGATAACCGACATCCGACACAACTGGCAGCACGATCTCCTTCCTGCAATCCTAGCAGATCTTCAATGTGTGTTAACTTCACATCACACAATGCATCTGAACACAATGCTCCAATAAAGATATTCGTATTCTCAGCCCTGTGTGTGTATCTCTCTTTGCCCAAGCTCCACAGTACACCATACACTCTCTCTTCAACTCTCCCCTCTGCTCCGTTGCACCCACAATAACTACTGGGAATCACCAACCACTTCCTGTGTTTCTGATGCCCTATTTATGTGTCTCCTCTTCACCGAATTGCCCAATCAGTGATCGCCACGCTCAACAAGACACCTGTTCCCAATAACATGGCGATTTGGGTTCGCCAGCGTTCCCGGAAGCGACGGTGTTTGCGATATATGGTCCGGGCGGAACTAATCTTCCTCAATTTTTGTTCCGCCCCATCACAGTCACTCCGTGACACATACATCTTCAAATATGCCGTGTAGAATCACAGAAAGTGACCAAATTAGGTTTCGTGATTGTTTTTTTTTTTTTGCGAAATTCAAGTATCATTTTTATTTATCGAATAATTAGAGCAGAACGAACATTCAAATGTTCGACTTTCCGTGCACACCCCTAGTGTAAAGGTCAAGGATGTAAAACCATACTGGATGCCCATGATCTTCGGGCCCTTAGACGACACTGCACCACATACAGGAATGCGACTGTAATGGAAATCACAAAATGGGCTCAGGCAGAGGTGGGTAGTAAAGAGTTACATTACTTTGTTACATTTTTTGGGTAACTAATACTTCTGGAGTATATTTAAAGATGGGTACTTTTACTCTTACATAAGTAAATTTTGGTGGGACAATCTGTACTTTCCCTTCGTTACTGTAGGTGAAACTCCTCTTGTTACTTTATCTTAATGCAATAAAAGTTATAAATGCTTCAATTTATTCCAAACATGCCATCTACTTGTCTCTTGACAATGGGCGATGCCCATTCGCGAATGATTCATTCTTTTGAGTCAATTCTGTTCAAAGGCTTGATCAAACCAGTTGGCAAATCATTGAATTGGTTCATGAATCAGTTTCAATGATTCATTCAGTTCCCTGCCATGTGTGCTGAGCCATCTGAAGCAGTTCTCACTCAGAGTTGTAACAGAAAGTTTAAGAACATCAAGAGCGTTGAAGACATGGCTTTGAATCGGCAATGAATTGAAAGCAAATCTGCAAAGGATATTGTTTGCTAGCGATGAAGATCTTTATTAGATGAACACCACATGTGCTGTCTACAGTTCGACAGGTAAACCTAAAACTTAGGCTAAACTCAATTACTGAGGTATGGTATGTGTATTTGGCGTGCTGTCCGGGGAAGTGCTCCGAGCTCGGGAATGGCCCGAACCTAGAGTACCCCCGTTTCCCCGTCTATTTATAAAGTGAACTTGAAGTGAGGAGATGGGGTGGAGGAGGGATGCTGATAAACCGTCAATGGATAGAGGCAAGTCAGCGGTATGTATACTATGGTATTGATTACTTGATTGTGGTCCATCGGTGTTGATTAGGCTAAGTATCTGACACGCTCCTCCCGAACCTTGTTACTAAAACATCATGTCTTGTACATGTAACTTATAACAGATGGAAGGAAGCACCTTCATAGATTATCAACATAATCTATGAAGGTGAAAAACTAGGTATTTCATGATATAGTTCATGCATCTGGGAATCTTTCTAATAAAAAATTACATAAATAAATAATGCTTAATAATAATTTGCTAAAATGCTGTTGTAACTGCATGACAACCCCCCCCCCCCCCCACACACACACACACTTGTGCAGCCTCAAAAATAATGAGGGTTATGCCTCATTATTAAGGAAAGCCTTTGCCTAGACACAATTAATATTGATATATCCACAATATTTACGCTAGTAGAAATATAAATTTGTTTACATTTAGCGGAACAGAGAGAACAAGATCTGTCAAAGTGCATTTGGTTCGTTATGTTCAGGTTATCGGTAACTTAGTGGTAGTGAGGAGTTTTCACTCTTCTCCGTGTCAGAGGTTATTTATGCATGTATAATACATACTTTAAAATATAATTTATTGCAGTGATGGAAATCAGAATTTTCATGAGAATGAGTCATGATCATTCATAAAATAATTATAATATATTGATTTATTACCAGTGCTGGAAACAGTTTTGCTGCTTAATATTTTTTGGAACCTGTGACATTTTGTTTAGGATTATTTGATGAATTGAAAGCTAAAAAGAACATCATTGATAGTAGATCAACATATTGGAATGATTTCTGTAGGATTATGTGACACTGAAGACTAGGCTGATGAGATATATATGTATATCTTATCAGTGGAAAACTTTTCTGTGTCAGACAAATCAAAATTTGAAGTTCTTTTTGGAAAACTGGGACGGCATGACATCCGGACTAAAGAGGACAAAGACAACCCAAGTTGTTATCAGAACTCAGTTCAGAAGCCTGCATCTCTGATGGTATGGGGTTGCATGAGTGCGTGTGGCATGGGCAGCTTACACATCTGCAAAGGCACCATTGATGCTGAAAGGTATATCCAAGTTTTAGAAAAACATATGCTCCCATCCAGACGTCTTCTCTTTCAGGGAAGAACATCATTGCATTCTGTTTTTATCCACAATTTGTACAGTGTCCAAACTTTCGTGTTTGTGTTTGACCTTTATTAATAACATTATTAACTGTCTTTACATTTATTTTGAAAGACAAAGCTCGCAAGTATGGAAAGGGGCGTTACATTTCTGACGAGTGCTTGCGTTGTTCAGCCAATCATAATGCACTTTGAGAGAGGCGGGGCATAGAAGGCCTACAATAATGTACAGTATTTGAAAAATAATGTGTTTTTTTTTTTACATTAAAGCATGTCAACATGTTATGTTACACCAAATACACAAAATAATGATCTTTAAAAAAGCACCATATGACCTCTTGAAGTAATTTAGTAAATATGGCAGCATTTAGTGCCATAATATTTTTTTAATATAATCAAAATTACGAGATTAAAGTTGTTATATTGTATGTATAAGGTTAATTCACGTGATAATCCCACCTACAAAAAATATAAAAAAAAAAAATATATATATATATATATATATATATATATAGAGAGAGAGAGAGAGAGAGAGAGAGAGAGAGAGAGAGAGATTGCGGCCACGCTAGAAATAAAGAACATTAAATATTATATTCAGGTATTTACAGTATGCCATCAATAAAACTGCTTTTGAATAGTCATGTAATGTTATTTACCTCAGAAAAGACAGCAATAAGGAGTGTTGGAGCCCACATTACATAAACATTTGTACATGCCCCCCAAATGTTATTTGTATTTGGGCCTGGGGCTGACTTGCTATTTATCTGAAGATATTTTAAAATAAGTTTTAGAGCATCCTGGTGTTATCAGAGAACTACTCCAACATTAAGTAAGCAAAACTGTGTTTTATAATTTTTTTACTAATGTGAATAAAATATTGAATCAGTTTATAATGCTGTAGCTGATGCAATATTTTAGTTACAGAAATGAAACACTATATATTTTACAGTGCAATAGTATATTGAATAACTCATAGAAATGCAATTTATGTAAGCAGAGAAGGAAAAGGGCCAGATCATGGGTCAACGTTCACAGCATACCCTTTAACTCATTACTCTAGACTGTCTTAAGACTGGTTAGATGCTGGCTGTCAGTGGGGAATAGGATTACAAAGAGCCAAAAGAGAGAGAGAATTGCTTGGGAGAAGAAGATTGCAGTGCCCTCATCATTCCCAGCGCAGAATAATTGTATGAAATCGCCAGCTGGGGAAAAATATATGTTAACCATTGATTGTGGATGTGAAGCGGCTGCCTCCAGGGGTTTGTTTTATGTAATTTTACTTCTACAGCACACTCTAATTCAGATTTAATCACCAGAGTAGAAAGTGAAGTCCAGGTGATTGTACACTCACAAAATAAGTCAGTGCCGTAGGTGAAAACACGTTTGCAGAGGAAAATAAAGCATCTAAATACACTGACTTTTTTTTTCTTTTCTTTTTTTCAAATAGGTCTGTTCTTGTCTTCAGGCTGTGAAAAGTTTTTTAACTTGTTTTCCTGCCCCAGAAACAGCCCTGCTTCAAACTCTTTGACGATTCAAACTCTTCAAACTCTCACGATTGTTGAGGCAGTGTTGTTAGGTTGCGATGCTGAAACTAAGAAAGCAAAAAACTGTTTATACTTTTGAGTAAATTGGCATTTCAGTGCCTTACGCATATGAGAAAGCTTGAATATGAGAAAAAAAAAAGTGACACTTTATGGCTAAAATATTGTGTTTGGCTGTTTTTTTTTTTTTTTATTACAACAATCATCAAAATAATTATTGCTAAATTTCCACTTGTAATACTTAAATGAGTAGTTCACAGAAAATTAACATTTTCTAAAAATGTACCTACCCTCTATATAACATATAAATGAGTTTGTTTACTCATCAAAAAATGATTTGGAGAAATTAAGCATTAAACTTGCTCAACAATGGATCCTTTGCTGTGAATGGGTGTCAGTTGACATATATTATAAATAAATACTTGTAATAACATGTCAGATGCAAAAATTGCCTGTATTTCAATGCAAAGACTAAGATGACATATTTTTGTAGACTAAAATCAGGAAACGGAAACAGGATTGGTTAAATAAGGTTTATACATCATCATTATACATCATCACTCTGAACAGGTCATCTACTTACTAGATGTTTTCACAGACTCATTGTTTTTATAATTATGCTCAATTGTGTCAATCACAAGTGATGTTATGTGAGTGTGGTGTAGATAATTTATAGCCAAATGCCTTTTTTTTTTTTTGAAGGATATGATGTGTAGCCAAGAATTGTGATCCATAGTCGGAATTTGTGATCTGTGTTTAACCCATCCAAGAACACACACGCTTAGCAGTGAGTAATGAATACACACCATGGACAGACACCTGGAACAATGGGCAGCATTATTTTTTTATTTTATTTATATATTTTATTTTTTTTGCTGTGTCACCCGGGTAGCAGTTTTTGGGGTTCAGTGCCTTGCTCAAGGGTCTCACCACAGTCGTGGTATTGAGGGTGGAAGAGAGTGCTGGACATTCATTCCCCCACGTACAATCCTTGCCGGTACAGAGACTCAAACTCATGACCTTTGGGTTACAAGTCTGATTCTCTAACCATTAGGCCATGACTGCCTACTCTTCCCCATCGAGTGAACTTGCGCTCTGTCAGAATGCTTTGGGATGGCCTCTGTATAACCACATCCTGAAGCACATGTGAAATCAGTTCAATAGAGTTTGTCAGATGTCACGGCCAGGGTGACATTGTGACAAGGAATCTAAAACTATATCTATTGTAAACAGCTTTAGCTTCTACTTCTTCAGCAAGAGTTGTGTCTGAATTGTGTGTTTTGTGGGAGTGCACTAAATTAATTATTTGATTATATTGAGCAAAGATATGAGACATGCTTTTTGTGTGTGTTTTAGGTGTGTGTTCCGCTGTGCCCATATTTTATTACAGATGGGAATTCATACGATCTATGCATTGCTTGTCTAGAAGTGGTTCATGCATGATCAGCTTTCGAGGGAGCTGATTGTGTGGATTCCGAGTGTCTGCTGCTGTGCACACTCCACTCCCACCTAGCGCTCTTCGGGGATGGTGCCCTTGCCTATGGACCTTGCTGTTCTAGTCTGCTGTGGAGATCACAGATGAATCTAGTGTAGGCACCGGCCCTTGCTTTTTCTTCACCCTCACCCCTCTAGACGCAGTGCTCTCTCTCAGGGCTCAGAAGAATGCACTGCAGGTTCACCCTGAGTAAGAGCACAATACTTCATATGTCTTTCTCTGAGGAGGAGGCAGGGGCTAAGGCCCAGAAATGGAGGTATAGAGAGTGTTCAGCAAAGCTTTTTTGCATTTCAGGAGACCTCATGTTGTCCACTCTGGTTCTCCCTCACACATTTGCCTCCATGACTGGATGCTAGGGTACAGACATGGCAAAGGCTCCATTTGTATGCCTTTCATCCAAATGGAGAGCGTTCTCTAGGATGGGGCCAGTCTTTTGCTAGTATCTCTGTTCTGGCCAGCCCAAGTATGGTTCTCAAACCATGTGTCTCTCCTCAACAGCTCTCTATGGGAGATCCCAGTCAGATAGACATTCTGATTCAGGCACAATCATGCACCCTGTCCCAGAGTTATCTTGCTGTTTCCTCTGAGGTGGCCCACCTCATAGATTTTGCTATCTTAACTGAGGTTGTTGAGACTATTTTCCATTCCAGAGCTCCCTCAATGAGGAAACTCTTTGTGGTAGACCCTGTTCACTTCTTTGTGCGGTGGCCATCAGCTGGATCCAGTTAACTGTCCAATTGGTTCAATGCTGGAGTTCCTGCAGGAACTGTTATCTGCAGGGTTGACTACCTCCACATTAAAGATGTAAATGGTAGCCATAGATGCTCACCACAACCCTTCAGGAGGTCAGTCTGTAAGGAGGAACCCATTGGTGACACATTTCCTCCGTGGAGCTTTAACTCGCACTAGAATCCTGGCCTGGGATTTGGCCGTTGTCCTAGAAGGATTGTGTGGAGCTCCTTTCGGGCCTATAGAGGAGGTTCATGAGAAGTTTTTGACACTTAAAACTGTCTTTCTCTTAGCCATTTCTCCTCTCAAGAGAATTGGTGATATTCTTGCCCTGACAGTGGCACCTTTATTTTTAGAGTTTTTGCTTGGACAAAGACTTTTCTGTACCCAGTGCATGGTTAGGTGCCGAAGGTGCCCACTAATGTTTCACGGCACATAGTGTTTCAGGCTTTCTGTCCCCCCCATTTTACAAATTTAGACCAAGAAAAGCTTAATTAAATGTGTTTAGTCAGACCAAAGGATGTTTATGTCCACAGAGCTCCCCTGTGTAGGAAATCAGATCTTCTTCTCATCTTTTTCTCATCATATATACTCTAACAGGATATGTGCGATGCGACGGGTTGGTTATCCCCCCTTACTTTGGGTCAGATTAAATAACCTAGACATGTGATCCACTAGGGCTCCAGAGTGAATCTGTCTTAGCTGTGCTTATATGACTTCAAACTAGGTATCCGTCAAGATGGAGTTGGCATTGTCGTTCATTCCCAAAGTGTTCTGATGCAGTGCGATTTACCATGAAGGTGAAGGTCTCGAGGTTATGACTGCAACCATGGTTCCCCAAAAGGAAATGAGGCGCTGCTTCGCCCATACTTTCTTCAACCCTGTGAATGACTTGCTTCAACCTAACAGAAGCTAACGCTGTTTACACCAGATGTGATTATAAGCTTCCTTAAGCTTTTATGTCAACCCGCCCATAATACCTTGCAACTCTGTTGGACTAATGTCACACGTTCTTCAGAATGTGGTCATGCACAGGCATTCCCAAAGTGTTCAGATGCAGTGTCTCCCTTTCATGGAACAATAAAACTTTTGTTAATTTGTGGAGATTATACTAATTTACAAAACTTTTTTTTTTTTAAACCAACCTGTGTTGGTCATAAACTTATTTTCTGCAATAATAAAAAAAACTCTAAAATCTGAATCTAAAAAATCTGTATAGTGCTATTATCATCCCTGTCCCATTTTTTTATTCTTCTAGGATATAGAGTTATTTTTCATAGACATTCTGTTTCCAGGTGCAGGCAGATAGCAGCTGAAGCGAGAGGAAGCAGCAGAGTACAATTCATTTTCAAGCAGTTTTGAATGAGAGGGTTGAATGGAAAGGAAAGTGGGTGCAATCCCATGAAACTGTCCAGAATATGGTTTCTGATCCATTTAAAGGCAACACAAAATAGTGTGTATGATACGATCCACCATTGATCACAGCAAATACATTTGCAACTGATTTATAGATTTATTTATTTTATAGTGCATTCATGTGTTGTTGTTAAACATAATAATAAAATATATATTTTAATACTAAATGGGACATTTTGAATTTTTGATATGCTCAACAAATATACTATTAATTTCTTTAGATATCAAAATGTAGTTTGTACCTACAAAAAGAAAACAATACTTGCAATTAGCCAGTTGGTAAGAAAAAAAAAAGTAATGTTTTCATTCATTCATTCATTCATTCATTCATTCGTTCGTTCATTTACAATTGCTGCGTTTATCTGCAAGTTTTTTAAACTTTGACTTTTTATAGGTAATTTTGAGTACAAAGCAACAAATGCCTTATTTTCTTTAATATTTATCTTTCTTAATTAGTTTTACTCGTTCACAGAGTCTTCCTTGAGAGTCAGGACTTTAATCCGTGAAAAGTGCTCGAATACATGGTTTTATTGTTTACTGCTTACACCTCCAGCTTTCTGCTGTGCAGAAACCTTGTGAAATTTCCCATCTGTTATGCTATCTGAAACACGTTTTATGTGGTCAGAGCCACACATTTTCCAGATTTGAGCTCTGCACTGAATCCGTATGGTAAAAAATGAACTAAATACTTAAAATTAGAAGCAGAAGGGAATAATATCCATTTGGGATCCAACAGGGTAATAATGATTTGCAGAAAGAAAAAAAAAAAAAAAAACGGAAACAATCTTTATAATTTTGCCAAACATTTAGAATATATTTTTTTAAACCTACCACCCTGTTGGACATAAAAATGTTCGATTTAGAAGAAGCACCTCAAATTCATAAAAAGCAACGGATAAGTGTGCAAGATCTGTTTTAAATTTGACTCAATGTAGAGGACAAAACAGTAAACAAGAGACATTAAAACAAGAGACATTAAAACAAGACTGTTTGACATAAAATATAGACATAAATATATGCTAAATATTACTATGAAACTATTACTGCAAAGCATTTGAACACGATGCACATCTGTTCCCCAAAAGTTTAATGGCAGCTCTTAAAATGAATTGTCAGACTCCCTGTATTTGTGGATGCAGTTATCAGTGTCATGTTGTTCCTCCTCTACATGGCTGCACACAGACATTTTGAGGGGCAGTGACTCAAAATGGGAGAAAAAAATAGGTTGAAAAAAAGAATGGGGGAACATCACACTTCATCATTACACAATACATTTGATTAGTAGCCATGCAATGAGACATGGTGATTGTCGTTAATAAGCGTTGCACTATATTTTAGTTTAAAAGGCTGAGTAATCTTGTATACTTCATATTTTATATTTCAGCTATTTTCTAAATTTGAATTGCTGATTAAATAATGCAAATATGCACAATTAGATTTATTTATATGGATTGGTGCCTGTTCGTTTTTTGTAACATCTTGATATCTTTGTTTTTTTTTTTTTTTGATTGAGGTTCCCCTTCAGAAACTTGAGCTGCATCAGAAAATGCTATGGGAACACTATCAGCGTGACCCTCTCTGAATAACATGTGTAATCAGTCCAATGAATGGGCGAGACGTCATAGGCAGGTGACGTAGCGACCAGGAAGCTAAAAAAAAAGCATGTGAGGTGGAACGAGCATAAGCTTTTCTGTCATTCACAAAGCTCTGTGTATGTGTCAGTCATACCATTCATGTCTTTGAGTCTTATTTACGGTTGTTTGTCAAAGTTGCACCATCACAACATGGCAAAGAAGGCAGAGCATAAGTCTAAGACAGAGAACTAAGACAAAGCATTTGGGGGCAAAAGCAGATTAGATTTCAGAATGTGTGTTCCTCCTTGCCCATGCTACATCATGAGCGGGATACACACAGTCTGTGTGTGGTCTGCTTGGGAGGAGAGGGGAGCGGAGCGCGCAGAGTCAGCTGAGTACATCAGAGACCAGTCTCGGGAAACTGGCTCACTTAGTACACTATTTAGCAGTGTGGAAACTACTGCCAAATGTTTCTCTTTGGTTCCTGCAGACTGTAGAAAAAGGCTATCACATTCAATGTGGGGCTCCGTCGCCGCCTTTTAACGGGGCCTTTCTCACACTGGTGGACCCCAAGCAGGCTCTGATATTGGAACAAGAAGTAAACACCCTCTTAAGGAAGGAAGCCATCGAGGTGGTACCTACTCATGACAGAGAGTCTGGGTTATACATCTGATACTTTATAGTTCCAAAGAAGGATGGATGGTTGCGTCCTATTTTAGATCTGCCTCAGTTAAACCACTCAGTCATGTGACTGAAGCTCACTATCATACAGGTCATGTCTCAGATCAGGTCCGAGGGCTGTTAAGTCACGATATGTTTAAAAGATGATTACTTTCATGTCTCCATCCTTCCCATTCACAGGAAGTTCCTAAGGTTTGCTTTCAGGGGCAAAGCTTACCAGTATTGAGTTTGTCCTTTTGGCCTAGCACTCTCACCCCGAACTTTCACAAAGTGTGTGGATGCTGCTCTGGCTCCATACGACTCCAGGGCATCCGCATACTAAATTATATCAACGAATGGGTGATTTTGGCTCAATCAGAGAAGATGGTGGTTCGACATTGAGATGTCATTCTCGCCCCATGAGAAAGTTGGGGTTAAAATTAAACAGCAAGAATATTGTACTTTCTAAATTAAAGAGAACCATTTATCTGGGCGTGGTATGGGATTCGACCATGTGTTGCGGTAGTCTGTGAGGGGATCTGCGCTCACTCCATTTGTCCAAACTAGACGGGGTCCATCTTCTATTAGTAGCCCCGTTCTGGCCTGGCAGAGTATGGTTTTCGGACCTGATTTCTCTCCTTGACAGCGCTCCATGGGAGATTCCTGTCTGGAGAGATCTCCTCTCACAGGTGGAGGGCATGATATTCCTCCCCTGCTCGGACCTGTGGATGGCCCCTGTGGGGGGCACATCTCATAACTTCTGGTTTCTCAAACGAGGTTGTTGAGACCATCCTCCAATCCAGAGCTCTCTCAACGAGGAAACTGTATGCCTTGAAGTGTAAACTTTTACATTTACATTTAATCATTTAGCAGACGCTTTTGTCCAAAGCGACTTACAAATGAGAACATTAGAAGCAGAACATTAGAAGAGAACAACAACAGAATACAAGTGCCATGACAAGTCTCAGTTAGTCTAGTATAGAACGCATAGCCAGGTATTTTTTTTATTTTTTTTTATAAATGAAAAGACAAGAAAAGGAAAAGTGCTGGCATTAGTTGGTTAAGTGCAGGTGAAAAAGATGAGTTTTTAGATGTTTCTTGAAAATGAGTAAATACTCAGCTGTATGAATTAAGATTGGGAGGTCATTCCACCAGCTGGGCACAGTCCAGGAAAGTCTGTGAGAGTGATTTTGAACTTCTTTGGGATGGCACCACAAGGCGTCGTTCACTTGCAGAGCGCAAACTTCTGGAGGGCACATACGATTTAACCAGAGAGTTTAGGTATGTTGGTGCCGTGCCAGTGGTCATCTTGTAGGCAAGCATCAGTACCTTGAATTTGATGCGAGCGGCTACTGGTAGCCAGTGTAACCTGATGAGGAGAGGAGTCCAGTCTGGAGAGAACAAGAGCTTGGACAAGAATTTGGGTTGCTTGCTCTGACATGAAGTGTCTAATCTTCCTAATGTTGTATAAGGCAAACCTGCAGGACCGGGTCTTTGTAGCAATGTGGTCTGTGAAGCTTATCTGGTGATCTATCAAAACTCCTAGATTTCTGGCTGTCCTCGAAGGAGTAATGGTTGATGAGCCCAGCTGCATCGAGAAGTTGTGATGAAGCAATGGGTTAGCTGGATTCACCAAGAGTTCTGTCTTCGTAAGGTTAAGCTGAAGGTGATGGTCATTCATCCAGCTAGAAATGTCACTCAGACAGGCTGAAATGCGAGCAGCTACCGCCGGGTCATCTGGCTGAAATGAGAAGTAGAGTTGAGTGTCATCAGCGTAGCAGTGATAAGAAAAGCCATGCTTCTGGATGACAGATCCTAATGATGTCGTGTAGATGGAGAAGTGGTCCAAGAACTGAGCCTTGAGGAACCCCAGTAGCAAGACACACGGAAGGATTTGTCAGAGAGGTAGGACTTAGCCCACAGGAGTGCAGTTCCAGAGATGCCCATGTTTCCTTCGCGGTTCGCTTAGGCCTCCAATAGGATCTAGTGTCCCCATGTGGGAACTGGCTGTGATGCTAGAAACTCTTTGTAAGCCTCCTCTCGAGCCTATTGAAGAAGTTGTTGATCACTATCTCACGATTAAGACTGCCTTTGTTCTAGATATTACTTCTCTAAAGTGAGTTCCAGATCTTCAGACCCTCACAGTGGACCCTTCCTGCTTAGACTTTGCGAAATTGCAAAGTATTGCAAAAGTATTTCTCTACCCTCGTGTAGGGGATGTACTCCTAAAGTCCCCTCTGGTATACCAGAGCCTATCGTGCTACAGGCCTTCGGTCCTCCTCCCTTCAGAGAGCCAGACCAGCAGAAGCTAAACTGTATGTGTCCAGTGTGAGCATATGTCCACAAAGCTGTCCTGTGGAGAAAGGCGGAGCAACTGCTTGTATGCAATGAAGAGGTCTTCCAGCCACATAACAGACCCTCAGTTGATGCATTTTTATTGCTTATGAGTCCTCTGATCTCCCCTCACCATTGGGGGTCAAGGCTCACTCGACCCGAAGTATGGTGGCCTCCAAGGCCTTCTTGACAGGTGTGTCTATGCAAATTATCTGCAAAGCAGCAGGATAGTCCACTCCCCTCGCGTTTGTCAGATTTTATGGTCTAGATCTCCGAGCCTCTTCTGTTCTCTCGTCTTAGCCATTCTCCTTGGATTCACACTATGCAGGGATTTGCAAGTCTGGCGGCGTGGGCATTCTCATTTCCATAGCATTTTCTGACGCAACTCGAGTTCCTGAAGGGGAACGTCCCAGGTTATGTATGTAACCATTGTTCCCTGAAGGGAACGAGATGCTGTGTCTCAAGGCAATACTTCTGGCATCCCTGACAGAGCTTGCTTCATTCCTAGAAGCTGAAGCTCATTCCACCTCACATGCTTTTATAACATTCCTGTTAGACATGAAATTCAGAGCTGGTCATGGTGATAGCATTCCCATAGCGTTTTCTGATGCAGCGCCTCGTTCCCTTTGGGGAAACCATGTTGACAGATGTAACCTTTCTTCTCAATGGCCATTAACAGGAAACCAAAAAGTTGTTTCAGTTTCAGATTTCTGCTATTACCGGCTTTTGCTTTTAAAACAAGTGTTTAGCAATGGCTATTGACTCAGATGGTGTTGCATAGATATTTGGCAACTTAGAAAAAGCTGACCCCGGATAACCTTTTATGCTTAAAAATGATTCCTTTATATATTTGTATTTGATCACCTCAGTTTATTCATAAATTACTGTGATTCATTAAAATGACAATTGATTACAATTTTGAAGGCAAAAATTACTTGACCTTCCTTTGATACAACACATTGTGAAATCCACTAGAACAGTCATTATTTTATGAGCTTGGCTCAGCTGCAGGTACGAGGTCTCTGTCTCTCAGAACAGAATGAGCGAGAGAGAACTAAACCTCTGCTGCTTGTTTGCCATCCTCCTCCTCAACCTTCCTAAGTAATGTGAAATTAAAGGCTTCTTCACAGTCTATAATTAGTCGACCCTGACACTAATTAGAAATGCACTGTATGGTGCCACTTCATATTAAACTGAATGGGATATTTTCTTTCATTTTCTGCTTCTGAAAATTAGTGCATATCGTAGGCTGAATGTTACAGGGGCAGAGAGAGAGAGAGGCACCACGCTCAAACCTCCACAAGAATAAAAAAAAAGCAGTGCTTAGATACCTGACCAAACACAAGGCCAGAGACACTGAGGGTCATACACCAGATGCATATTTGGAGTTGCAGCGTCCAGTCAATATGGATCTCTCTACTTTAGAAAAAAATAAAAAATAAAAGTATATATATTTAAAATAACTGTTTTATTAAATGTTTTAAAATGGAATTATTTATGTGATGCAAAGGTCTTTTTCTGACATTCTATCTATATCATTCTAATATGCTGATTTGTTTCTGACGTTTGATCAGTATCAATGAAAAAAGTTTTAATGCTTATTTTTATTTATTTAAGATTGTTTGATGAATATAAAAAAAATAAATAAAAGAACAGCCTTTAGTTAATTGTACACTTTCCAACACTATAAGCTTTTCAATAAGCCCCAGAAAGGTTAAGGGTAACTTGCCATTCATTCATGTATTCAGAAAGAAAAAAAAATGGCATGAAAAAATGTAACTAAAACTAACATCGCAAACCAGCAGAGTATGTCCTGAACATCTGTCAACATAGCTGCACAGGACCTACATTTACAAATACTACTATGCTAGGTTCATGAATATTAATTTGATTACATGAACAGGCACTCTGGTAAGGTTACTTAGCAAAGTCAGCATGCCCTGATTAATATTCATGCCTTGACGTCACAACCAGGCAGTTGTTTCCCCCCTAACTTAAAAACTAGCCTGAAGGAAAGCTGGGTAGAGGCCTTTTTAATGTTATGTTTTATTTAGAATATAAGTTGCGGTGAAAGCGTTGCAGAGAAATGCACTTCTACCTTCAGAGAAATGTCACAAATAACACGCTAAAAAGCATTATTAACTTAAGGTTGACGGCTGGATCTGAGAGTAATGGTTAAAGAAATTGCGAAGGTGGGGAAAATGTTTCTCCTTCACAAATCCTTCAGGGAACATGATCTTTACTGTGGTTTTGATGTTTTCAGGAACATTCAGCATCCTACGGCTAATTAATAGAATAGCTCTGAAATCTGACAGCGATGCACTTTAGAGTACATCCTATTTTTGATGAGCTGTCTGGCTCTTAGGTTTTCAAGTTTTTACTGAGCTTGTTTATTAAATATACAGCTGTGATGTTTAAAGTCTATATAAAATAGCATACACAACTCGTTTTACTCTCATAATGTGATGCATTAGATCATGACTTCATTTTATCAATTGGGAATTTATGGAATTCTGAAATGTCCTCATGCAACACCAGAATGAAGCTAGATGGATGAAGAAGCTAAACTAGTTGTATTCTATTATACAAGTTATTAATTGAAATATTAAAAACATAAAATGTTATTAAGAATGACTAATAAAGCATGTGCATTAAGCCAAAGAGTGTGCATTAACAAATGAAAGAACCAGTTCTGATTGCCTTATTGTCAGATAAATTTGAAGGCACTCTCTCTCTACAGTTTGGCCTTCCATCAATGGTAGAATTTTAATCCAGGTTTTTTTTTTTTTTTTTTTTTCATCACTCTTCCAGCTGTATACATTTTGTGTTGACTACAAAAACAATGATGCATGTTTAGTTGTGATGCAGTGAAGTGATCTACTCAGCCCAGAACAATCATATTGCACTGCCTGCTATTCACTTTTACAGTGTTGCTGAAGATAGCAGTTACTTCTGAATTGAAATGGATTTTTTTAAGTCTGAATTGTAAGATAAACATTGAATCTTATTAGCAAGATATGATGTTTATATATATATATATATATATATATATATATATATATATATATATATATATATATATATATATATATATATATATATCCATTAACCTAAGCTCTCAGTTCAGCATTTTCAGCTATTTTCCCATAGTTGCTTCTCTAAATGACTCAAAATGCTTAAATCACCTAATTATGCATGCATGAAACATCATAAAACCTCACCAGACAATAGTAAAAAACTAGACCCAGCAATTCAGTCATGAAGGCCTCACACAAAATTTCCTTTATGTTTTGCCGCAGGACAGCAATTGTGGGTGTAAAGTAATATAAAAAGTATTACTTTTTGGAGTTTTTTTTCTTTCTGTTTTTGTTTTCTGTTTACAAAATTCAGACTTTTTTTTTTTCTCTGTTTATGAATTCATTAATTTTTTTGAGCTACATTGATGTTATTTCTCACAAAGTTTACATCTTTGTGTGAGCGTGTGGTTCGATTTCAAGAAACAACAACAAAAAAAAAAGTTAAAAATAAAGTGACGCGTGGCCAATTATGGTGACCTATACTCGGAATCTGTGCTCTGCATTTAAAGGGTTACACGACCCCAAAATGATTTTTTAAATTTTTTTATTAATCACTTACCCCCATATTTTTCCAAACCTGTAAAAGCTATGTCCATCTTCAGAACACAATTTACGATATTTTGGATGAAAACCTGGAGCCTTGTGACTGTCCCATAAACACCCATGAAAATTACACTGTCAAGGTCCAGAAAAGAATAAAAAGTATCGTCAGCATAGTCCATCTGCTATCAGTGGTTTAACCATAACATTATGAAGTGACAAAAATACTGTTTGTACGCAAAGAAAACAAAAATAACTACTTTGAACAATTTGAACATCCGCTGAATGCAAGGTCGGCCCAGTATGAATATTCCAAGGCCAACAATCCATTCTCATGGTCAAAGTTTGTATAAAAAGACTTTATGGTAACCATACAGGTGGAATCATCAATGTTATTCAACTCTTGAATTTTTCAATACATCGGTAATGATGGCAAAAATGGCTTGATAAAATAGTCAATATATTTTGAAACTGGTTCCGTTAAACGACTATTGCCACTAATCACTGGTCTGCTAGCAGGGTTCTCTAAATTCTTATGGATTTTTGGGAGCAGAAAAAATGAAGCCAAATTAAGAGTTTTGTTCCATAAAAAATCAAGTCAATTTTTTGAAATCCAACCACTATCTAGTTCTTACTTAAGGCTATCTGTAGGGTCAAATGTAAGCCTTTGATGATATTCTCTGTTCTCCAATTGTCTATTAGCCTCTGCGATATATTTGCACCTCCTCTTTGACTATTCTCTCATTTTTATCCTGCTTGTTAGTCTCACTTTCTTTTTTAGATATATTAGATTAGGTAACTTGTCCTATTTTTTTCAGTATATAACTGTCACAAATCGCACACACAAACAGGGAGATTCAAGTGCAGTGTTTTATTACGGAAATCCAAAAATCTAAATCCAGTCAAGCAAAAGTTCACAATCCAGGTAAGCAGTCAGAACAAGAAATGTTAATGTCCACATGGAAACACGAAACACCAGGGAACATGAAAAAGCAGGGTGACAAAAACCAAAGACTCCATGAAACAGATAGAAACAAACTGGGTATATATGGACAGGTGGAAATTATGAAAGTGGGGACAGCTGAGTGCAATTAACAGGTGTGCAATTAACAGTGATGAATTGTACAAAGGCTTGTGGGAAATCTAGTGCCTGCCGTGGGGTGACTCTATGGGGAATTGAGACCACTAGTGGACACCCTGGGAAACAGACCAGACACTGTGCCATTACAAAAATGTAATGGTAAGTAAGGCTGAAATAGAGAACTTGAACAGGTTAAGGATGGCCTCCGTGGCCATGATGAGATGGTCGATGGCCACCATGGCCATGACAGGGCAGGCGGTGAGTTCATGGATGTCCTCCATGGCCATGACAGGATAGGACGGGTGCTCTGGAAGTTAAGCTGAGACGTGACGAGGCTCTGGAAGTTCAGCTGAGACTTGGTGAGGTTCTGGAAGTTCAGCTTAGATGTGACGAGGCTCTGGAAATTAAATTCAAGTTTTCAATTCAATTCAAGTTTATTTGTATAGTGCTTTTTTACAATACAAATCGTTACAAAGCAACTTTACAGAAAATTATGTTTCTACAATATTTAGTAGTTGCTTATAAGTGGTCAGTGTCAGTTTGTGCACGTTTGACAGGATTTTTAGAAAAATAAATACAAGACGTAGCCAGCCAGACGATGATCATTATTAATATTATAAATAATTATTTTATGATGATTCAGGGTTAGCATCATCTGAGGTCCTATGATGTTCAGCATCATCTCTTCTCAGGTATACTGGATCCAGACTGGAGCTTGTGTAAATCCTTGTTACATCCCGTGGCAAAACATAGAAACAAAATAGAGACATCATTAGCATAGCTGCTGATCCAACAAAGTAAAATTAGTTTAACCCAAGCTAATGAATAAGAATGCACATTTGATCAGATGCAACTACACTCACAATTTAAGAGATACATTATTCGAATGCTTGGCGAAAGAAATGCGTTTTTAATCTAGATTTAAACAGAGAGTGTGTCTGCACCCCGAACATTATCAGGAAGGCTATTCCAGAGTTTGGGAACCAAATGCGAGAAAGCTCTACCTCCTTTAGTCGACTTATCTATCCTAGGAACTACCAAAAGTCCAGCGTTTTGTGACCTTAGGGAGCGTGATGGATTGTAACGTGGTAGAAGACTAGTTAGGTATGCAGGAGCTAAACCATTTAGGGCCTTATAGGTAAGTAATGATAATTTGTAACTGATACGGAACTTAATAGGTAGCCAGTGCAGAGACTGTAAAATTGGGGTAATATGATCATATTTTCTTGACCTCGTAAGGAGTCTAGCTGCTGCATTTTGGACTACATGTAGCTTGTTTATTGAAGAAGTAGGAAAATCACCTAGAAGTGCATTACAATAGTCCAGTCTAGAGGTCATAAATGCATGAACTAGCTTTTCTGCATCAGAAACAGATAACATGTTTCATAGCTTGGCAATGTTTCTAAGATGGAAGAATGCAGTTTTTGTAACATGGGAAATATGATTTTCAAAAGACAAATTGCTGTCTAATATAACACCCAGATTTCTGACTGTAGAGGAAGTAACAGTACATCCGTCTAGTTGCAGATTGTAATATACAAGATTCTGTGTAGTGTTTTTTGGTCTAATAATTAAAATCTCGGTCTTATCCGAATTTAATTGGAGAAAATTATTTGTCTTCCAATCTTTTACATTTTTAACACACTCTGTTAGTTTAGATAATTTAGAAGTTTCATCTGGTCTCGTTGAGATATATATCTGAGTATCATCAGCATAACAGCGGAAGCTAATTCCATATTTTATAATAATATTACCAAGGGGCAACATGTATATTAAAAATAGAAGGGGGCCTAAAATGGATCCTTGTGGCACTCCATATTTTACTGATGATAAATGAGATGACACCCCATTTAAGTAAACAAAATGGTAGCGATCGGACAGGTAGAATCTAAACCATCTTAAAGCCTGCCCTTGAATACCTGTATAGTTTTGTAATCGATCTATGAGTATGTCATGATCTATGGTGTCGAACGCAGCGCTAAGATCAAGTAAGACTAGAAATAAAATTCAGCCTTGATCTGACGCAAGAAGCAGGTCATTTGTAATTTTAACAAGTGCAGTTTCTGTGCTATGGTGGGGCCTGAAACCTGACTGAAATTCTTCATACAGATCATTTTTATGCAGGAAGATGCTCAATTGAGCAGACACAACTTTTTCAAAAATTTTAGACATAAATGGAAGATTTGAAATTGGCCTATAATTTGCCAGTACACTAGGATCTAGTTTTGGTTTCTTAAAAAGAGGCTTGATAACCGCCAGCTTGAATGGTTTTGGTACGTGACATAAAGATAACGACGAGTTAATGATATTGAGAAGCGATTCTTTGGCTACAGGTAACAACTCTTTCAATAATTTAGTGGGTACAGGATCTAATAAACATGTTGTTGGTTTAGATACAGTGATACTTTTATTTAGTTCTTCCTGTCCTATGGTTGTAAAGCACTGTAGTTTATCTTTGGGTGCGATGGATGAAACTGAAGTGTTAGACGCTGTAGAATCTACATTCGCTATTGTATTTCTAATGTTATCTGTTTTATCAGATATGAAGAAATTCATAAAGTCATTACTATTAAACGTTGGTGACATATTTGAATCAGGTGGCGTCTGATAATTTGTTAATTTAGCCACTGTGCTAAATAAAAACCTTGGATTGTTTTGGTTACTTTCTATGAGTTTGTGTATATGCTCTGCCCTAGCAGTTTTTAGAGCCTGTCTATAGCTGGACATACTGTTTTTCCATGCAGTTTTAAAAACTTCCAAGTTAATTTTTCTCCATTTGCGTTCAAGACTACGAGTTACTTTCTTGAGAGAGTGAGTATTACTGTTATACCATGGCACAGTACGTTTTTCTCTAACATGCTCTGGGGCACTCGTCGGCCTTCAGGATCACAGGTATCTGCGCAGAAACATCGAAAACACGAGCACCAGGGAAACAATAAGTGTGCACTTTTCCTTCGGCTAACGTAGCACGGACGTGTCGGATGATGGAGTCTCCAATGATCACAGCGTCACGTCCTGTCTCGTGGAGGGGAGCGAAGCGATTCCGGATGGAGATCTCGAAGACAGGAGAGGGAGAAGTCGTCACCCGGGGCCCGGCTCGCATCCTCCGCTGTGGATGCACCCAGGGTCCGTGGTGTCCCAGCGCCGGAGTGAAGGATATCTGGGAAGATAGTGTCCTGGGTGCACCGGGCCTGTGAAGAGAAACACACGGAGTAGACGTGGTGGGACTGTTAACAGCACGCTGTTTTACTTACCCCGGACTTGTTAGCCTCAG
Source organism: Carassius auratus (assembly GCF_003368295.1). Taxonomy (NCBI): domain Eukaryota; kingdom Metazoa; phylum Chordata; class Actinopteri; order Cypriniformes; family Cyprinidae; genus Carassius; species Carassius auratus. The sequence goes on from NC_039251.1 coordinate 29,546,500, forward strand.
GCTGGGATGATTCCAGCACGGCTCTCTGCTCTCTCAGCTGGGTCTGCCTCACCTCCAGGTCATGAATCTGCTTCCCCACGGCCTCGAGCTTGAGCTGCACCGAATGCAGCTTGATCGTGTCCCCACCTACAATCAAAGGTAGACATTCATCCACCATTAAAGCAAGTAACAGTGAGTACAGCAGTGGTAATGTGTGTGAACAGATTATTAGCAATATAAGCGCGTTTAGCAATAACCACGCTTGCTGATGCTAACTGGCTATAAGCTAATAGCGGAGCCGGGAGATCAAAATAAAACTAGTGATAGCGAGGCGCTCTGATTATTTTTGTTGTAGAATACAATAGAGGATATATTCACACATTATATAAACGGAAACAATGGTGTTTAAATTGATTTTTTAAGTTAAAAATAGTCGATAACAAGAATATAGTGACTGAGCTCAAACGCAGTACAGACACCAACAACAAACAGGAAGTGACGAATTCAGCTGAGACATGACGAGGCTCTGGAAGTTCAGCTGAGATTTGACAAGGCTCTGGCAGATCTGTGGTGATTTGATTGGGTTCAGGAATATCACATGTGACTTGACTTGGTTCAGGAAGCTCAACAGTGGCTTGACTTGACTCATGAAGATCATTGGTGACTTGACTTGACTCACGAAGATCATTGGTGACTTGACTTTGCTCCTGAAGATCATTGGTGACTTGACCTTGCTCCTGAAGATCATTGGTGACTTGACCTTGCTCCTGAAGATCATTGGTGACTCGACTTTGCTCATGGAACTGTGGTCTTGCTTGACTCATGGGTGTTAATGGTGACTTGACCTGACTCAGGGAGGTCAACGGTGATCTCACTAGACTCTGGGAAATCAGTGGGGACCTGATCAGTGGGGACCTGACTCGACTCTGGAGAGTCAATGGGGGCCTTTACTCGACTCTGGAGGGTCAACGGGGGCCTGATCAGCGGGGACCTGACTCGACTCTGAAAAATCAAAGGGGACCTGATCAGCAGGACCTGACTCGACTCTCGAGAGTCAACGGGGGCCTGACTCGACTCTGGAGGGTCCACGGGGACCTGACTCGACTCTGGAATGTACACGGGGAACTGATCAGCAGGGACCTAACTCATCTGTGGCTGCCATCTTGTGTGGTGGCACTGGGCTGGCAGCCAACTTGTTCTGCAGCGCTTGGCTGGCAGCCATCTTGTGCAGCGGCGCTGGGCTGGCGGCCATCTTGTGCCTTGGCGCTGGGCTGGCAGCCATCTTGTGCCGTGGGTCATGGCGCTGGGCTGGCGGCCATCTTGTGCAGAGGGGCTGGGCTGGCGGTCATCTTGTGCACCGATGCTGGGCTGGCGGCCATCTTGTGCATAGGTGCAGACACTGTGACAATAACTGCTCCACATCAAAATGAACCTTCTTAACGAAAGCATTTACATTTATATAATTTACTGTAAGATGTTCACCTGAAATGTTAAGTTCCTGCTCCTTGTGTATGGACAGTCCGGACTTTTTTTTCGCCCTCTTCTATTGGGTTTCTTATTCCTCTTCTCTCCCTTCTGCTCCACTCCCTGATAATATCTGCTGGGGTTATATCTGGATATATCTATATATCTATATATTGTTTCCATTTCCATTTCAATCTTTTCTTCCAATTCTTTTATTTTGGTCTCCTCACAACATGACTTAACTGACTGTGTCACTTCATCAATCTGCACTTGAAAATCTTGTAAATCTTTTTTTGATTCCTCAATTAAAATCATGCGTTCAAAAGAATATTTGTTCAAAATAGCTTCCCACTTATTTTTTTAGATCAGTTTGATCTTGTCCTCCATATGCAGGAAACGTTTAAATATGTACTGTAGTCCTCTAGGGATCAGTCTCTTCCTCCAATAATCAAAAAGTGTTATACTTCATAAATATCTTGCATTTAAAGACTAATATTATTCAAAGATCACACAATCCTCATCAGTCTCCTTAATTAAAAACATTTCAGGCTTAACATTAAGGAATGTGCATTGTACACAGGTAGTGGTCCAAATAAAGTTAAATTTTAATATTTATATCAGTAAGTCTCGATCGATATGTTAGAAAAATGATCATAAATTTTAACTATATTTGGCAAAAAAAAAATAAAAAAAATTTTTTTTTTAAATACATTAGGCTATTTTTTTTTTTACTAGGGCAATCAATAGCTTATCAAGGTGAAAAGCTACCAAACAGACAGAGAACGTAACAAAAAGAAGTCACAAGTAGAGGCAAACAACAGAAATGCAGAATGATAAAAACAATAAAAAGAGACAGTGCTGTTATATTTTCACTCTTGGACAGTGCTTTTAGATTTGAGGACTTTAATTAAATGTTGTATAACACTATATAGAATTAAACAAAGAGACTCTCCCTGAAGTCATAAAATATCTAAATACCATTTCACAGATGCTATACATTCTCAAGAAATAAGAAAATGTTACATGAAGCAGATGTGGAAGGCAAGCTTGAGTGAAAGAGACCAAAAGAGTTTGGCCAGATGAGGTTAAGTGAGTTAAGTTGGTTTGGAAGTCATCGAAATTAGAGCCACAAGGTATTTAGCCAGAAGACAAAAGTGGCTGAGTGGAGAAGAGGCCTGCAGAGATATGATTAAAACTCTATCGATCTGGTTCTGCAATTGCTTTCTCCCACATTATATGAGCCATGTTTGATTCAGCTCAGCTGTGTGAAGTTGGACTCAGTGATGAGTTGGGCACAAAGTACAACATTAAGGCCAGAGAGGTCTACATTTGCTTTATTTGCATGCTTGAGAATGCTGCAATTTTCATTTTAAAATGTTTGTGGAGGCGGAGGCGTGGTTTAGCGAAGCCTGCAGCAGGAGAGAGAGTCGGGAGACGAATGGTGAGTAAACGGGGTGAACAGAAATAATCAACACCTGTCTCTTGTTTCAGTAATTGGCGTGGAGAGAGCATTTAATGCCAGGAGAAACCGGAGTAGTTGAGAGAGAGAAGGACTGCTGACGACCAAATGAGTGGAAGCCGCAACCCGGAAGTGTGTCCCGCATTATTGTTGACGATGTGAGTGACACCGTAGTTTAAGCTATTTGTTTAATAAAAATGTCAGCAATCAAGCCGACCACTCGTCATCTTCCTTTCGACTTGGTGGTGCTGGAGCAGTTCATCGCTTGGCTGCCAAAGACTGCCGAGTGGGTCCAGTGCCACCGTCCCACGTCGCTGGACTCGCCCATCCACCTGGCGGAGGACCACATGGTGGCGTGCCCAAGGGTCGGCGAACCTCTACCCTCTGTCTCTCTCTCTTCTTCTCTTCCCCCCTCCTTCTTTCTCTCGCCCTGTCCCTCTCCTTAGGTCCCGAACACCCGGCCCACCTTGAAACATCTGTACCATCGACGGCCAGCTTCTCCAGCCTACCCAAACGCTCTCCTATCCTTATTTTGCCATTTTAGAAGATTTATTGTATCGAGTGACCCAAGACGCTGGGACCAAGGAAGATACGACCCAATTGTTAGTTCCAAGGAGCCGCAGGGAAATGCTTTTCCAAGCAGCTCATTCTAATCCAATGGCGGGCCACCTGGGACAGGCTGCCACACTAAATCGTCTCATGACCCCTTTTTGGTGGTGCGCGTCTTGTCCTGAATGCCAGTTGGAAAACCCACTGGCCACCCCAAAAGCGCCATTGCGCCCCCTCCCATTAATGCAGGTCCCCTTCGAGAGATTGGTATGGACCTCATAGAGCCATTAGAGCGATCCACAAGAGGACATCATTTTGCATTAGTCACAGTCGATTATATAACACGATATCCTGAAGCAGTGGCCCTCAGTAACATTTCGGCTAAGAATGTGGCGGACGCACGGTTTCGTTTAATCTCCCGGGTGGGGGTTCCGAAAGAAATCCTCACAGATCAAGGCACGGCATTTATGTCACGTACGTTACCCGAACTTTACGAATTATTGGGCATTAAATCGATTCGTACCAGCGTCTATCACCCACAAACCGACGGCCTGGTCGAGCGCTTTAATCACACGCTTAAGTCAATGATTCATATATTTGTGCAGGAAGACGCCAAAAATTGGGATAAGGGGTTAGAACCCTTGTTGTTCGCCGTGCGAGAGGTCCCGCAAGCCTCCACGGGGTTTTCCCCCTTCGAGCTTCTCTATGGATGGCAGTCCTGCGGGGTGCTGGACGTCCTGAGAGAAACTTGGGAGGAGGGACCGTCTCAAAGCAAAAATGAAATTCAGTATGTCTTGGACTTGAGAACAAAACTCCACACTTTGGGGCGGCTATCAAGGGAGAATTTGTTACAAGCTCAGGACAGACAGAGACGGCTGTACAACAGGGGCACTAAGTTACACAGTCGGAGAGCTCGATTATGAGTTTATACGGTCGGATAGGAATGGGGCACGTCAATTATATCACCTCAATCTCCTTAAAAAATGGAAGGAGGTGGAGCCAGTGATGTTGGCGAAGGTGATTAGTGAAGAGGAGGATCTTGGGCCAGAAGTGAATGTCAAATCTCAATCACTCACCCTGGCCCCAGGTGGAGATCACCTCTCGCAAGATTGCAGGCTGATTGCAGACCCCATGCTGCATATGCGGCTGCCTATTTGGACGATATCATTATATTTACTGGTGATTGGCAGTGGAATATGCAGCATTTGAGGGTGGTCTTGAGGTCGCTGAGAGGGGCTTGACTCACGGCCAACCCAAAGAAGTGTGCGGTTGGGCGTGTGGAGGTAAGGTATCTGGGCTTCCACTTGGGGCATGAGCAGGTGTGTCCCTAACTTGACAAGAGAGCCGCAGTTGCGACCTGTCTGTGCCTTAAGACCAAAAAGAAGGTGAGACAGTTCTTGGGGCTGGCGGGATATTATAGACGGTTTGTGCCTAATTATTTGGACCTCACCAGCCCCTTGACTGACCTTACTAAAAAGGAGGCACCAGATACAGTCCAGTGGACAGAGCGTGTCAGCAGGCCTTTACCCAAGTGAAGGCTGCTCTATGTGGCGGGCTGTTGTTACACGCTCCTATTTTCTCTTTCCCTTTTCTGTTGCAGACAGACGCATCGGACAGGCGGCTGGGGGCAGTCCTGTCTCAGGAGATCGAGGGAGAGGAACGGCCGGTGCTGTACATTAGTCGCAAGCTCTCTAGGAGAGAGACTAAGTACAGAACCATTGAGAAAGAATGCCTTGCCATCAGGAGAACTGAAGATGAACACCGAGCCGTTCCAGATAATGAACAAAACATTGACTCGTTCACGAGTCAAGAACTGTTTGCATCAGTTTTCTGATCACCAGTACAGCTTTCAGACCGTTCGATTCAATAAACCGGTTGAAGAAAACAGTTCACCGGTTCTTTTGTGCACGACGTAATGGCGTCATTGCCAATGATTGCCATTGATTCAAGCCTTCTGTTTACCCGCATTCATAACAATAGCACAGAATCAGTTCAGAATCAATCACCAAAAGAATCAGTTCAGACGCTCTGTGTGATTCAGCGTGAAGCAGACTGACACACATGCGCAGTTATCATCAGCTCCTCGTTTCTCGAATCGGACGCGTCTTACAGAAACGGTTCTCGACTCGAGAACGAGTCAGTCTGTTGTTCGTTATCTTGCCCTGCTCGGTGTTCATCTTCAGTTCTCTCTTCGAAGCAGTTCAGTCAGTGTACTGTTTGAGTACATGAATTACTCCGGGATATTGGTTTGTATGAACCAACTTTATTTGTATTTAAATGTATTTATATATATTTGTATTTACACATTTGTAATGACGAAGTTGAAAGTTAACACTTACATTAGTATATTAACTTTAGGACCCACTTTATATTAAGTGGCCTTAACTACTATGTACTTTCATTTTAATTAATAATTTAGTACAATGTACTTATTGTATTCATGTTTTTACATTGTACTTATATTTAAAAAAAACGACATGTAATTACATCTGTATTAAATTTCTGTAATTTCATTTATAATTACACTGTTGACCCATACTTTACACCTTAACCCACCCTTAAACTTACCCATACCTCCAACCCTCTCCCTAACCTTACCCCTATCCCACCTCAATAGCAGCAAAAGTGTTTTACAATACAATATGAACACAATAAGTACATTGTACTTATTTTTTATGTAAGTACATAATAGTTAATGCCATCTAACATAAAGTGGGACCTAACTTTAAATGTAATATCACACTGTAGGAAATATTACAATAATCAATTTTACATGGGTTTTACCACCATACCATATGTGTACTTCTTTATAAAATGGATAGTTCCTGTCCTTGATTTTGATTATTTGAGCCACGTTCAAAGCTGTTCAAATTACACAACAAAAATACACCTTTGTTTACTTCTTTGTGTTGCTTGACAACCACTTTGTTGGAACCACAACTGTTTCTGACGAACTACATTGTTTGGTGGAAGAATACTGTTTTTATTTACATTGTTACACTTTATTTGCTCTGTTTAATTCCTTGAAACCTTACTACGTATATGAAATAACCATTTTATAAAAGCAATTAGCCCCCTACAGCTGTTTTACAGTGAATTTATAACAGCTAAGGGGGTTTTAACCCAACAATACCCCTTAGATGTTATAAGTTCATTATAAACCACGGCTTCTTGGGGCATATTGGTTTATTAAAGCATGATAAAAGATTATTAGTACATAAGAATTTAAAAAGCACTGTGTTTTGAAGTCTTAAAAAATGCCCTTTATACAAAGTGTACATTTTAAAAGTGTGTTAAGAAACCATTAAGGTTCACTCTCTTTAAGTACATTTTAGTGGTTTTCATTATATTAGCTGCAAGTAAGCAAACTACATGTAAATATTCAATACAATTAAGCATTTTTTTTCCACAAGGGTATACATACTAGGGATGCACCGAATTCAGGATTCGGATTCGGACGAATACTGGGCATTTTTGACGGGGTCCGGTTTCGGCTGAACCTTATGGGTTCTTTTTCACCGAACCGAACCCAAGGTTTGCGCTACGCTGGTCGACGTCACGCAGCCGTTGATTGCGTGAAGGTGTTTCTATGAGGAGGAACAAGGCCCGACAGTTTGCTCTAAACTAAACTGTTCGGGAATCTTGAGCGGCTGGGACGATGTATACCGTAGCAATACAGAGCTAGCCAGTCACATCGGGTGCTGACGTGTGAGCCTTTGATTCCTCTTAGGGAGGATCCTCTTCAGTGGTGGAAGACAAACCCACACAATTTCCACTGCTGGCAAAAATCTACCTCTGTGCGCCAGTAAACCTCTGTGCCCAGTGAAAGACTTTTCAGTACTGCTGGGGACATTAGTTCCCACACTCGCAACCGGCTGTCACCTGTTAATGCAGAGCGTCTTGTTTTAAAAAAAAAAAAAAAAAAAAATGAAACTCTCATTTAATGTGAAAGATTAGAGGGTTTTTTTTAAATATCTTTTTATTTAGAAAGGCAAATTCCCATATCATACATTAATTACAGCTTTTTCGTTTTTCAAGTACATATATAGGGATGGATTCAGATGTTTTAGATGAGTTTGTCTATATTGCCCTTCTGACATTTTCTTTTACCGACCATTACTTATTCCAGTAAAGACAATCATTAAATGTAATTTATTAATAAGATTCGGGAGGAGCGCATCAGATACTTAGCCTAATCAACACAGGTGGACCATAATCAAGTAATCAATAACATACATAATCAAGTAATCAATCCCATACAGTGATGCGCGGGTTGATCCAAAATGAGCGGGTGCCTGCGGCCGCGGTTGCCCGCGGTTACGAATCATCCAGAAATATTTTTTATGATATTTGGGTAGCGGTTGGTCGGGTCGTTTGAAATATAGATGCCAATTAAACCTTTGTAATATAGTACTAGACACAATTTTAAAATACATAGGCCTTTATTGGCTGAATAACTGGCGCTCAGTCTGCACGTAGAGATGAAAGCGGCACGAGAAAAGGTGAAGACCTGTTTTTGGTAAAACATGATTTTAACGACTTCATTAAGTTTTGTTTTATAGAAAACTATTTTTAACCCTCTGGAGTCGATTAACGCATATACGCGTTATGAGTCATTTTCTCCTGATAACCACGAAAAGAACTTAAATTACACTTTCAGTTTTGATCTTACAGATAAAAGTAATACATCAATCGAATCTGTAAAGGGTCTACTTTTTTTGAATAAAGACATAATAACAACAGAACTTTGTGCACTTATAAAATAAAGATAACAAACAAGGTGTGCTGTCTGCGCTGATCGTAATGTACAAACACGTCATTAAAATGAACTGTAACTCCGTGAATACTCAACGAAGAGACATGAGAGAGATATCTATAGAAAGCTTGACATGTCTGCTTTTAAACTAAACAAGTGCTGCCAAAACAGATATTCTGTGATAAAGTAATCCATATGAAAATAGCGCGATGTCTAGTTTTTCACGTCTCCCTTCAATATATTTACTGTGACCACGCCCCTGCGCTGAACGCTCTATTCAGATTCAAACTGAAGCGCGCGGCTTGAACACGCCCATAACCGAAGAAAAAGCAGCGAGACTGTTCAAGTTTTTTTTATTTTACTGTTTGCTTCGCGATGAGAGCAATAAGACATAATGAACCCCAAAAATATGTGATGTGGTTGAGGATTTGAGAAATGGATTTCCTCAGAAAAAAAAAGGATGAAGTGCTTTATTCAGCAGAGATGAACATGAATAAGTCTCTTTTTATTTATGTATATACTTGTAGTACTAGTTTTCACATAACCTGTAAACATTTTACTAGTTAGACTTTTTCCAAAATATAATTCCTGACTAAATGTATAATCAAGTGAAACATTATGAAGTTTCAGTAACAATATACAATACTTAAAAGCTTGATGTAAATAATATAAATGTAACAATTAAATGTGACTGTAACAAATGTAATAATGCTGTTCTTTCAATTTATCCCCCCTAATAAACTTGAAAAAAATATTCTCAGCTCTTTTCAACATTAATAATAATAATAATGATAATGATGATAATAATAAATGTTTTTTTTTGTTGTTGTTGTTGTAGAAAATCAGATTAAGATAAAGATTTTCGTTTTCTAAAAATTGTATCTTAATTTTGATCAATGTTTTATCAATCAATTGCCCGTATTTTATGAATAAGAAGCAAATATATAACAGACAATGTAATGAGGCGCCGATAAGATCACTTGCATGTGACCTGGAGGGCGCCAAAACTCAGCCTGTGCCTCACAGATTTGAGAAATATGAGGCTATCTATAACAGAAAGCTTGACATGTCTACTTTTAAACGAAAATATTAAAACCAAAATAAATAGGCTACTCTCTGATTATGTAATCCATAATGTGCATTTCTCTCTGGCATTAGTCTGCATCGTCAACTTAATCTTTGCAGCGACACAGAAAACACCAGTTTATTACTAAACCATTAAATGTCTCCTTGCATATTTTGGGTTGAGCTAGACCCAACGGAATGAGCGAACGGAGCGTAGCCTAATATATGGAGAAATGCGCAAACCCAAACCTCATCTGCTGAACAGAAACATAAAAATAGACATAGCCAGACTAGAGTATTTTAGAACAAATTATGAGCTTATTGGCGATTTTTTTAATAATTCTTGACAAAAATAGAATATATTAAGGATTTTCCTTTTTTTTTTGTTTTGTTTGCCTAGTTCCTACGTCTATGGCCCAATGACGATATGATGAGCATTTACTACATTTTAAAAATGCGGGTCAGGAAGCGGGTCAGGTACAATATTTTCTTTTCCTTTTTTTGCGGTCCGAGTTGCGGGCGGGTTAGTTGAAAATGTCAGTCGGGTGCGGGTTATTAATACATTGACCCACGCATCACTGATCCCATAGTATAAATATCGCTGATGCTGGTTCGCTTTGTCAGTCACCTTATCACAGACCCAATTTTCGTACCAACGAAGAGTTCTACACAGGGGATTTATAAGACCTGCTTTTGCCAGACCCGAGATCATTTCTACCCTGCCAAACACGGTCTTTGAGCAGCATTAAGCGCCATCGCGACAGCTGCTCTCCTTGCCAAGCCACACATCGTGGCCAATAGACCGTGCAAGCTCCAAGCTCGCCTCGCTCTATACATGATCGTGCCACCCGAGACAGAGCTCTCGTCGAGTGCTGGATTGCAGCAGAAAGAATCCAACCAGCCTGGGCTGAACAGTTCTCACCACGGCTCAGTCTTTGACCACGGCGTTCCGGCCGAGTGGCAGTGAGAGGCCGCTTCCTCTAGCGGCGCAGACCGCGCAACGTTAACCAATACATTTCCAGGCGAAGATGCTAAAAACAGGTTCTTCTTTTTCTTCGTTGGATTTTTACGGCAGTTGGCATCCAAAGTGTTGCATCTAAAAGCAGGTTCGTGGCTAAAGTTTGCTAAACGGCGTCATGACGTAGTTCCGTCTTCTTCTACTAGTGTTTTATGGCGGTTTTGGCAAACCAGCGTTAAGGTGCATTACTGCCACCCGCTGATCTGGAGTGTGGATCGCGCATAGATTTGGACTACAGATACAAACGTTCCGTCAGATGATGATGCCACTTTTAACCATGAAGCCAAGGCATTACATGCGCCTTACCGTGCACGTTTAAATCTCACCGAAATGATACAGACATAAGTTCCATGATATATGTATAAAAAAAAAAAAAAACCTTGTAAGTCTCTGGATAAAAGCGTCTGCTAAATGCTTAATTTAATTTTAAATTTTAATTTCCATGCAAGTCTTCTGGTAGGACCAAATCATTTAGGGACCTATTTCACCATTCACTGGCGTGATCACTCAAAAATTAATCTAAAACGCATCTGCCCTCGTGTATTGATGCAGGATAGCAAGTGTGAGTAAAATTACTGTCGCCTTTTAAGGACCGTAATACGGAAAAACTGGCAAGTAAATATCTTTAGAAACCACTTGGAAGCGAATAGCACATAACTGCTGTTAACCCATTTGCTGCAAGCATCGCCAACGGCCCCAGTCTATAATCATTTCACTTTCACAGCACGTTAAACATCACTCTCTTACTTGATCTGGATAAACTGCGCATCAATTGAAAGTCTAAAGACTTTGGCTTTTATATTTTAACAATATTTCGATAAAACATAATTTCAGTGATAATTTTCCATCATGTCAGGAAAACTATTCCTATTCCTGAACGGTAAACATCGACGTGTTAGCTTGACGTGTTCACCTCCGCTTAAAGGCATGCCATGCATCGGAGGTTGCGGTGATAGCATCGTGTATCGACAATAGCCAAGACGATATTAGGCCCATTCTCCAACCAACGTTTTTTATAATAACCATTAGGCGGCCTACCATAATTCGGCTATCAAACCTCTCCGTTATTCCATCTCAGCACTGCATTTCACGCTCGCCTGTGCTCTCAAAGGATGATGTGAGCCTGTAGGTGTCAAAAAAGTCTCCATCCACAAATAGACATACATCGTTTGCAGATATAAGGTATTCCATCGTACTTTAACAGGTAATCCGATACGTGCCATTTTTTAAAGCAGCTCTCACTAATGGAGTTAATGCCACAGTTACGTTAGAACGCATCTCATTCTGGTTTCAGGGGTGGCGTGTCGGTCCCATCATGAGGCATGTGGTCCGGAGCGTGTACGACCACGGCATTATTTCAACCGAGCTCACTCCAAATATATGAATTCACCGGTTTTTGAATACCTTATATTTAAGGCATTAGTTTACGTCCATATTAGGTTTAAATCGTTGGACTTTAAATGGAATCTACTATGGTATATTTAAAAAAAATAATAATAATAAAATTCACAGGACAAGCGAGATGACAGTAGTGCCGACTACATGAACTAGCAGTATTTAAATATAGTATTTTATACTTAATGCCAGTTTATCAGTACGTCCAAAAGTATATTTTTCGATTATAGGTGATTCCATAGGCTCTTTTCATGCACCTGCATGGTCAAAATGGCAAATAGTAAGCTCAGACAAGTATAAATAATCTTTCTCTTACTCCACCCATGCACGATTACATCGTCGATATGTACCATCGATCTCACGTGCTGACAATGACCACATCGCCAATACATGGCACCTATTTGGGGTACACTGGCACAGGAAATCCAATATATTTTTGCACGCTTAATTTTGAATACTATGACTGCACCAAGATTTTTCGGACTCATTATCGGAAGCAGCTCATTGGATTTGCTAAACAATTATTCAAGTAAGCCTCACAGCGTCTACCCTCATAGACAAACAAATCATCCTTAGTAACGAACTCCCTGTCAGGCGCTGCAAGAGTGCTCCTGGTTGAGCCAACCTTTGCCTTCTCCGTTCAACTATCAGCAAAGCTTACTCGTATGACATCCTGTCAGATGCTTTCCCGCTTAAGCAATCTTGGACATTCCATCCGACCACCAGCGAACCTTACCCGATTAAAAAGGCTGATTAACCCACAAAAAAAAAAAAAAATTCAGCCAGCGACACTTACCTATCGAACACCAACAAGTACATCGCAGCCAAAACAAATTTTCCCTCTGATGGCAAGATCTACACATCCAATACCGCAAGTTACGCTTTTGCCGAACACTAACGGGTGCTTCGCAGATAAAACAATCTCAATTTTCAATTTTTTTTTTTTTTACAGTTAAAATAAAATAACATGAAAAATACATTGCTGTGGACATCGTTTACTTCATTAATGTGTTTTACTGTGTTAATGGAATATGCAAGTAGGATTCGGTATTCGGTTTCGGATTCGGCCGAATCTTAAACGGTGGATTCGGTATTCGGCCAAACCCCAAAAATCTGGATTCAGTGCATCCCTAATACATACATATATGAATTTCATTAAATTATTAAAATGTATTGCTACATGTATCTTTGTGTTGTTAAATGTAAAAACCTTAAAGGTTCCAAAGATGATGATGCCATATCACGGATCATGCAGAGCTCAATTTGGCTTTTTTAAAAGGAACGTACAAGTATTTGCTTTGTCTAAAGTAAGAGACCAATCTCAGGGCAGCAGAGAGAAAATGGCGTGAATCAAAAGATCAGCCAAACCTGAGTATGTGTCAGTCTTTGCTTTCATCTTTTTCTGCTGAAGTCCATACTGCCAAATCTTCATATTTTCACAACAAATTCAACAGTGCTGCAGATACATAATTCTTCAAAACATTTCATTCTCTCCTCTGTCCCCTTCCACCATCTCCCACCACTTCTATAACAGCCTATCATTTCACCACATTCTTCACAGACAAAAGTAGAACAATCAGTAGTCAATTCTCAGCTCCCCACACACAGGACCTCAGACCAACCGCACATATTGCTAAAACTCCCATCTTCTCCCTCTGTCCACTCCAGCCATCCTACAACATGCCCTCTAAACCCAATCCCCTCACACCTTCTCCAAGCAATCTCTCCTACACTCTTACCAGCACTCACGGACATCATCAACACATCTCTCCTCACAGGCGCCTTTTCCACTGCATTCAACCAGGCTCAGGTAACCCCACTGTTTAAAAAGCCAACATTAAACACTTCACTGACAGCTACAGACCTGTCTCTCTCCTTTCATTCATAGCGAAAACCCTCAAACGAGTTTTTTTTTCAAACAGGTATCATAGTTTATTTCACAAAACAACAAACTGGATGCTAACTAGTCAGGTTTCATGAGTGAAAATTCACATTCAAGTTCAAGTTGAGCTTTGTTGTCATTCAGCAACATGTGTGGACATACAGTGGAACAAAAATGCTGTGCCTCACAGGACCACGGTGCTACATAAATACATTCATACAACAATTTAGTAAAACAGTATAAACACAACTATACACAACTAACCTACTAACAGATGTTGACTATAAATGTACTATATATAAATGTTTACCTATACATAAGCTAAAAAATCGACTATATGAATGTTTCACACAATACTGTACCTATAAACAACTAACCTACTAACAGATTTTGAATATGAATATACTATATAAAAATGTTTACCTATACATAGAGTGAAAAATAAAAATAAAAAACAGACTATTCAAATGCTTTATAGTACTGTACATGTGCAAAGAGAAATAAGTCAACCATCTGGCTGGGGAACAGTGCAAGATTATTTGTAGTACATGAGCATGTAAACACACATATTACTGAGTCTTCTGTGGGATTATGATGGGTGGGGTCCTCCACTATACTGTTGGCTTTGCTGGAGCATTGTGTAAGGAAAATGTCCAGGATGGAGGGGAGAGGGGCACCGATGATCTTTCCAACTGTGTTCACTGTCCACCGGAGGGTCTTGTGTTCTGCTGCACTACAGTTCACATACCAGACAGCGATGCAGCTGGTCAGCACGCTCTCTATGAATGTGTAGAATGTGGTGAGGATAGGTGGAGGGAGACTTGGTGTAGGCGCTGTTGTGCCTTCTTCGAGACTGACAGGGTGTTTAGGTCCAGGTGAGATCCTCTGTGATGTGCACCACTAAGAATTTAATACTGCTGACTGTCTCCACAGTCGAGCTGTCAATGGTCAGTGGGGGGTGGTCAGTGGAGTTTATCCTGAAGTCCATCACAATCTCCTTTGTCTATTCCACACTTAGGGACAACTGAGACTGTGTTACTGTCTGTCACTGAAGCCACGCAGATTGCAAAAGCTGATTCCAAATCATCAGTTCTTATTCTGATAGATCTATCTGCTGCTTTTGACACGGTCAATCATCAGACACTCCTGCCCACCCTCTCATCACTGGGCATTACAGGAATTCCACTTCACTGGTTTGAGTCTTATCTCACTGGTAGGTCTTTCAGGGTGGCCTGCGGAAAGGAGCTATCCCAACCACATGAACTGGTCACTGGGGTTCCTCAGGGATCAGTTCTTGGACACCTCTTCTTCTCCATATACACTACATCACTGGGTCCCATTATACAGGCATATGTCTCATACTTTTGCTATGCTGATAAAACACAGCTTTATCTCTCATTTCAATCAGATGATCCAACGGTAGCTGCACAGATCTCAGGCTGCCTGGCAGACATCTCAGCATGGATAAAAGATCATCACCTACAGCACAACCTGGCAAAGACTGAGCTTCTTGTCCTCCCTGCCACTCCAACTCTACAGCATGATTTCACCATCCAGCTAGGTCCTTCTACAATTACCTCATCAATTTCGGTCAAAAATCTTGGTGTAATCTTTGATGACCAGCTGACCTTCAAAGACCACATTGCAAAGACTGCTCGATCTTGTAGGTTTGCCTTACACAACATCAGAAAAAATCAGTCCCTTTCTAACTGAGCATGCTGCACAACCAACCTCTACAAATGATTCAGAATGCAGCGACATGACTGATCTTCAACGAGCCCAAAAGGCTCCATGTTACACTTCTCTTCATCTCTTTGCACTGGCTAAGACTTTGCATATAGAACAGCCATAGACACAGGCTCATCACCCCTGCTTCAACTCACTATTATGAATCTAAATCCCCTCCAGAAGTCTGAGTTGATCTAGTGAGCAATGCCTTGTGTTAACATCACACTCGTTCACCATTTATGGCTGGTGGAATGGTTTTCCCACCCTTATCTGGAATGCTGAACCCCTGACAATTTTCAAGCAACAACTAATTTCTTTCGACACTACTTGACTTCATCCTAAATAAAAATAAATGAATAATAATAATAATAAAAATAATAAAAAATAAAAAATAAAACACTTTGTCTTTCTCTTTATTTATTCCTTTCCTTTCTAGCTTGTACATACTTTAACAAATGCCCGAAACTTGGTATTACGAGCACTTCCTTTGTATGTTTGTCTCTGAAGAATCACTTTATGTATTCCCCAATCGTAAGTCACTTTGGATAAAAGCATATGCAAAATGACTAAATGTAGTGTAAATGTGAGATACCCTAAGCTTTCCATGAAGGTATAATGTCAGGTTCTATGGGTTTAGGATCCTAATTAAACATGCAAGCAAAAGTAAGATGTTCTAATGCGTGTTATCTTTGAAGCCATCTATATGCTAAATGTAAAAAGATTCAAAAGACATCAGTGTGTGTATATATATATATATATATATATATATATATATATATATATATATATATATATATATATATATATATATATATATATATTGATTTCTTATCTTACACTCACTGAAGTCTTTGTTTAGTAAAACGTTTGTATGAGAATATACCTCGCAAATCGTGCAAATTATGATTCAAGGCAGAAACATTAAAATCCAATGTTTATTAATAAGGTACATATTATTTATTAATAAGGTATATGCTCTAGATGGGCCCACCCCTCTTGTTTCTATAGATTAACACAGAAAATAAAAATGTACTAATAAGTTATTTCAGTGTGTAAAGATTTTTTTCAATAAGTTAAGTTCATTATTTGCAAAACTGTATTCTAAGCCAAATGTGCATTACAGTGTTGAGCAGGCACGTGCACAGGTAGGGCTCAACCTGTGCAGAGCACATGCCCTTTTTGCCCTTACACTCCGAAGTGCCCTTTTTTTGGTAGTGTTTTTTTTTTTGTGTTTTTTATCAATGCTATTGGTCACCCTTTACGTCTGTCTGTCTGTTTTACAAATATTTAGCAAATGAAAGTTCTTAAAACGAGCTTGTGTAAATCTCATTCGATCCTCAAGCTGTCAGTAAGCTGATAACTCCGCCCCCTCTATATTCATTGAATCAACTGAAGTTCCACAGCAGCCTGCCAGCCGCACAGTAGACAACAGCGGAGCTGAACAAAGTTTTGCGAAGGGTAAATAAATATCTTGTTGTTTGAATAAGTACTACTAAACACTACGTCTATAAAGGCTCATATTTTATTTATTTGATGTCTGACTGACTCACTGACTGAGACATGTGGGACGTCGCCTGAGAGAGAGAGAGAGAGAGAGAGAGAGAGAGAGAGAGAGAGAGGGCTAGCATTTTGCCATCTAGTCATAGCCATAGCCAACATTTAAATAGCCTGTGCAGATAGTAGCATTTCATCTTTTATAAAATGCGATTTAGGCCAAATGCATTTTACCACAGGAAAAACTGAGCGCTCCGTCTATATAGCTAACGTTACAAAAACTAGTTTGTAACCTGTAGATGAAAATGTAATGTGATGCCGGTGTTCTGTCGATTTGTCATACGCTGTCAGATTTTCGGTGTAGTAGCAGTCGATTCTGTTCCCCTCGGAATGTCTGTTCCCCTTAACGCAAACTTACTACAATTGTTGCGTAGTTGCCGAGTTACTATACGTACGATCAGAACTAGCGTGCGCAAGAAGCGTGACTGGATGTACGGCAAGTCAAATAGTTCAAAATACCGTCCTAAATCTTAAACTTGAAAATAAATTTAGGACGAGAGGTTTTTCAACTTGAAATGTAAAAATATAAGACAAAAATAACGGAACAACTGCAAGATGAATAATAATAAAAAAGAACATAAACGGGAGTGTGAGAATCATTTTACTATGCTGCAGTGTAGCAAGAAATTTGTCCTTTTTTTGCATTCCTTAAATCCAGGTGTGTTTGGTGTATTTGCATGTGGGAATGTTGCCAAATCCGCGGAATTTACGCTACTTTGGGAAAATGTTTGATTAACTATTTGGTTGGGTTTATTACACGGACCTGGCAACCCGAGGGGAAACAGACATTCCGAGGGGAACAGAATCGACTGCTGCAGCGGCAGGCGCCGTCGCCGTTTTATTGACGGGCAAAAAAAATTCACATTTGCACACATTCACTGGTCAAAAACTATATATTGATAAGTAATACAACACCATATAATTTGTTTTTACTATCGAAAAATCATAACAGGTGCGCCCCCGCGCTGTTTCGTACCTCGTCACCTTGATAACATATATTTCTAAGAAATTTTCTTCTTTGATTTATGATTGCTGATACACTTAATTTATTAACATTTAGGCTAATCATGTTATGGTATACTTTCCGCTCGTCCTGACATGTATAAAATGTAGTAAAACATGGTAATGTAGTAGTAACTAAAAAAAAATTACAGAAGATCTCTGTGAAATCTTTATATTTTATCATGCAGAATGTAATTCATGATTCATTCCAAAGCTTCATTTATTTGATCCAAAATACAGCAAAAACAGTAATATTGTGTAATATTTTTTACAATTTTAAATAACTGTTTTCTATTTGAATATATTTTCAAATGTAATTTATTTTTCTGATCAAAGCTGAATTTTCAGCATCATTACTCCAGTTCAGTACTCTTCAGTGTCACGTGACTGTTTTTCACTGCAACTGTACTTTTCACACTATTTTTATTTATTTTTTCATTGCTGACTTATTTTAGGGAAAGTGTAGTTAATAAGAGACCTTCAAGAGACCAACATCCCTGGTCCACCAAAGTATCAAATTTTTGCCAGGTAGGCTGATACATGTTGGATATGTTATAGTAACGGTATGGCTATAGTTTCTTATAATCTGGAATTGAGTTGTACCGTAGTGTTGGACGTAATTACTTAAATTATATTTCAAAAAAGTTTGTCAAAAATACTTGACTCATTGCTCACCTTCCCCTCTTCTCAATGTCATTCATAATCATGTTAACCAAATAATACAAATTAGCTTATAAAACCAAACAGAATAGCTAAAAAAGAGAATATATATATATAATTGATATAAAAAAAGGGAGGGTGTGCCCTTTTTCGGTTTCAGCACATGCCCCTCAAAAGGTCTGTGCACGGCCCTGGTGTTGAGTATTGCAAAATAAAAACATTGCAAACAAATGCTCTTCTTAAGTGAGCAGTTTATTTTATTTTCTCTGTTTTAATTAATGTTGTAATGAACAAGCTAAATAAAAGATTATGTCAAAAAAATATAATAAAAAGATGATGTGAAAATGTAAAGTCTGCATGAAATCAAAATGGAATTTATTTACTTAACTAGCGAACATTGTCTTGATGTTAACAATTATCCGGCGGAAGTTAATACACTGAAAAAAAAAACTTTTTGTTTTTGTTTTCACTTTTTGTAATGTTTTATCAAAATCTGAACATTTTCTTCAGCTCTGGAATGGCATTCCTTTTCTGATACTGTCACCCCTACAACCGTTAGATTGCTATGAGTGAGAGACTACAGTGCCTGTAAAGTGACTTGTCGTGCCGTGGCCACGAAATAATAACTCGTGGGAACGTGATAATAGGTCGTGGCCACAGGATATTAATTTGTGGGAACGTCATATGCAACCCAGGATTATCAGAAATGGATTCATTTATATTTTATTTTGAATTAAGTAATTATTATATTAACCATATGCTCTGGCTACCGGGCTGTATTACATGCGATCGTCAGCATTAAAATTAAGTTTATCATACACAAATATGTCATGTGCATATTAAAATATAAAAACTTTTTTTTATCCATCCTACAGTCTTGTAAGTCCATTAACTGATAGTACTTCCCACGTGATATGTGTACATTATTATTATTAGCCTTATATTATTGGTTATATATTTTTTTATTTCGTTTATATAAAAAATTTTGTTTCAATTTTGATCTCTTTACTTAACATTCTGAATACTTTTGTAAATAATAGCATACTGTAAATGCTATTATTACATATATAACATAAAATGTCATAAATGCATAAATTTTATATGTATAAATAATATAATAATTTCTTAATTCAAAATAAAATATGAATGAATCCATCTCTAATAGGCCTAATCCTGGGTTGCTATGGTCACGCAGGTTTGTTTACGCATTAAACTCGTAACCACGAGAAAAACATATCGTTCCCTCAACATAAGAAGTCATGGCCACGAGAAATGGATGTTGTTCTCTCAATGTAGCATCTCGAGGCCAGGACATAAGGATGTTGTTACCTCGACAAAATGATCTTGTGGCCACGACATATCACGTTCCCACGAGTTATTATTTCGTGGCCACGACAAAACTAAGTAAACTGAACAAGCCACTTTACGGGCACCGTAAGAGACAGAGAAGAGGAGTGCAAACATCAAACAACGGTCACTATTCAATAATCTGTCTCAGCTGGAAATACCTCACTACACTGAAATAAAGTCAGCAGCAACTTCTAGTTCACACAGACTTTAAAATGTGCTATACAGTAAACATTACTCTATACTTGTTTTGGAATATAGGCAATATTGTGTACAGTATATCACAGCACTTGTCTCCAGCAATAACAAGCAATACAAGAGTCATTGACATTTACAGAAATATTGCCATTCTAGAGCTGTAAACGTTAACATACTTTTTATTATATAAGTGTTAAGAATGCTCAGTGCTGACCTTTGAGGCCATATGGGGTAAAAGTATAAACTGAAGAACAAAGGGCTTCTCAACCTGAACATCACTTGTAGTTCAGACTGACCCTGGAACACATAGATGCAGGAGATATCTGGATTGAAATTCACTTCACATCTTCTTCTCACTTCTCCTTCAGACTGATATTCTACAGGCAGGGCAAGCACAAATTGCTTCACTTTGCTCTCCCTAAAACGTTTATGACTCTGAAATCAGTCATTTAGAGGCCAAAATAGTTTTGAACTGATTTGTATTTTCAGTGGCACAATGAATAGAGGAATTGGCAGCGACAACAATTTGCATCATAATGCGTGATCATTGGAGCTGAAGACAAAAGAAAACTCTTCTCTTCCTCGGAGGAGTAGATTATGAGATATGGATTTCAATAAAGTTGGCTTTAATCTTTAGTTTTCAACGGGGCATTATCTGGAGAACTGAGTGCGTGTTTTTAATAGTTTTATAAAACTCTGTGAAACTGAACTGCAGGGCAGTGTGACATCAGGCCATTTTCTTAGGGCATTCAGAATTTTTTCAGAAGCAAATGTTTTTTTGAGCTTCTAGTGGACTGAATTATGTAAAGGTTCCCACTTACATACGACAACAGTTGATAGTGGTCATGTCTGATCATTTAAGACAAAAAAACAACAAAAAAAGACCAACATAAAAGTAATCATAAAAGTAGTCATATACTGTAACTCTGGTATATTCCAAACTTTGCAAAAGAGAGGTTTTTCTGGAGGACTAGGAGTGAACTTAAAAAAGAAAAGAATAAATGATCAGTTTATTTGTCTAAATAAATTTAAGCATAAAAATTGCCCAATAAATTGAAATTTTTATATTGTTAAATTATACATTAATGTTCTTACTTTAAATTTTGGACTCAAAATATTTTAATTAAACTTATAAAGAGCATTAAAGGGTTAGTTCACCCCCCCCCCCCCCCAAAAAAAGTAGCCCATAAATTACTCATCCTCAAGTCATCCTATAGGTGTATATGACTTTCTTCTTTCAGACGAATCCAGTTGGAGTTATATTACAATTTTTCTTTGATCTTTCAAGCTGTTTCATGGCACTCAGCGGGTGTTGCATAAATCAGTCCAAAAGAAGTTAAATAAAAAGCGCCCATCCATTAAAAAAAAAAAAAGTTTCTCAGATGGATCCGGCGGGTGAACAAAGACCTTCTGTAGTGAATCGATGTGTTTTTGTAAGAAAAATAATAATGTTCAAAACTTAATAATCACTTTAATGTAGCTAGCGCCAACAGTTGTTCACAGAATCAGTTCCGGGGGAATCATGTATGAGGTCAGCACTTTGCATGCGCCAGTGAGTCTCATGAAAACCAACTTTTGTTAACAGGAGCAAAGGCAGCAAAGTTTCCGTACTTTAGCAAAGGAAAACTCCTTTTGACATACTGAAAACCTCCGAAATTCTTCTTTACAAATCCTAATTTTGTATTTCAAATTAGTGACTATTGTTTTGTTTTGATCTTTTCCCTGCACTTCCGTGTTCATCACTTCTAAACAGAGCATGCACAAAGCGGACCTCATACGCCATCCACACGGAGCTGCTTCCGTGTACAACAGTGAGTGCAAGCTACATTAAAGTAATTATTTTTGAATATTATTTTGAATATGGATATTTTTCTTACAAAAATGCATCGATCCGCTACAAAAGGCCTTTGTTCATCCCCCCGGAGCAGTGTGAAGAACTTTTTTTTATGGATGGGCGCTTTTCATTTAACTTATTTTTGACTGGTGCATGCAACGCTTGCTGAGTGGCATTAAACAGCTTGAAAGATCCAAGACCATTTTTTATATATCTCTGTCTGGATTCGACAAAGAAGAAAGTCATATACACCTAGGCTGACTTGAGGTTGAGTAATTTATAGGCTATAGGTTATGAACTAACCCTTTAAGGCCTACTATTTGTTTTTTTTCTTTTAGTCCAAATAGTTGCACAGTTGCTAATGTAAAAAAATAAACATGGACAAAGTATTGTAAAGTAATTTTTTTTTTAAACTGATAGACCATTGAACATATTTGAACAAGAAAGGAAAATAAAAGAAAAATTATTCACACATATCCATTAACATTTCTGAATATGACTGTTTCTAATGTATTTTAGTTTAACATTATATAAACTAACAATGAAAAATGCATTTAAAATATTTATTAATTATAGTTAAGGTTCACTCTAAAAACTGCTGGGTTGAAAACAACCCAATTTGGGTTATTTTGACAACCCAGCGCTGGGTCAAAAAGGGACGAACCCAGCGCTGGGTTATTTTAACCCAACCAGTTGGGTTATCATATTTAACCCAGCCTGCTGGGTTGCCATTTTTTATGGTTTAAAATGACTATATTGCAGGGTTTCAAAAACCAGAGCGGGTGTTTTTTATCACTGTATTTCAGAAGGAAAACTACTGCATTTAGAAAATGTTCGATATCATTTCGCATGTGCTTGATAAGGCAGCGTTTGTGAGCTCAGCACCGCTCTGCAGCCGTTACCGGAGAAACCTACCTCTCTCGCTCTTAGCGCCTCCTGCTGGCAGAAAATAAACTCGCAGAGTGCAGCCATGTGGGGAAACAATGCATTTCTACGTTAAAATTAACCCAAATTGAGCTAGGCATTAAACCTACAAATGTTGTTCATTTTAAATATCACTTTTACACACAAATAATAATTATCAAAAGGAAAATATTTATTAAAAACAAGAGAAAAGTCAAAAAGTAACATGTTAGAAGAAATGCAGAAAAGGATGGCATTAACAGCTACAGAGTTCATAAACAAAGCATTGAACATTTGATGAATATAACTTAAGATCAAATTGGACTTTGTTCAATTGTATAAAAATATACGAAAACACATACAATAAATTTACAATTAGTTAGGTTTTTTTCCAACTATTCTGGCATGACAGTACACAAATAAATCACAACATTAACTTTGATATTATAACATTTAACAGACGCATGTGTGTGTGTGTGTGTGTGTGAAAGAATGTGAGCAGGTGTATGAATGACAGAGTGGAAACTCTTCTACTAAACAACACAGAAAAAGCATTTAACTTTTTTTTTTTTTTTTAACAAATTATACACTTACAATTTGTTTCATAGTCCATGAATACAGATCATGCATCACGGTCAATTTTCATGATCTCTTTAGCATAACTGATGTAATCATGAAGAAGCCCCATCAGCACAGCATCTGACATCTTCTACATCATCCAGGGCAGCGTCCTTCTTTAAAACCACCGCTGCATCAGTTTAGGGGAAAGAAGATTCTCCTCTCTGACCAGGATTCATCCCAGTCACCGCCTGTTCTTCATCAGTGGCTTAAGAGAAACACCTTTGAAAAAATTAAACATTTAATTAAACTATCCATTTTCAGGTAGAGGTGTATTCACATCCGTAAGGATAGGTAAATAATCGGTTTTAAAGTTTCAACACTTTGTGTGGTTGTTTAATGTCTGTCTATCACAGCTCTCATGAAGTCTATAATGGTAGCACTAGTGTGAGGACAGGTGATATTGTTTGAATAAATATTGCTTTCAGAAAGCTTCTTTACTGAAACATTAAAACAGACATGACATTCACATACCTCACAAATGTTCATGTACGTGGAGGGCTGCTCTTCAAACCGTTAGTTCACCAAATAATTAAAATGTTCATAATTTACTCTCCCCATGTTTTTCCAGACTCATACAAACTCTGCTCATTTTTTGGAAAGCATATGAATATATTTAATATTCTCTTTTTGTGTCCTCCATTGCTGGTCTGGGAGACCAGTATTTTATTTTGAACATACATGTTTGCTATCATATAATTTAAGATGTATTCATATATAAATATCAGAATTTACTTCTACAATAACTCTATATTTATGAAGCTTGAAAATACTGATTATCTAAACTATAAATGGATTAACAAATATTATGAGAAAACTAAAAATATATTAATTTATGTTGTAAAGACAGACAAAAGTCTTATAGGTGTGGAATGACTTGAGGGCAAGTAAATTATTTTTTGTGTGAACTTTACCTCTAAGAGCGAAGACCAAGAATAATGACTCTCCAAATCAGACAACTCCAAACTTGGTTTGATTTCTGCAATAAAAAACACAGACATCAATGGTCTTAATGAAATGAGCACGTAATCATACTGTTGTTGCATCAAAATGTGAAGTAAACCGGCAGGAGACAACAGAAAATTTTATTTTCTAAAAATAACTTACATAAAATCTCAAAGGAATGATGCTCTCCCATGTCTCTTGCTTTTAACATCTACAAAAACAAATATTATTTTACTCTTAGTAAAACACAACAACTACAACTGATAACATGAAATTATGAAGTTTACTTGCCTTAAACGATCTTTCCCTCTCTTCAGAAGAAGCTGAGAAAACCACCTCCTCACACAAGCAGACTTGTGTGTCCTTAACTCCAGTTAGTTTGAGTTCTGCAAAGAGGGACATCAATGGTTTCAATAAAATATTAACATATACATATATACATATATATATACACACACACACACACATAAAATCACACTGTTTTTGCATCAAAATGTGAAGTTAACAGGCAGGACACAACATAAACATTAATTTTCTAAAAAAAAAAAGTAATAATAACTTAACTTACATCAGTCTCAAAAGAATGAAGTTATCTTGTCTCTGGATTGCAACATCTAAAACAACAACAACATCATTTTAGTCTTAGTAAAAATAAAGATAACTTTGTTATTCTGAAGTTTACTCTCCTTAAACCGTCTGTCCCTCTCTTCAGAAGAACACCTCCTCATCCTCACACAGGTCTGTGACTGCTCACACAAACAGCTTCTGTGTCTTTAACTCTCAGCGCGAGGACAATGAAGACACAAGCTTGACAAGTCTGAAATATTACATGTAAAACATACTTTTAACAGTTACCACTTCAACAGCCTCAAAATAATTATGCTAGTCTTTACTACACAATGCCGTTTCCTTTAGGAGACAAACATACATTCAGTTTAACCGCGAAAAAAAAGACAAATTCACATGAGCGTAACCGTGACCATAACCGTCTGTTAACGCCTCAAAAAGTACAGATAATGTAAAATCTTATGTAAATATGAGAAAATACATTCACAGACGTTATATTAAAAGTACATCCTCCGTTCAGTACCGTTACATGAGGCAGTTAAGACCTCCGTGTCTGAGGCGAAAACCGCATCCGTTTTTTTTTAAATACATATATATAACGTTAAGCTCCTTTGTTTCTGCCTTTCATAAAACCTTCCGCCTTTCATACAACCGGGTAAACAATAAAAGATAACTTTACATTTTGAATATTTACTTACCATAGTCTTTCACTCGCTTCTCGCTTCTATCACGCTGAGAAAATGGCGGCTGCTCGCACTGGAGACGTACGATCTTGACGTGACGTGCGTGCTCTCCTTCACGTCCGCGTCCTCAACCCAGACCCGCTGGGTTAAATTTTTTTTTTTTTAAACCTTATTTTCAACCCAAACTTGGGTTAAAACATCCCAAAGTCCTATCCAACGGCCTCAACCCAGCAGTTGGGTTGAAAAAACAACCCAGCGTTTTTTAGAGTGTTGATTCCAACATTTACTAATATATTTAGAAAATCAAACTATGTATCTGTTATTGTTATTTAATGGACCTCAGCTAACATGGACTTAAAATGAGCAGTTCATTTTTAATAACTAATGTAAAAAAAAGATTATCATTGTTAATGTTAGTTAATGCATTAAATATAGTAAAATTATTGTGAAGTGTTCCCAATTTTTTTTTTTTTTTTCCATATTACTTCTGCATTTCACAAAGAAGGAAGCCAAATCTCGATGCTGTAAATTGACAGATGCTGCCTTGAGATTGATGCAGCACACAGTCACTTTTAACATGATTGCTGCGCCCTACCTAGACCTCACGCACACTTGCTGCATGCACAAGAGAAAAACCTGGATTTATAGCATAATAAGCATCAGGTGCATCTCAACAGGGTTCAGGTTTTGTGCTCCTCCTCCTGGCCGCGGTTCCTGTCGTGAATCTGGACATAGGCCAGTGGAAGGCTGAAGGGCAATAATGATTTAAGGGGAGTTGAATTTTCCATCACATTAATGTGATACTTGTCAAACATTGAGAGAAAGCTGATATGGGTACGGAGCTCTAATGAGATAATGGTTTGAAGAGCTCATTTCTGATACGGCCATCATGTTTTTATGTTGACTGTGGTGTCATAAAGCATATGCAACATGATGTGGGAATCTATTAATGTGCTTCCACAGATTGTGTTTAGATGTACAACAAACTAGTCTTGTCTGACATGTGTGCTCATTATAATTGATGGGAGATGGATGTTTACTGTCACTGCAATTGAATACCTCATGTTTCCTATATGGTTCACCTAAACAACAGATGGCAGTTTCAGCAACTCTGTGAAATAAAGTACAGGATAATATTAGTCAGGTATAGCATTACTTGAAATAAAATGACAGTTTTATTTTTTATTTTTTATTTTTTTATTTGCAACGCTACCAATTTCCAAAATACATGAAGGTATGATAAAAATGTAATTACACAGAACATACAGTGGAGTACCATAATGTGGTAAAATAATTTATCATAAAAAAAAAAAAAAAAAAAAAAATAGATTAGTAACATTTTAAGTTTTTAAAGGGAGTTTCTTCTGCTGACCAAGGCTACATTTATTTGACCCAAAATTCAGCAAAAACAGTAATAAATGTTTAAACATATATTGAAATGCAGTTTTATTCATACATTGATGAAGCTAAGAGTTAATTTTCAGCATCCATGTTGATTTTTTTATTTATTTTCTGGATTCTTAGAGGAAGAGAAGTTTCAAAAGAACAGCATTTATCTAAAATAGAATAAAATAAAATATATAAATAGTATTTGCCACAGTATCAAGATTTCTTATTCACACAAAATGTAAACCAAATTGGTCATTAAAATCTGTCTCACTGTTTATGAATAAATATATTCAAATCCAGTATGATATTATACAGATTTTATTTCGATCTTGTGTCCAAGGGTTAGTAAGGGGCTATAAATGTATGTATGAATGTATGTATATCAAGCAGCAACCTCCCAATCTCACATCAAGGAAGTGACTTAAAATGTAATGCGTCAACTGGCCGCTAGAGGCTGGCTGCAAAAGGGAGTCAATCCCATTAGTCTCAGCCTCAAACGTCATGCCCACGGACCATTGGCTAAATTTCTGAGGCATGTGGGACACAAAAGTGGAAACACTTCAGGAGTCCGAGACTTTTAAACACTGGTCTGTTATTGTGGCAACATTTCCATGTCTTGAAACGTGATGATAAACGGAACAAACTGTGATTGGTTGTTTGACATGTCAGTCAAACCGCTTCATAGCCTAGGCCAACGAAAGCTGCCATGAATTCCAGACCTTCAATCTACGCAAGACTACAATCCCATAGACTCCCCATGCCAAACTTTGCAGTAAAATAATACTAATACTAATAATAATAATAATAAAAAACACGTTTACAGCCTGGTAAAAAAATAAAAATAAAAATAAATAAATTATATATATATATATATATATATATATATATATATATATATATATATATATATATATATATATATATATATATATATATATTGGTCTTTAAAGCTAATTTTGCCCTTCACTACAACCATGTTGGGGGTGTTTTTGTTTAAAGGGGGGGTGAAATGCTCGTTTTTACTCAATATCCTGTTAATCTTGAGTACCTATAGAGTAGTACTGCATCCTTCATAACTCCAAAAAGTCTTTATTTTTATTATATTTATAAGAGAAAGATAATCTGTACCGATTTTTCCCGGAAAAACACGAGCGCCTAGAGGCGTGACGTGTGGGCGGAGCTAAAGAATCACGAGCGCCAGTAGGCTTTTGAGTTGAGAGCATGTGGAAGCTGTGACACAGATCCAGAGGCTGAAATTTAACAAGAGCAGCATCAGCAAAGGCGGTATGCTATGTGGTATGTACTGAAACTGTATATATTTGCTTAGCGGTTTTGGAAAATGACTAAGTTCCACTTTATGTCGTCTTTTTTTTTTTTTTTTTTTTTTTTTTAAGCTGTACATGTGGAAAGTGCAGTTTGATGACAACATCGCATGTTGTTTACTTGATGTGCTTACGCGCTGATAGCTAAGTTAACAACACAGAGATATTTGAAGCAGTTTTACTCACCGCATGTGGTTCCAACACACAATCGTTACCCTTTTCCGTTGGGACTGGATTATCCTTAAGAAATAAACGATGTGCAATCCGAAATGCAGGGAACAAACAAAAACACTTGCACAACTCCGTTGATGCTCTGTAAAAATAAACTCCATCCACTGGTCCCTTAATGCTGTTTCTCTTTTGGTAATCTGTGCAGGGTTGTCTTGCCCTGGCAACCAAAAACACACTTCTTTTGTGACTTTCGCGACGCTCTCACTCGGATCAGGCTGTGCTCAGCCTCTCAGTGCTCTGCTACACTTAGGACCCATATAAGGAAATTCCGCTCCATCTAACGTCACACAGAGCCATACTCGAAAAAAACTTTCCGAAACTTGTGACAAACCGGATCTCATATTTTATTGTCTGTTCTATTATGTGTTTTGATGTATGTGTCTTCTACAATCTCCCTGCATTATGTTGGTCAGGCCGTAGGACCAGAAAGTGTAAAGTAGGTAAGACGGCATGCTGAATCAAAAGATGCACACGGGAGAAATTGGATAAATATTTCCAGTTCAAAAATTGGCAGTATTATAACAAAGGTGCTAACAATGGAAAAGCAGCATTTCATTATCGACAGCCTCCAGCCAATGGACGCTGCAGTCTAACATTCTATTTCTGACAGCTCCACAGGTAAACTCTCGTTTCCATGAGAACAGTCCTGTGATTTCAGACGAGCAGCAGTGGTACATTGGCTTTCCTTTTTTCTTTGTTTCTCCTTTCTAGCACTTTTACCCCGCTCGCTTCAACGACCTGCTTAGTTTGAGGCGGAGAAAGGCCAGTCTCATTTGTAGTTAGTCTCGGCTCCTTGTCTCTCAGCTTGGAGTTGATGGAGTGATTCTTACCTATGATGCGCTTGAGAAAACTATTGTGCACTGCTGATGGATGGAGTTTGGAGATGCAGTGGGGTCTGGCCACTTGGAGAACTTAAATCAATCTGTTCATTTGTGTCTATGTTGGGCTGATCATTAGAAAGTGCAAACAGTTGAGCAGCGGCAGTATGAACCAACATCATGCTGAACAGAACGTTTTCATTAAAACACACACCAGAAAGCTGAACGTGGCCGCTAATTTCACTGGCCAAACTACAGCTGTATGTTTGTAAGAGTACAAGAGGCAAAACAAGGCCCAACAAGACATTTATGTGCTTCTATCTAGGATTCACAAACACATCCTAGAAAATTCTTACAATAATTAAAAGGACATTTTGAAACCAAGATCAAACATCTACAACCAAAAAGCAAGTATCCCCAATAATGCTCATACTAAACGTTACTGATTTTAACTTGTCAGAACTTTACTATAAAAAAGCAGGGTAGCAATATATTTTGAAATATGTTGTTTCAAACATACTTGTTTGAATCTTTCTGTAGAGCATTATGTAGAGGAGTATTGTGAACTATGCTCTTTTCAAGGGTTTAATGGTGTTGCGAGACCATAATGAGACCATGGCTTCCTTGATACTGGCTAACACATCTTACTGGACATTAACTCAGTATTCAGTATTAACTTTGCCTTGAAACTGAGTAGATGGCCATTTACTGTTGGAAAAGTCAAAGAGGACGTCAACGCTTATCCTACAGTAGATAACATCTTGGCCATCCCAATGCCAGAGCCTCCTCACATCATGACCACTCAAGATTCCCCTTGAGGGGGCTATATGTCCCAAGACCTACTGGCCATGACCTCCATGGTTCCTAAGTTTGGCATCCTTGCACTGCTGAGTCCGGAGGTCCTAAGTCTACTGATCAGAAGTCCTGTGATCCTAGAGGTCATCCTATTGTCCTTGGTGCTTCCCATAGTCATAAGTACTTTTCTGTGTGTATGGGCTTCACACGTTTTCCCAGATATGGCAGTGTCCCCTACAACTCCCTCTGAGAAGTCTGTTTGCTCAGCCACAGTCCATACGACAACCACAGAAAAAGTCCATAAAATTTCTGTGCTCTCTATATGGCCATGGAGGCTGTCCATGCCTGTTCCCACCATGAGAATGAAGGCCAACTCTGAACTCTCCAGGCTTCTTGTCCCTGTGTTCACCCTGGCCTCATGTAACACACAGTGGCCATCTTTGAAATACCCCTTGTTCATGCAAGTGTAGCCTCTATCTCTTTGAATTTGGAAATATAAAATTCCAAAACTAAGCTTGCGGTGAAATTCCATATTTGAAATTACCAAATAAATCTGATATCAACTGTGTCATAAATTTTGTTTATTTTGCTAAAATAGCATTATAAAAAGCTTATTATTCAGGCTAGATTAGCTAACTGACCATTTCTATATCAACCGGGACTTCTACGGCAGCTGCAGTGATGCACAGACTTTACCGATTTGTAATTGGCTCCTCCATTCAGAAGGCAGGGATTCCTGCGATTGAGCGGCCATATTGAGCACTGCATTTTTTCCCATTCAAATTTATATTAGTGACACGACTTGAGTAGTCTTTGCTCATGTTCCATTGGTTCCGCACTGGTCCTTTGCCCTGCTGTCTTCGTCTTGGCTCCATGCTCGGTCAGCTTCACCTGGTTCTTGGCCCTGCCATCTCTGGCTTGGCTCCATGCTCAGTCGGCTCCACCCTGGTCCTGGGCCCTGTTGTCTTTGCCTTGGTTCCATGCCCTGTTGGCTCTGCCATAGTCCCTGGACTTGCCGGCTCTAGTTTGGCTTCATTCACCATCATCTCAAACCAGTTGTTTGGACCTGCCATCTTCTTGGTTCTGTACTCCCTCATTGTCTCGTCCTCTGCTCTACGGTCCAGATCCACCTTTGCTTCACAGTCTAGGCCCACCTTTGTACTATGATCCAGACTCGCTCCCGCTCTATGGAGTAGGTCAGGGCCATTCAAATCTTGCCCTGGATGGCCAATGCAGTGCAGAGGCCAATGCAGTTTGGCTCCAACCTTAGTCAAACACACCTGAGCATGCTAATCAATGTTCTTGGGATAATTAGAAAATCACAGTCAGGTGACTTTGATCAGGGTTGGAGCCAAACTCTGCACTGCATTGGCACTCCAAAGCAAGATTTGAATAGCCACGGTGTAGCTCCACCACGACATGATCCAGGCCCACTTTCACTTCATGGGCCCAACCCTTGTCCTCCTCTGCTCCGCCCCCTCATGGACTTTGCTGTTGTTTTGGATTTGGTGTTTTGTTTGGCCATCAGGGGCCAACCATTGAAAGGGCTATACTGTATGGTAGGCCTGTTTAGATATGTATTGTTGTCAGCTCGAATCATGTGATGTACTTTAAGATTTAATTATTATTATTATTATTATGTTATTTTTTATAGTGAACATGTTTTACAGTAACCAGTTTTCTATTACACTACAATCCTTAAGGCAGGGTAGGTGATTTGGTTCAAAAACATTTTTTTTTTTTTTTGTTATATTCGTTGAAAGTCACATCCCAATAGGAACTAAGTTAAGTAGTCAACATGTATTTGCATGTATTTGTATTGGCTGTAGGACTTGTAGGACCCTAAAATGCTCGTACAATCAAAATGTTCAGTCCAAACATTAGGAAAGGCTGTCCTGCCTGCCTGTAAAATTATGTATTTGCATACCTCTGCATAAACTATTTGAGCAGACATGATATGTCATTAGCGCATTCCATTTTTTTTACAGGTGAATGAGACACGAGGTAATCTGGCAGCATTGCATTCAACCCTCCACCAACGCCATCTATCATCAATTCGCAGGTTAGTCTCTTTTCTGACATCATCATGTGTAGTTTTGCAGAGTGATTATACAGAAAGGGGATCCTGCTATTGCAAGCCAACATGCTGGACCTTTGTTAGTCCCTAGGACTGCCACTAAAGTCCACTAAAGGAGGAAGAGCTTTTTTCGCTTGGCTCCTAAACTCTGGAATAGCCTTCCTGATATTATCCATGACTAGGACACAATCTCTCTGTTTAAATCTAGATTTAAATATAAATATATATAGCTATGAAAGAATAAAATAAAAGTAAACAATACAAATATAAGAATGAAATATAAAAAAGATGTATACTGTAGAATTAAATATAGAACACAAAGCAATGTGCATGAAAGTAAACTGTAGTCTTAAATATTAAGTTACACAGGGATGTACTGTCAAGGTGCGGTAGGGGCAGCGCCGTGGAAAGAACAAGGTCAGGGTCCAAATGCAGGTAAGATTAAATTTAATAGAACAAAAAGGCCAACATGGCAAAAACAAGCCGAAACAGCACAAGCACTAGAGACACGGTTCACAATTAACATTACAATAATCCAGGCAGGCAGAATGGTGTGTGAGACAAAACTATATACTAGTGAACAAATGGGGGACAGCTGTGTGTGTGAGTAATTGAACAGGTGTGCGGAGTGAACCAGGTAATGAGTCCGGGAGCAAGGGAGAAACACAGGTGGAGCAACTAAACAGTAATGAGGTGACAAGATGGGCGGGGTCAGAAAATGAAAGGAGAGAGCACATGGCACCAAATAAACACAACACTCACAGAAGACAGTGACAGAAAGACAGAAGACTGTGACATGTAAAATGTGCACATGTGCATTATACTGTAGTCTTAAAAATTAAGACGATATGGACACAGGAATGTAGAGGTTGACACTGTCAGTATGTCAATGTGAGGTAGTGAATAAAGAATATCTTACTGATAAAGTGTATATTAAGTGGAGACATGAAGATGTTAAGAGGCTAGTTTTGAGTTTAGGAGCCTGATGGCCTGGGGGAAGAAACTCCTCCCGTGTCTCTCTGTTTTTGCCATCAGGCTACGGAAGCGCTTACCAGATGGCAGCAAAGTGAAAAGAGGGTTACTGGGGTAGAGAGAGTTCTTGATGATTTTCACAGCTCTGCTTTTGCAGTGTTTGAGGTAGATGTCCTGCAGAGAGGGGAAAGCAGACCCGGAGATGCACTCAGCTAGGCGCACAACTCTCTGCAGGGCTTTGCAGTCTTGACTGGAGCTGTTCCCATACCACACTGAGTCAATACACTTTCTATAGCACCTGAATAGAAAGTTTTCAGGATTGACCCTGAATTTCCTCAGCTGTCCCAGATGGTACAGTCTTTGCCTGGCTTTCTTAACCGGTGTTTGAATGGTGTTTGAATGTGTGTAGTCCAAGTTAGGTCCTCTGAGATTTTTACACCAAAGTATTTGAAGCTGCTCACCCTCTCCACAGGTGTCCCGCAGATCATAAGAGGAGTATAGGGCTGCTGCTGTCTCTTCCTGAAGTCCACAATCAGTTCTTTAGTTTTGCTCACATTCAGAGAGACAGTTGTCCTGGCACCATGATGTTAATTTCTCTACCTCATCCGAGTATGCGGTCTTGTTATTGTTGTGAATGAGGCCCAGAAGCACAGTATCATCAGCAAATTTGATTATAGATGTGGAGCTGTGCGAAGACATGCAGTCATGTGGGGCTCCTACATTCAGTGTGATGTAGTTGGAGGTGTACTGGCCTAGTTTCACCACTTGAGTCTTCCAATGAGGAAATCAAGAGAGAAAAATTCAGGCCGCGGTCCATGAGTTTAGAAATGATCTTTGTGGGGAATATAGTATTAAAAGCAGAGATATAGTTGATAAATAGCAGCCTTACATAGTTCCCGTTGATGCTGTCAAGGCGTGTTAGAGAAGAGTGCAGGATTTGAGAGAGATGGCATCATCAGTGGATCTGTTTGGGCGATAGGCAAACTGAAGAGAGTTTAATGTATCCAGGATGGAGGAGCAGATGGTGTTTCTAACCAGTCCCTCGAAGACCTTCATGACTATTGATGTGAGGGCAACTGGACGATAGTCAGTCAGACAAGAGGGTTTATTGTTCTTAGGGACAGGGATGATGACAGATTTTTTGAAGGAGGTGGGAACCACCGATGTAGCAAGAGACACATTAAAAATAGATTTAAACTAGTGGTGGGCCGTTATTGGCATTAACGTGCTGCGTTAATGTGAGACTCTTATCGGGCGATAAAAAAATATTGCAGTTAATCTATTCTCAAAGTTGGGTTGGGAGCGGGGTCTATACTAGGCGAGCTATGATGACTCATCTTGATATTTTAGCACAGATGTATACCTAGCCAAATCTGTAGGGGGCGAGTCTTGAATGAGTCTTTAAATGTGTGTGTATGCTTACTGTGAAATGACCACAAACGTGACGTGCTAACATGGATGCAGCTAAGATGCCGCCGTGTTTGCTTCAGGGAATTTTTTTTTTTTTAAAGAAGCTTCCCAATATAAACCTTGACAAGACGCACGCCTGTTTCACACATGCACTGGATGCGTGGCGTAATGCCGGTGACACACTGGCTGCTTGGCGTGAGCTTCTGCTGCATGTCAGTTGCGTGGCGGCTGCGTCGCGTTTTCTGTCTTTACACACCAGAATCGTTTCTGACGCGGCGCTGGCGCGCGGCTGCTGAACGTGACATAGAGGGAGGCCGCCGACAGACCAGGCTCGTCTTCACGACAACAATATCTGTACTTCATGTTGAGCATAAATATAAAGCCTACTGATGAAGGACACCGTCAACAGTCTTGACGGCAAAATAGATGTTTTGTTTGACAGGTGCAATATTTGAAAATCAATAATAATTTATTTTTTTAATTACATTTATATCTGAATTTATGTCAACCTATAGACTTTCAAACATTAAAATGTCATTAATTAATATGTACTTGTGCCTTAATTATTTTATTTTTACAGAATATTATTATACAGAATTCAAATGAGCCATTTAAATTTTAAGATTAATTC
This sequence comes from Carassius auratus, assembly GCF_003368295.1. Taxonomy (NCBI): domain Eukaryota; kingdom Metazoa; phylum Chordata; class Actinopteri; order Cypriniformes; family Cyprinidae; genus Carassius; species Carassius auratus. The sequence continues at coordinate 29,581,751 of NC_039251.1, forward strand.
CAAGATTACAGTGAGATTAATCTAGATTTAAAAAAAAAAAATCTATGCCCACCACTAATTTAAACAAACCAGTGAGCTGATCAGCGCAGGACCGCAGAACATGGCCAGAAATCCCATCAGGTTTAGCTCGTCAGCCAGCGATTGATCTGCTCTCACCTCTGCAGAGGATTTGTTTCCAAAGGCACAGATGGTCCTTAGTCCTTGCCACATGTGTTGGGAGACATTTAGCTGGAAATATGACTATGCGTTCCCTGTATTTGTGTTTGGGGACTTTTACTGTGCATTGGAGAGCATAGCACAATGCTTTGTACTCGCTCATGTTTCCCGACAGAAGACCTGCATTGTAAGCAGCAGTGCATTTGTTTACTGCTGCACGGATTGTTCTGTCCACCCACGGTTTCTGATTAGAGAAGGTCCTTGTACAGTATCCATAGCTTGTTCGGCTAGCGTGTTCACAAAGCATAATGCAACATCTGTGAACTCGCTGACGCCAGATGAACTTGCCCGAAACATGTCACAGTCTACGTCATCAAGAGACGCCTGTAGCATGGCTTCTGAGTGGGCGGACCATAGCGTCACCACCCTCTGCACCGGGGGGGTCTTGAACAAGCCCTTGTTTATATTCCGGTGTGAGGAAACTGGCGGCATGGTCCGATTTGCCAAATGCCGGTAGTGAGCGAGCTTTGTAAGTCAAGGCAAGGCAAGGCAAGTTTATTGAATCCCTGAATCAGCAAACAGAATTAACAAATATTGCTACAAGTGTGACTGTATCATATAATTATTAATTATTTATAATATTAAAAAATCCTGTCACACATGCACAAACTGACAGTCACCACTTATAAGCTACTACTAAATATTGTAGAAACGTAATTTTCTGTAAAGTTGCTTTGTAACGATTTGTATTGTAAAAAGCGCTATACAAATAAACTTGAATTGAATTGAATATTTATATAGCACATTTCGTACACAATGGTAATTCAAAGTGCTTAACACAAAAGAAAGTAACAGTTAAAAATAGAAAATTATTTTACATAAAATACAGTGAATACGTAAAATACAGTGCAATCGGTTCGTACATTGCACAGTGCTCATTCAATAAATGCACAGCTAAACAGATGAGTTCTGAGTCTAGATTTAAATGTGACTAATGTTTTAGCACATCTGATCTCTTCTGGAAGCTGATTCCAACTGTGGGCAGCATAGTAACTAAAGGCGGACTCACCTTGTTTTGTATGAACCCTTGGTATTTCTTACTGACTCGATCCTAATGAGCTGAGTGGTCTGTCGGTTTAAATTCAATGAACATATCTGCAGTATATTTCGGTCCTAGGTCATTTAGTGATTTATAAACGAGTAAAAGTACTTTAAAATCAATCCTAAATGTAACTGGAAGCCAGTGAAATTTTAGGGACTGTAACATCCTTTGTTTGTCCGAAACATGGCTCACACCCTTGGTCCCGGACGCTACTGTAATGCCATCTGAAAACTTCTCTGTTTTATGGATGGACAGGACAGCCGAGGCCGACAAATCCAAAGGTGGAGGATTTGTAGGCATTCTTAAACTGAGTGTAGCAATGATCCATTGTATTCGGTCCTCTGGTTGGACAGGATACATGTTGATAAGAATTAGGTATAACTTGGCTGAGGTTGAGGAAGTCCCCAGCGATGAAAATAGCAGCGTCAGGATGTTTGTTGATGTTGCCGCTGAGCGCATCGTGAAGCTCAGACAAAGCCAAACCGGTGTCTGCTTGTGGTGGGATGTAAACAGCAGTAACGATGATCAATTAAACTCCCGGTGCACTTAGAATGGGCGGCAGATAATGGATTAATGTTCCAGATGAGGCGAGCCAGAGCGCAACATAGTGGAGATATTCCTGGGTTCACACCATTTCTTTTTAATAATGAAACACAATCCTCCACCTTTGGATTCGCCGGCCTCGGCTGTCCTGTCCATCCGTAAAACAGAGAAGTTTTCAGACGGCGTTACAGTAGCGTACAGTACAGTAGCGTCCGGGACCAAGTGCATGAGCCATGTTTCCGACAAACAAAGGATGTTACAGTCCCTAATGTCCTGTTGGAAACTTATCCTGGCTCTAAGATCATTTTGAAGAGATGATGCCAACCCTGAACCAACTTAAACAACTACCAAATTTTCTATTACTATAAGTTTGATCACAACATATAACATATAATCACTGCTGTTATTCACGTTCATCTGTTAATGTCATTAACTAACTACATGATTTTTACTGTCATAGAACTGAACATTTCTGCCATATGGACATCACCTTTACATAGTCTGATAAACTAATTGTAATGTAAAAAATGTTCTGTGAAGCTGCTTGCAACAACGTGCTATACAAATAAATGTGAATTGAATGGAATTCTTCAAATGATTTAAGGGAGGGAGTTTTGATGGGACTCATATTTTCTTCAAAGCGCCTAGTTGTTGATATACAGTAATATTTATTTATTCTCTTTTTAACAAAGTTTAAATTTATGCATTTAGCAGATCAAAAGTAACTTTTAAAATATTAAAAAGCAAAACTAACTAAAACAGTTTGCAGATATAATGCTTGTATAGATCTGAGCTGATTATGGTTCTGAAGAGTCTGTGATATGCTCTAATTTGAGATACAACCACACAATATGACATGCTTACAAGTGTAGGGAAATTATATATATATATATATATATATATATATATATATATATATATATTGCAAATTGTGCATTAATTATAAATAATGATATTAATAACGACAAATAATATTAATAGTTTGCAGTTGATTTATTATTTACCCAATAAAAAATAAAAAAAATGTACAATAATAATAATAATATATTTTTTTTTAGTTCTTTCCAGTGTCTAGTATCCAATTAAATATTAGGCCTATAGTTATTTTATTTTTTTATTTTTACATAATTACATAAGAATAAACAATTTTATAAATTAAGACTAATATTGACAATGATTTATCATTACAAATAATAATCATCTCTAAATTATTATTTAATCAAATATATTACTATAAATGTTTTTAATATTTTTTAATTTATCTAGTTAGGTATTCAGTTAAGATAAACTAAAATATTCACGATTTAACTCTCTCTCTCTCTCTCTCTCTCTCTCTCTCTCTCTCTCTCTCTCTCTCTCTCTCTCTCTCTCTCTATCTTAATTTAAAAAGAGCAGAAATAAATGTAAAATGCAGAGTTTCATATGGGAGTTCAATATGGTACTATAAACCAGTTAGCCTTAGATTGCCCAACACACTTACACAGTACAGCAATAAAACACACACAGAAGAAAGAGAGAGCTCCTGTTGGAGGCCAGGAAAGATTGGAGTCTGGATTTCAGCTTGAGTTATTAAGATGTATCCGATGGAAGCTGCTCCACAGGATAAGACCTTCACTGCAGAGTGCTCTTCACTTTGTGAATAATTAGGATGGGTATCCACGTCTGAGCGAGATGCCAGTGTGAGGCATTCTTGAAGTGCATTAGTGAAGTGTTCAGCACCATTCAGACATAAACAAATGAGTCCATTCACTGCAGCAGATAGCCATAGTCCTCCTGTATCATTAATTGTGATTATTGCAGCTGGGGGAAGAACTGGTTTGATGTCATGCATCACTAGCTTCAGGGAGGATATAATGTATTCTTTGCATATTTATGTATATATGTTTGTTACAAGTAGATTAAGATATATATATATATATATATATATATATATATATATATATTAACTACATGATGTGTCGATTAATGAATATAATTAATCTGTGAAAGACCATGAAAATAACCACAAAAATATTTAAAGCTATTTTATGATGAATGAGAAAGTAGACATTACAAACTGTAGCTTTAAAAAGAAACCATTTATATAATTCAACATAAAATTAATTGCACAAATATTTAGGCTATAAAAGCCTAACATAAACTAAGGAGCATAATATAAACACACACACATATACATACATATATACATACATATATATATATATATATATATATAAAAATAATTTTCCCAAAAAATGAATAAAATAAATGGAATAACCCAGATTACACACACGCACACATTTATTTATTATTTATTTATAAACTTCTGCTTACTTTTTTGCCTTAACTTTATAATTTTACCCTGCAGTGTGACATATGAATTTTTAAAAAGTACAAATAATACTTATATCTCATTTAATATGGTGTGTACAACCTGCATGCATATTAATTTTAAACCCCAAAACAAAACAAAAACACTAGCAAAATATGTGACACGGTTCAATTAAATTCATTCCTTTTCAATTTATACTTTTATTTAATTTGTAAATTGATCACATTTTATTGAATTTCATGCATTTTCCTTGTTTTTATATTGTGCATGTTAGCCGTTTTATTAATTAAATACGATTTTGGAATCTGAACAATACCTGCACTGTTTCTGTAATAGAAATGCAGTTACGTTTCATTGGACACTTTCAATGAACAATGCTCATCTCCATCAGCATAATGAGGCAATTGTTACAGATATTGATCAGCGTGCAGCATTTACTAAATGAAATAATGTCAGGACTGAATGAATTGGAAGAGGAGGAGCAGAGTATAATTTAGAGCTGAAATGATGGAAACAAAGTCAGCACATCTCAGCTGGCTGGACAGATACATGTATTATCTGCTGAGCCGCTCTAATGGCAGCACAATGCTGCTGAACAGACCTCCATTGCAGCACAGGTGCCATAATCACCCCGATCAGAAAATGGTGCAGCAGAACTCTCTGACTTATTTACATTCAGACGGCTTTTGGCACAAGCGGCCATACTTATACAGACACAAGGTCACTGTGGGGAGAAGCAACGGCAGCCATTCTGACTTACGCAGAAAGTCAAAGATTAAAGCAGTGTCACTATTTGATGAATGATAAAACTCAATGTTAGATATTGAAAATAAGAGTTTTGCTGAAGTATAGATGCTAATAATGCACACTGATATTATTTTGCCCCTATATTGGCCAATTAAGATAAATTACTGAAAAAACGCATAAATATATTGGTCAATATCAATACTGTCACTGACATCTCTTGTGAAAAAATAAGCAGATATGAACTTTTACCTGTGATTCTCACAGGGGCGTAGCACAAAATTTTGGGCCCTGAGTACAAACCATCTTGCTGGACCCTTGTACCAAATACCATAGTGATACCAATGGGTTGGATATTTTGAAGAAAGCTGGTAACCAAATGACGGATGGACCCCATTGACTTCCATAGTAGGAAATAAAAAATAATATGGAAGTCAATGGGGACCAGCAAAGTTGATTACCAACCTTCTTTAAAATATCTTCATTCTGTGTTTAGCAGAAGAAAGGAAATCATACAGGTTTGGAACAACTTGAGGGAGAGTAAATGATGACAATTTACATTTTTGGGTGAACTATCCCTTTAAAGTTTAAATGTGCACAATAACAATGTACCCATTTTGCTTATTTCCTCTTAACACTTACAGGCCATGTTGCAGGTTAACCACCACTTTTGATTAATGGGTACATAAATCACTCAAGATATGTATATCATTTAAAAAAATGTCTCAGAAAAGGTCTTAAAGACCCGTTTTTTTAAGTTTTTGGTATTAACGTTTTTTTTACACAACTCGGTGATGACGTCACATTGGGGAGAAGTGTAGGAAAGGTAGTCTCAGCCTAGTATGATGCCGCGTTCCAGGCAACCCATAACCCGTGTTTTTCCAACCTGAAACCCGTGAAAGTGCACTGGAACGGCAATCAAATCCATGACTTCCCACCTGTGAACTCGTGTCTTGTACTAGTTCGATGTACTCCGAGTTCCGAGGTCACACAGCAAGCGAAACAACGATGGCAGCCCCTACGAATAATACTGCCTACGGATGCAGTGTTTATGCAAGTGGACACGTTGAAAAAAATATTTTAGGTCAATGTAACATTGCAAAAAAATAAATAATCTAGCTACAATTCCTTGCGCTCAAAAGGTTGGGCGTAACTTGCCTGGAACGGTACAAAGTCGTTAGTCGTGGTATGAAATAGTGATTACGAGCTCAAAAACCTGCCTGGAACGCAGCATCAGAACTAACATTATAGCAACTGACTGGGATGAGGAAGAGGTGGCAAGAGCCAACATGTATGATGGCCTGCAGCGGTGTAATTTCGAACCAGCCAGACGTGAGAGGGCAAATGAGGAATTGCCAGAACTGATGTCCATCAAAGCCAATTAAATGCATGATCCGAGGAGAATGAGTGGAGAGTTGGTGAAGTGTCCTGGTGAGCTGTTATCATTTAGCATCGCAACAATGAGCACTGGAGCTAATCTACGAGCAGCAGTGCACAATAACGACACATATTTTTTACTGTCATTGAATAGCACGGAGTGAAAAATCAACGTTTTCTTTATATCTAGTGGCAGTGATCATGACGTTAGTTCAGATAAGTAATGGTAACCTTTGTCAAAGTGTTGTAGAACTGGTAAACTTTGTCTTTGTCAACTAGAAATAGAAAGCATTATGCTATCTATATGGACGTTTCTAAGCGTTAATCTCTTCCTCCGGTGAAAATGTTGTTGCAAACGTAGCCGCGTGTCTGTCGCTGTGTTTGGCATGTGCCGTCCCATGGAAACTGCGTTGGAAAGCTTGTGCTGTAGGGAAGTGAGTGCGTTTTGGTCGCTGTTGGTCGATATCTATCTGTCTGTCTGTCTGTCTGTCTATCTGTCTATATCTATATATATATATATTTATCTATATATATATATATATATATATATATATATATATATATATATATTTATCTATATATATATATATTTATCTATCTATATATATATATATATATATATATTAGGGGTGTAACGATACGCGTATTCATATTGAACCGTTCGGTACGACGCTTTCGGTTCGGTACGCGGTACGCATTATGTATACCGAACGGTTCGTTGGACTAATTCATTATATTAAAAAAAAAAAAAAAAAAAAAGAGAGAAATATAATGATATGCGTTCAACAAGGTAGCCCAATAACCCAAACGACGTAACAGGCAACGCCCCTGACACTCCCGAAGAAGAAAAAAACACCAACTTATATGTTTATGTTAGGCTACTCAGTCAGGCGCTCGCTCACTCAGTACGCGCTGAAGGCTCGTTGCAAAATGGCCAATGCGTTTAACAGACTAGAAAAAGAAGATCCTCCAGTAACCAACAGGTCTGGTGTTTGGGTGCACTTTGGATTCCCTTTAAGCTATAATGGTGATGGCAAGAGAGTGGTGGATAAAAAAACAACGGTATGTCGCATCTGCAACATGACAGGGTACACCAGCGGGAATACAAAAAAAAAAAAAAACACCAGCGGGAATACTTGAAACATGTCAACTCATTTACGCCGACATCACCTTATTGTGTCAGTATCTGGGAAAAGACGAAAAAAAGGAGAAACATGCACGCAACAAACTATCCCTGCAGCATTTAGACACCGGTATTATAGCTTACAGGGAATCCAAAGTGCACCCAAACACCAGACCTGTTGGTTATTTTAGGATCTTATATTTCTGGTCTGTTAAATGCATTAGACATTTTGCAACGAGCCTTCAGCGCGTGCTGAGTGAGCGAGCGCCTTAGGGGCCGTTCACATATCGCGCCTAAAAACGCGTGGAAAACGCTAAGCGCGTCTTTCTCCTCCTTTCCAAAGCGCTCGGGCAGAAGCGCTCATGAGGCGTCTGTCTTTGCTAAGCAACAATGACGTGCTCTCTCCATGAGACGCGGAAATTTCAGCGAATGATAAATGGATTTGCAAGCTCTAAAAATCGCTTGCAGTAGCTCTGCTACTAAATTTATTTCAAAATTGCAATCCATATACAACTATGATCAGCTGATCCTTCATCTTGGCTGAGCTCTCAACGTTGTTACGGGAAAGGATGAAGCTGATTGGTTAGTTCTTGTCACATGACCCGCGGTGCGCTTGCAGCATTCTGAAAAGTTGAGATGTTTTTACATTTTGCTGTATCTAAAACGTACCGAACCGAACCGAACCGTGACATCAGTGTATCGTATCGAACCGAACCGTGAATTTTGTGAACCGTTACACCCCTAATATATATATATATAATCTGAATACTCTCGTCTACAACTCGTGTCTCTCTAGTCATTCTCAATGCTCCAAGGCGGGCTTTGGTAAATTCTCTTCCCAATGTGCAACACGGCCTTTAAGTACTACCGTATTTTCCGGACTATAAGTCGCACTTTTTTCATAGTTTGGCTGGTCCTGCGACTTATAGTCAGGTGCGACTTATCAAAATTAATTTGACATGAACCCGAGAGAAATGAACCAAGAGAAAACATCACAGTCTACAGCCATGAGAGGGCGCTCTATGCTGCTCAGTGTTCCTGTAACCTACCACTGAGCAGCATAGAGCGCCCTCTCATGGCTGTAGATGGTAATGTTTTCTCTTGGTTCTTGGTTCTAAATAAATGCGACTTATAGTCCAGTGCGACCTATGGTTTTTTCCTTGTCATGACGTATTTTTGGACTAATGAGACTTATACTCAGGTGTGACTTATAGTCCGAAAAATAAGGTAATTACTAAGTGTTAAAACAGGCAATTCTGATAAAAGCTCACCTTGTCTCACTATCACATCCACCTCACTGTCACTGCTTTCACCTGGCCATGATGAGGGGCGTGCAGCTGCAGGGTCTGAAACTGAAATATATGGCTTCAAATGGTTGCTAAAATATCATTTATTGTCACAATACCTTTTTTAAAAGTGTAGGCTAGGTAAGTTAATTGCTGATTATTTGTCTGTTTAAAATAAATGCAGACTGAAGAAGCACAGGGTACACTAACCGCCAAAGTAGACATTCAGTCTTTGAATTATGTTTTAACATAGGCTAAGTCATTTTCAATCATTAAGATGTGCATTAAACTGAGAACAATCCTGTACTTAAAGGGGGGGTGAAATGCTCGTTTTCACTCAATATCCTGTTAATCTTGAGTACCTATAGAGTAGCACTGCATCCTTCATAACTCCAAAAAATCTTTCGTTTTATTATATTTATAAGAGAAAGATAGTCTGTACTGATTTTTCCCGGAAAAACATGAGCGCCTGGAGGCGTGACGTGTGGGCAGAGCTAAAGAATCACGAGCGCAAGTAGGCTTTTGCGCTGAGAGAGTTTGGAAGCTGTGACATTACCAGTGTTTGGAATAATGGCGTTTAAAAGAACGGCGTTAGGTAACGACGTTATTTTTTCAGTAACGGGTTAATCTAACTAATACTTTTCCCGTCGTTACAACGCCGTTACAATTACTGAAAGTTAAATGCGGTGCGTTACTATGCATTGATTTAATAAACTATGCAATCCAAACACACCCCCGGCTCACACAGCGAGTGAGGAGGTGGGTTAAAAACAAGATAAGCGATTATGATTAGCTAAGGCAGAGTTATATGTTTCATTAGGGCTGCACGATATTGGGAAAAAATGACATTGCGATATTTTATTTTTCTGTGATATATATTGCAATATTTTTTCTTACAAACAAAAATGGGGTGAGCACACTTACATTCTCATTTTAAATGATTTAAACATCGACACCATCGTGTCAATTGATTAATATGCGCGAGGGAGAGAGAGCAAGACAGCGCTCGTGTTGTTTGAAGACGACTCGCTCTCTCTCTGCCTCTCTCGCGCGCGCGCTCTCTCTGTCTCTCTCGCGCTCCCTCTCTCTGCCCTGTTAAACTTGCATGTGTTTTTCAGTCCTGTCAATGATAAACTTTCACTCTATGATGGTTAAGCTGTGCAATTAATCCGCGAATCACATTCGTCAGGGCCGGGCAGCAGCTGGCCCATACAGTTAATAAATAACAGATCAACTACGACAGCCTACATCGCACATCCTGTGATGTGACTATCGTGGATTCGTATACCGCGATATCGATGCTTTAACGACACTTCGTGCAACCCTATGTTTCATGGTAGCCAATCAGAGCCAGTGTTTTCAGAGCCAGTGCCAGCGCCAGCTGTACATGTGGAAAGTGCAGTTTGATGCCAACATCGCATGTTGTTTACTTGATGTGCTTACGCGCCGATAGCTAAGTTAACAACACAGAGATATTTGAAGCAGTTTTACTCACCGCCTGCGGTTCCAACACACGATCGTGACCCTTTTTCGTTGGGAGTGCATTATCCTTAAGAAAAAACAATGTGCAAATCCGGCGTCAAACTGGGCCTTGTTTGTAAAACAAGCATCTTCGAAATGCAGGGAACAAACACAAACACTTGCACAACTCCGTTGATGCTCTGTAAAAATAAACTCCATCCACTGGTCCCTTAATGCTGTTTTTTTTTTTTTTTTTTTTTGTGGTAATCTGTGCAGGGTTGTCTTGCCCTGGCATCCAAAAACACACTTCTTTTGTGACAATTCGGTCTCTCGCTCTGATCAGTGAATGTCTCTGCTGTGCTCTGCTATACGGGAGCGTGCGCTCTTCGGGGAGAAGTGCCCTTAGGACCCATATAAGGAAATTCCGCTCCATCTAACGTCAGACCCATACTCGGAAAAAACACTTTCCGAAACTTGTGACAAACCGGAAGAGGTATTTTTGGAACAAAAAAATCCTTCAAACGTACAACTTAATTTTTGAAACTTTGTCCATGTTTTTCATGGGAATCCAACTCTTTAACAGTGTAAAAAACTCAGTATGCATGAAATAGCATTTCACTTAATAGCATTTCATTAAACTTCTGACTCTGGTGAGAACCCCTAACGTAGATATTTATGTTAAAACAATGTCAATTCTTGATGATGCATTTGGAGCTCACCTTTCTTTTCAAAAACTGAGTGGGCAACTGCTTGCCCTCATTTGCCTTTCTCTCTTTAATCTTCTTTTCTTTTTGTTTTTTGACCCCCTGATTTTCCTTTGTTAAGGAAAGACATGACTCTTCCCCTGTCTTCCTAGCTCATATCACAGCTAACTCTAGTCTCCTGTCTCATTATCTGATTCAAGGAAGGTTCGCAGCAGAAGCACCTGAACTGTGGGTCATACCATTTACATTGATTCGAGAGGGGTGCTGGGGCCCTGCACAGCATGAAAATTATTATGTTTTTATACCAAACCAGTGTCTAACTACAAGTTTAGTTTTGCACAGGAACTTTTTTTATTTGTACATAAATGCTATACAAATGTTAGTGCATGTATATGTATGTATATAAAACTGACTTGTAAGACACTAGTTACTGTTTACCTTATCATTTGCTTTAGTTACTTTTCTTTGCACTCCTGCACCGTTTCTGTTCAATACAACTTGCTTGCGATTCATCTGTCTTCTTGTGTGAGTATATATCCTGACATACATACTGTGCAATAGTACTAAATAAGTAACCCTGCTTTGCTGTTTTACTCCTCTGTGGAGTCAGCAACCTATCGTTTCAGTCCAGTTTTATCCAGCTCTCTGAATTACTCAACTGTGATTTGTCAGTCATGGCAGTCTGAGATCAAATACTGTTGTGTTATGATTGTCAAACTATAATTGACCGAATTCCTACATAGTTGTGCTTGTTCATGTTTTTTACACTCGACAAATATACATACAGTATAAATGCATTTCCTTTACAGAAACAAGAAGCAAAGCGAGTTGTGAACAAGAAGAGGAATAAATTGGCATTAATATAATTTTTTTTTTTCAAAATGTTATAAATCCATGATACTTTTTTTTCACAATATTTTTTTTTTCTTTTTAATCAATATGTTATTTTTCATATCAAAATGATGAAAATACACAACATAGTAAGTTGATCCATATATGACCGCCTCTTCTCTGAACTGTATCACCAAACTGTGTTTGTTTGTCTTCACTTATTCCTTTTTAAATGCACACTTAGGACTACCACCTTAAATTGAAAATGCATTTGTTGCATATGCACAACAGTGTAGTCGTGAATATAATTTCGGATGGACTCTGATTGTCTTAACCAAATGGAAATAAGTAACCTACCTACCTGCCTTGGTTACTGGTCTGAAACCAGCCATGTGGTAACCATTGCAAAAACATTTATTAGATGCCTGGGAGTGTTACTTAATTTACAATTTATGAGTGACATCCTTCACTGCCCTCAAGTGTCGCTGTATATATTTTATTTCTATTAACCTTTATTAAAAAAACTTATGTTATGCTAACAATCTTCAATCTAGAAACACAATAATAGGAATACATAAAATTGAATATCTATTTTCAAGAACCCCCCCCCCCCACAATAAAAAAAACAATTAAGAAAACAATATTTACCCAGATCATCTACATCAGATAGTTAGCTTTTTTCTTTTGTCATTTATTTCTTGGAAGAAAAACTCCATGTCATCAATTCTCTCAAAGGTGAAAAGGAAGGGAGCACAGATTTTGTCCCCATCCATTTCACCTTCATGGAAGATATTGTCAACAAATATGTCTCACATTGTTATGGCCAACAAGGCATCATTCTTGGTCATTCTTAAGATCTGGTAAGTGAACTTTCCCAGCAAATTGGGGTCTGTTTTCCTCCACCCAGTCACAGGCCAGCAGAATCGGTTTCATCACTGCCAAGTCCTTTGTGCAAAAAGATAAGACATTTCTATAATGATGTAATTAGTCAAGTGCTGCTCAAGCACTTTTATGAAACAGGAAAGGTAATTACAAACTATACAGTACGTGCATATGCAAGTATTATATTCCTATTCATATTTTACTTTTAAGCACATTTTACCAAATCCAAACAACATCAATTTTAAAAACCACCATTATTTTTTGTATTTAATTATATATAAATGAAATATAATTGTTAAAGGCTGTAAGTGAAAAATCCCTTATAAGGTGTGAATAAGATTTTCTTTTACAGGTAAAATGCACCAGAAAAGAGATAAAAAAGTCAACAATTATTAAATGCCCATGAGAAATATTCAAAAGTAATGCAATGCAGAAATTCCTAAATGAAATCATGACGACTGGGCAGCGAAAGTGTAACAAAAAAGGGACTTAGAAAAAACTCTTAAAATATGACACCCCACTTAAGAACAAATTGGAGTATATTGAAATAGATGAAGACTGATTTTTATAGGCTTTATAGACATAGGTTGAGAATGACTCTTGAAGGACCAGCACCACATCAACGTGTACCACTCTTTAAAGTATTTTTAATCAAGAATCTGGGAGTAGCTTTTGGGATCTCTAACCCTGGAAGGTCCATCTTGCTAATCGTTGTAGCAGCTCACATCATGACCCCTTCACCACCGCCGCTGCTGACTTGAACTGGTACCGATACCTCAGGAATCACTCTCAACCGGTTCATAAAATCTCTAAAACAATCAGTCTTTGTGTATTTAACAATCACAATCACACACCATGTTTTTCTTATTAAGTGGGGATCTTGTTTCAGGATTGTTTATCTTAGAAAAGTCCCTGAGAACCTAATACTTTGTTTTCTGGAGAATTAGGTTCATATTTTTGAAAAGGGTAGCACTGAAGCCTAAAATGTTCCTGGTGGTTTCAGACCTAAATCTTCACCTTAATACTTAATTTGTTTACAGGTGATGTGTCTTTTCTTTTTTTCTGACCATATTGACCCAATGAGCATTTCACTGGCCAGTAGGCATGATTTAGTTTTGAATATTTCTCATGGGCATTGGATTGTTGACTTTTCAGTCTGAGTTAAATCTCTTTTCTGGCGCATTTTTTTCTGTAAAAGAAAACCTGTTTAATAATTCTGCACTCCTGAGTGTAAGGCATTTTTCACTTCCTTTGATAACAATTATATATCACTTATACATTATTAGTAGTTAAGATTGCATAATAATTATGCACACACTGTAGTCAAACAATATAATAGTGCTCATAGGTTTACATAGCCTTTGCAGAGTTTCATTTCCTGGATGATCCACAAGGGGTTTTTTTTGTTTTTTTTTTTTTTGTGATGATTGTTCACAAGTCCCTTGTTTGTGCTAAACAGTTCAACTGCATTCTGTTCTTCTGAAAAATCATCCAGCTTCTGCACAAAATTATGTTTTTGCAGCATCTTGTGCATATTTGAAGCCTTTCCAACAATGACTGCATGATATTGTAATTTATATTGACATCTTTTACACACTGAGGACAATTGAGAGACTCATACAACTATTACAAAAGGTGAAAACATTTACTGATACTCAAGAAGGCAACATGATTTTTTTTTTTTTTTTTTTTAAGGTCATATTTTTCATTTAGTACTGCACTTCAGATGCTAGGTAGATACATTTTCTCTTAGTCGGGGTGAAGTCCACGTCGGGCACAGTCGGATGTTTAAATCCGGATGGATTATTTATCGGTTGACTGACTATTGGCTTTGACGAAAAAGTAACAGATCAGTGTATTTATTTTTTCAGGGTGCATTATTATTTATTACAAAAGACCTGAATACAGGGAATGCAAATAATGGATATCTTCATCCATATTATAGTTAAAAGTATCATACCTTGCCAGAGGAAATGCCTGTAGTAAATTATGGCAACACCACCACCTCCTGATTGCAGGCATGTCAGACTGATAAAAGATGGCAATTGAAAGTATTAATCATAAAAATTGCATTGTTTTCTGTCCTTTTTGTTGAACAAAAAAAATGAAATTGATAAAAACCTTACCATTTTTTTAAACATGATGATACTCACAACGTTCGCATACTGTACAGGGTATACTGAAATGCTAAATCAAAACTCTGATGTAAAAAGGGTCATAGTATGCCCATTTTCCACAAGTTGATATGATTCTTTAGGGTCTTAATGAAAGACTGTGACATTGTTTGGTTAAAATTTCTCAATGGTAGTGTAAAAAACACCTTTTTTTCTTACCCGGTCAAAAACAGCTCTTTTCAGAGCACGCAGTTTTGCAGCATTTTAATTTAAATGTTAATGAGCTCTGCTGACCCCGCCCTTCTCTTCCAGCTGCTCTCTTGAGAGAGTGTTTACTTTAGCCGCATTCATTGTTAAACTTGCTAATTAGCACATTTTTAGTAAAAGCAATCTGCTAAATTCATTAAAAAAATCTACATTCACTTCTTTTGTAAATGAAGCTGGATTACAAATGATTGACATGAACTTAGGCGCATTTATGTAAAATGTTTAATTTATGTTAAAAAAAAAAAAAAAAAAAACTGGGTGCATTTTTATATTTTTAGGGTGGTTGTGTAAACACGCTGCCACAACACAAATCAGTTCAAACAACTTGTAAAAGTGCATGTAGCATCATATGACCCCTTTAAATTAACGAATGCAGTGTTTAGCACACAAAGAGATAATGGTATAGCAATTAAATTACCACTTACCATCAACATGAATATCCCACAGTCAGTCCCTCCAAGCTGAAGTGGTGCACCATGTTAATTAAAGAGTGGAATAACTACCTAAACTGCAAGGCTAAATGGCAAAACAAATGTAGTGCATAGTTGATATAAAGTTAATAAAAAAATAAAATCCTGATGATATCCTTACAATGACATAATCTAAAACGCAGAAATAATAACTTTGATCAACTTGTCTTGCTTACCATATTTTTCAGTTTTGTTTTGTCAGTCAGTTTTGGGGTAAAGCGCCTTCTCACGAACATAAAAAGATTAATCTTGGAATTACCAGATGCCCACTGTCAATAAGACTAGTGTGGGTGAAGGTCTTGGTCTGTCCGAACAGTTATGCTAAATTCACACCACAGGATTTAATTAAATGGCTTATGGGAATCTTTTTTTTTTTTTTTTGTATATTTAAGACATTCTATTGTCTTCATCTATGCTACACTTTCTGATCAAATATGATGTGATTAACAGAAGGCATATTTGTCTGGTTTGACAGACAAGGCTTAAGCTTAATGCAAGACTAAAATGCTATACACCAGTTTGCAGTAGGCAAAGTGATATTTTCAGTTTTAACAAACACACACGATTAACGTCTATCAGCAAAAATAAATAATATATTTATATTACAAGCACAAATAAAATTACAAATTACAAGCACAAATAAAAACAACAGAACAAAGATAAAAATAAAATAAGTTCAGTAGTGTACAGAAATGGACTGGCTTTTGTCATGGTTTGGGAAAAAAAAGAGAGAAAACATGACAATACTGATTCTGTCAAAAAAAAAAAAAGGCATTTCTCGTGTTTTGGAACCAATCTCTTCATATGTAGCTAATGTAGCACAGTTGTGGGTGGCCAATCATCTACACAGTCAGTTCTCTTGTGGATAACCTTTGACTACACAGTCACTTTTTTCGAGTGCTAAATAACTGCTGCTCTGTGTTACTACAGGTCTGGATGGGGATTTATTTAACACTACACTAAACGACTTTGCCCATGGTTAAGTCAGGGTGCAGCCTCTCTGCTGTTTAAATCAGGTTAGTGTTACACACTGCTATATCTACAATGACACCATTCAGAAAGGGTCTTCTGAGATATGAAGCTCTTTGAACAGCCTTGCCTTGGGCATTTCAGCAGTACATTCATGGAAGATATGGGGCCCAATTTTGTGAAAATATAACATACATTGTTTTGATAGTCCTTCAGACATCACTTATTACTAAAATTATATGTCCACAATCCTGTGACTTTTGGCTATTTATCTAAAGCTTTATTTGAGTTAGGCCTTGCAGTATACTGTATGTTCTATTGGCCTGCAAAAACACTACATGACCTGTAAACGCTATATACCAGAACATCATTGTGTTGCATATCATTGTGAGCTCTAAACATTACTAGTATAACTTGGTAAAAAATATTAAACCACTTTTACAAAAAAATACTCAGTGCCACTGCTAAAGCACTTAAAATTTTAGGGGGATACACACAGACTTTGTATATAACATGGTACATCTCAAAGTAACATGGTTTAACCATATGTAGCAACACTGCTTTCATGTATACTGTTACATTGCTCTTTGCAAGCAACAGCACCGCTTGAAACTTGTGTGTGGTTTGGCGAAGTAGTGTTAAATTGTTTACATTTTTTACATAATCAATTAGTAATCACTTTGTATTACACAGTTCTTCTGCAGAATGTAGTGTATCTGACAGTCTTATTCATACTTCCACAGGGTCCCAGAAAGTATTTGATACCTCAAATAAAAATTATATTAAATCAATTAAAGTGCAGTTTATTGTAAAGGATAATCAGTCAATCACCTTTATTTATATAGCGCTTTAAAACAAAATACATTGCGTCAAAGCACTGAACAACATTCATTTGGAAAACAGTGTCTCAATAATGCAAAATGATAGTTAAAGGCAGTTCATCATTGAATTCAGTTATGTCATCTCTGTTCAGTTTAAATAGTGTCTGTGCATTTATTTGCAATCAAGTCAATGATATCGCTGTAGATGAAGTGACCCCAACTAAGCAAGCCAGAGGCGATGGCGGCAAGGTACCGAAACTCCATCGGTGACAGAATGGAGAAAAAAACCTTGGGAGAAACGAGGCTCGGTTGGGGGGCCAGTTCTCCTCTGACCAGACGAAACCAGTAGTTCAATTCCAGGCTGCAGCAAAGTCAGATTGTGCAGAAGAATCATCTGTTTCCTGTGGTCTTGTCCTGGTGGTCCTCTGAGACAAGGTCTTTACAGGGGATCTGTATCTGGGGCTCTAGTTGTCCTGGTCTCCGCTGTCTTTCAGGGCAGTAGAGGTCCTTTCTAGGTGCTGATCCACCATCAGGTCTGGATACGTACTGGATCCGGGTGACTGCAGTGACCCTCTGATCTGGATACAGACTGGATCTGGTGGCCACGGTGACCTCGGAATAAGAGAGAAACAGACTAATATTAGCATAGATGCCATTCTTCTAATGATGTAGAAGGTACATAGGGTGTTATGTGAAGTGTTTCCGGTTCCGGTTTACCTAATTAATGCAGCCTAAAAATCCTTTAACGGATTTGGATATTAAAAGCATATTAGTATGTTATGTGTATGCCAGGTTTAAGAGATGGGTCTTTAATCTAGATTTAAACTGCAGGAGTGTGTCTGCCTCCCGAACAATGTTAGGTAGGTTATTCCAGAGTTTAGGCGCCAAATAGGAAAAGGACCTGCCGCCCGCAGTAGATTTTGGTATTCTAGGTATTATCAAATTGCCTGAGTTTTGAGCACGTAGCGGACGTAGAGGAGTATAATGTAAAAGGAGCTCATTCCAATATTGAGGTGCTAAACCATTCAGGGCTTTATAAGTAATAAGCAATACTTTAAAATCTATACGATATTTGATAGGGAGCCAGTGCAGCGATGACAGGACCGGGCTAATATGGTCATACTTCCTGGTTCTAGTAAGAACTCTTGCTGCTGCATTTTGGACTAGCTGTAGATTGTTTACTAAGCGTGCAAAACAACCACCCAATAAAGCATTACAATAGTCTAACCTTGAATTCATAAATGCATTGATTAACATTTCTGCATTTGACATTGAGAGCATAGGCCGTAATTCAGATAAATTTTTGAAATGGAAAAATGCAGTTTTACAAATGCTAGAAACGTGGCTTTCTAAGGAAAGATTGGGATGAAATAGCACACCTAGGTTCCTAACTGATGACGAAGAATTGACAGAGCAACCATCAAGTCTTAGACAGTGTTCTAGGTTATTACAAGCAGAGCTTTTAGGTCCTATAATTAACAGCTCTGTTTTTTCAGAATTTAGCAGTAAGAAAATTACTTGTCATCCAATTTTTATATTGACTATGCATTCCATTAGTTTTTCAAATTGGTGTGTTTCACCGGGCCGCGAAGAAATATAGAGCTGAGTATCATCAGCATAACAGTGAAAGCTAACACCATGTTTCCTGATGATATCTCCCAAGGGTAACATATAAAGCGTGAAGAGTAGCAGCCCTAGTACTGAGCCTTGAGGTACTCCATACTGCACTTGTGATCAATATGATACATCTTCATTCACTGCTACGAACTGATGGCGGTCATATAAGTACGATTTAAACCATGCTAATGCATTTCCACTGATGCCAACAAAGTGTTCAAGTCTATGCAAAAGAATACTGTGGTCAATTGTGTCAAACGCAGCCAGTGTTAATTTCGTTGACGAAGACTATGACGAAAAATATTCGTCAACTAACCTTTTTCACGGACGAAAACTAAATAAAAACTAAATAAAAAGTCAGATATGATGACGAAAAACGTGACGAAATATAACTGACACTTTAGTCAACGAATAAAAATGAGACGAAAATATATGGGCGGGACGAATGGAGAAGAGATCCAATCAGAGCGAATCTTTGAGGGTAGGTTGATCTATGCAGAAGCAGCCGAGCCATTATAAAAAGCCGCGGCAAATGCAAGCGCCACAGCTAAACAAACGCAGCAGCAGTTACACAGAAAAGAGAACAAAGATGAGTTTGCAGAAATTCGCACAGTTTCGAGGACGTTTTCATAACAGTTAAGTTGTTTACACAGGGAACTACACTGCGACCTTTTGAAATGCCATTGCGACCCAAATTTTTATGGGGTCGTAAATGTATCACTGATTATTTTTGTACCTACTTATGTGTAATGCTATGTTTTAATATGAGCATTTATTAAAACAGAAATGTGTAAGAATACGTTTTATAACGTGCTCCGAGCATTCAACACATCAAGTTGGCTTCAGCCCCGCGCTGCGGGAAAGTTTAACTGAGCAGCTGGTTACTCGCGCAACACTGAACCGAGTTCTCCTTCAGGACGTTTGCGTCCTCCTGCACCTGAACGAACAAATACAAATCGCATTTTAAATAAACATAAGAAAAAGAGCGAAAAGTGAAAGAGCTCAATTCAGCAGCGCGGTGTTCAGGGAGCAAGCAGAGACGCGTCTCAAAGTCTTCTTGCTTTTGTACCGACAACAAATACATACTAAATATGTCGAAATGCCCGTCTTGGAAAGTGTGTTCGAAAAGGTCTGTAGTTGTGTCTTCAGTGAAAGTAAAGAGTTGGAAAGAAATCGGATGTGTATCTTTATAACGGATGCATTTGTCTCTTAAAGTGACCGCGCCTAATTTACTAGCTCTGCTGTCAGTGTCTTTAATGTATGAAAATGAAAGTAAATCACTCACTGCTCTTGATTAAATTACTTTGTAGTTTTAACAAGAATTTATCCAAAGTCAATCCAAAAATCAGATAGAATAGATTATATTGTTTTACTAGTGACTAAAAAATACAAAAAAAAAAAAAAAAAAGGATTAGGGACCTGAGCATGTTTTGCTTAAGTGTTTCTTTCTTTAATTGCTAATGCAACCTTTTCACACCACAGACATTATCAAGATGAATTTGTTGTTCTGACACAGTTTAACCCTGAGTTATTGTCATATTTTATTACCAATTTCTAAACTACAGCAGATAAACTGTGATATTGTAAGAAACGTTGAAGGTGTCTGAATACATTTTGGTTTGATTGTGTATTTTATTTTACAGTGAAGACTATGCAGTGCTATTTTAAATGAACAAAAACAAACTTAAAAAATGTAAACTTTGTGTAAATATCACAAATAAAGAAATAGAATGAACATACAATACAAATATAATATAGGTGGTTGTCTATTTCAATAATACTGTACTTCATCTTGAAAGAATGTCATATGCATTGCATATCATTCAGGACGAATGCATATCTTTTTCAAAGAGCATGTATATTTTTCATTGAGAGCAGGCCTTATGTTTATTTTATAAATACCATTCCATAACAGACTGATGGAAACATTTAGTCAAGTCAACTAAGTTGACTTTGTTCTACTAAAAAAAAAAAACTAGACTAAGACTAAAAGACTTAAGACTAGACTAAGACTAAAACTCTTATGATATTTAGTCGACTAAAACTAGACTAAGACTAAAACATTTCAGATGACTAAAATGTGACTAAAACTAAATGGTGTGTTATTCAAAAGACTAAGACTAAGACTAAATCCGAATTTGCTGTCAAAATTAACACTGAACGCAGCACTAAGATCCAATAGAACTAATAGAGAGATACACCCATGATCAGATGATAAGAGCAGATCATTTGTAACTCTAAGGAGAGCAGTCTCAGTACTATGATACGGTCTAAATCCTGACTGGAAATCCTCACATATACCATTTTTCTCTAAGAAGGAATATAATTGTGAGGATACCACCTTTTCTAGTATCTTGGACAGAAAAGGGAGATTTGAGATTGGTCTATAATTAACTAGCACTTCTGAAGCAGGGCTTTTCACAAATAAGGTTTTACGTGTTAAAACAGTACATATACTAAAATGAAGATCGAACATAGTGTGACAGAAGACTTTGTGATTCTTAAATGTTAGAGGAAGAGTTCATCAGATTGGGGGATCTGAGGAGTCTTGTCAAAATTAAAGTGTTTGATTTTGGCTATCTATTTAATTCATTTTAAAACACCTTTTTACATTTAAATTTAGTCATTTTGCAGACGCTTTTATCCAAAGCGACTTACAGTTGGCAATTTTTAGGTATTTTGTCTCAGTCATCTGTTGTGATTTTGCTGTCAGATGTTGTGCACCCTAAGTAAAATGAATTGCTACAGTCCATACTGTCTGCTTCATTAAAGACACATGAAGGAACTGTCTATATTCACATTTATCATCTTTCCCGCATGAACAGGTGTTGGCCACAGACGGCCTTGAGTGTGGCTGACCATGTCTCCTCCTTGGCTCACTGAAGCCCTGCACTCCTTTTCTATCATCAGCAAACATGATGATTTAACACAAGACATTTATGACCTCAAGGTAAGACAAAATGAATCCAACCGGAGCTTTGTTTAATGACAGTTATTTTAACATATTTTAGTTTTATGAGCTCATTTTGACATTTTATCTTTATGGTTTGTTAGAAAAGGAGTAGAAATCAAATGATGTGATCATGTGTGTGAACAGACTGTTTTTACAACAGCTTTGATTGTGGCTCATTCAATTAAAAATGAGTGCAAACTATGTTCTTGAATGTGAGTCAGTCCCTCCAGAAAAATGCGATTATGCGATCGCCTGATTTAATGCATAATCAGCCAAAGGCTGCATATTTATGCGGGGTCGCATTTTTTCACATACGCCGCTCTTTTGCCGCATAAATTGCCGATTTCAGAAAGCAAAATATGCTGGGCTAGCATGATTTCATAATCCCTGTATTTTCGTTGGAAAAAAACTCACATATATATATATATATATATATATATATATATATATATATATATATATATATATATTAGCAAAAAGTTGAAAAATGTTGCGTTTACTTCACACAAGTAAAGCGCCATTTTCCCCCTATTGCCATGGGAACCTTATGAAGTGACGTAATTACATGACGTGAACATCATCTACAAACCCCGTGGTGAAACCAGGGTGAAACTTGAAGCACACAAATCATTCTTATTTGCCAACAAAAATAAGCGCAAAAGAATGCGCGAAGCAGTTTCCCGATTTGTTACATGACAGTGGAGCCAAATTATATTGCGAGAACTTGCGAAAACTGCGGTTTGATGAAATAGAGAAAAAAAGGTGATCCCCCAACACCCCCTTGTCACTAGGCTACTAACAATGTTGTAGTTTCTTTCAGAAGTTGATGCAACTTTACAGTTGTAAGATTGCACTTTTTTGTTACAGAACAGTACCAAAAACTTCTAATTATATTAGTAGTATGTAAAATAATTTACGTTGCAGTAAGAGACTGCAACTTAAATATTATGTGATTTAAAAGTTGTACTTATATTAGTAGTATGTAAAATAATTTACGTTGCTTTAAGAGATTGCAACTTAAATATTCTGTGATTTAGTATGCTCGCTTATCATAGGAAGTAATAAGAAATTACTTTTTACATTAAGGTAGTAGCCTAGTGAGAAAAAGGTGTAAGGGGAATCACCTTTTTTTCTCTTTTTCATCAAACCGCAGTTTTTGCAAGTTCATTTTGCAATTTTTGCATAAAATTGCAAAAATATCCTGCATATTCCATCGCATTTTTTAAGAAAACATGGCGCAAAATCAAGGATTTTTTTGCCCGCAACAATCACAAAAAAAATCCACGTTTTTCTGGAGGGACTGGTGAGTAAATTATTAAAATACACACACATACACACACACTCACACACACATACATAAATGTATGTATAATTTATAAATTAGTGTGAATAATACTTTTCTGTTATTTTTTTTTTTTTTATGGATACCCATAGAATATATGTATAGAATATATGCATTCTTTTTTTAAATCTAGTGCAAATCAGTGCTAAATATTAATGTTGTGTTTTTAATGTTGTAAAATATATATGAGAGTCAGTTGCTACAACATTACTATAATATTGAAGGCTAAAATTAATGAAGTTGTAACAATAATAGTTAGTTACATATTAATATTTATACTTCAACTAGCTTTTATTTTATTTTATAAATATAAACATTTAAATGGCAACTGTCATAAAACTTGATGGATTTATTAAAACATAAATTAAACATTGAAGAACTGTACAAATTCTAATGGTGCATTTATTAAGCAAAATTCCCCTCTCTACAGTTTATTTTTCTTGCTGGCTAATGAGTTTATGGCACCTGCATTTGTTTTTGGCTAATTGAGTGATTACATGAGACAGGATACAGATTGTAAAGTTGTACTCTTTCTTTTAACTTACCTTTGAATGTTTATCCATGTTGATGATTAGTTCACATACGGCTGGCACTGCAACTTTTACTGAACTGAGGTGCTACAGTGATCTGTTACTCCAGGTTAAACAGTGCCAAGACGGCATTTATTGTTTGACTACTGCAATACAATGGACATAATTTAAAACCTGAGACTTTGCTTAATATTAAAAGTACTAAAGCACAATGCTTATTGTGATATATATCTGCACTGGCAAGACTCAAAAAATTTAATAAATGTAGCTTTTTAGGTGTTATTTGCACAAGCAATGTCTGAAGGGATTATAATTATTTTTATTTTTTTTAATGACCTGTAGTCATGTCCAATTATTCACACATAGTCGGCAAAAGTTAGGAAGTTTAACCAATGGATTAGCTGTGATATATGGATTAAAGTGGACTTAAGGCCACAGATATATCTGCAAAGTGCTGTTTTATACTGATAATATCAGTTTACAGATTTATATCACTCTAATGAATAGCCAAAACATCTTTTGTCTCCTTGTAATCTGATGTCCTCTGTCTATACTTCATTTAATCGACCTTGAGAGTCTGATTCATAGTGTATTAAATAAAGCTTTGACCGCTCTGTTTCTCTTTAATCTCTCTCTCTCTCTTGACTTTGCTTTTATTGGGATTTTGTGGAAGCAGAAGGCCATTCCTCCGTTAGGTGTAAATTCTTCTCCTCATCTCTAAATTCAGATTTCTTTATCGCCACTGCTGCTGCTTTTGAACAGAGAGAATATGGTCCAGGATTTTCCAAGCGCTCACTCATAATGCTGAGTTTGAGAGGGCACTGAAGTGCTGATACAATGGCATGGTGTTAATTTACTTACTGACCCGGTGACATGACCTACTGAACAGATATTACAAACCGAGGCACTTATTCAAATAACCCTTTACTGTATCCTTCAGCTGTGTGCTGTGGAACTTATTTCATTAATGTTTTACTGCATTTTGAACCCCAAAATAACATGATTTCAGATTTTCTAGTCTCTCAGGGATGGGGGATTATGGTAATTATGCCACAATGATGTGTATCTTGATATTTATATTGAAACTATTTCAGATGTTATAAACATATTACCCATTTATGTGTAAAGCACAGAATAAAAAAATAATAATAATCGCAAATTTTAATTATTATTTTTTTTCTTGCAAATCTGAGTTTATATTAAAAAAATGAAATTTTTCTTAAAATTGTGAGAGGAAAATTCAGATTATATCTTGAAAAATATATCTGGCCATCAGTCAGATGGAAAGATAAATCATGGATTTAATGGAGGTAAAGTTTTATAAATATTGTGTTTCATGTTATAGTTTTCAAACGCGAGTTCAACGATTTGCACGAGTAGATTACATACAAAGTCAATGCAAAGACGCGATGAGAGTATGGATCAGAATAGTCCTCGTACGGGTCTAGAGATGCGATGCCCCGCCTTTGGCGTGTATGCCCCATAATACTAATCTTGTTGATCGTTATAATAGCATACATTTTCTGTAGAGATACAAATCAAAACAACTCCCCTGTCGAGTAAAACACAAGCGAGATCGGTATCTCTTTCTAATTGAAGTTTGTCGCGAAGCTCTCTCCATCTAGAAAATGCAACACTGATATTGATCCTCGCTCTTTCTCTCCTCTTGTCCCAAACTCTTCTTGGGTCTTTTGGTTGGCCCACACACTTACGTTTACGGGAGCTGTCCTTGTCGACAGAACCAGCGGCAGACGGTAAACAGTAATTATGTTCCATAAATAAGTAAAATAATCCACCATAAAACATGCAAGAAGAAGTAAATAAGGAGCTGCTTGAAGCAAGCTAGTGGTTTGCTGGACGCTAGACACTACTTCTGCATTTGTCCACGGCAATATTGTCATGTGGTTTCTACGTCAGTAAAGGTAGTAACAAAGGGTAAGTAACGTCATTGACAGGCGACTGCACTGCCCCGTGTCACTGTTTAGAATGGGATTTTTCTCATGATTTACAAGTAGTTGAAAACATTAGAGATATTGTTAGTAATCAGCTGGACAAAATATATAACACTAGCCTAGTGGTTTTTGGATTTTTTACTGGAAATATCTTACAAATTGTACCTTTAAGAAGCACATGCACTTTTTATTTAATTGCATTATCTTTTTGTAATATTAAAATGTGTTTAATAATCTGAATCTTTTATGTGACAAATATGCAAAAAAATAAACAACAACAAACAAAAAAACAGAAAGGGGCAAAAAAAAAGTCACAGCACTGTACAATATACATCACCCAAAAGGGTTCATTACATGAAAAAAGCCATATGGACATGTCACACCCAGGGGTGGCTATGCTTTGACTAAGCCACACCCCTTCTCAACTTCCACCTCGAGGAGGTCCCCAAAGCCAACCCAATGGCCAAACAACACGAGAACAAGTAAGTGATAAAACAATCTTTATTTAAATTTTTAAAAATAGCTTGGGGAATAGGGAAAGGGCAATTAAAACTAAACTCTGACTCGGCCCTCCAGATGGGCTATGGCCAGGAAGAGGTCAGGGAGCAAGGGGGCCACGGGGATCCGGGGCGTGGGACTCGGGGCCCGGCCAGAGTCTTAGGTATCCGTAGCGCCCTCCTTCTTCCTCCTCTTCGCTGAATACAACTCACGGTAAGTACTGGTTCACACAGTTCGTTCTCGGGGTGCTCACTCTCTTTCTCTTCCTCCACAGGCAACGGCTGGGACGCAAAGGCACAGTTAATTCGGCTTGGTTTTGCTCTCACCTCTTCGCTGATTGCAGCTCACAGTAAGTACTGGTTCACACAGTTCGTTCCTTGGGTGCTCACTCGCTTTCTCTTTCTCCACAGGCAGCGGCATAAGTACAGGTTTCCTCGGTCTCTCCTCGTGTTACCCACTCTCTCTCCTTTTCTCTCCACAGGTATCAACTTGGGCACAATAGCACAGTTAGTTTGCTTTGAATGGCTCTCACCTCTGGGCTGGACACAGCGTACTGTAAGTACAGGTTTCGCTCTATTTCTCCTCGCGTTATCCACTCTCTCTCCTCCTCTCTACAGGTATCAACTTGGACACAAAACACAGTTACTCTGCTTTAGATGGCTTTCACCTCTGGGCTGGACACAACGTACTGTAAGTACAGGGTTCGCTCTATTCCTCTTCGTGTTATTCACTCTCTCTCCTTTTCTCTCCACAGGTATCAACTTGGGCACAATAGCACAGTTAGTTTGCTTTAAATGACTCTCACCTCTGGGCTGAACACAGCGTACTGTAAGTACAGGTTTCCTCTGTTTCTCCTTGTGTTACTCACTCTCTCTTTCCTTTTCTCTCCACAGGTATCAGATTGGACACAAAGCACAGTTAGTTTGCTTTGAATAGCTCCCACCTCTGGGCTGAACACAGCGTACTGTAAGTACAGGTTTCCTCTGTTTCTCCTCGTGTTATTCACTCTCTCTCCTTTTCTCTCCACAGGTATCAACTTGGGCACAATAGCACAGTTAGTTTGCTTTGAATGACTCTCACCTCTGGGCTGAACACAGCGTACCGTGCTATCTCCGGAGATCTGAAGCACGCTCACAACATATACTGTACTGAACTAGGCTAGAACCAGCAGTCTCCTTGTCCTCCCGCGACGGAGTGCGTGAAGGCGGGGGTTTATCTTACAGGACACACGGCAATACACAGCAACCCACAGCAATATACAGCACCACGTCAAAATTATAGGTTTTCACAGCACGAAGACTCACCCACCACACTCAGTGTACGAAAAGGACACCCGTCTTCCTTCACTTCGCTTGGTTCGGATCTGGCGATGGAATATGCGGCCTAGCTAGTGATGTCGTCGTTGTGGCTACTTCAATAAGTATTCCTTCGGCTCTCCCACCACGCTATATTAGGGATAGGGCCGCCCTCCTCCTCCTGGGGAGATCTACACAACGCCAGGTCAATATACAGGGCACTTTCGGCTTGCTCTTAGTACTCACATCAATGCCGCTTCCAATCCCCTTTTTCACGTCGTCTCAATTCGCCGTATAATCCGTTCACTTCTCAACCTTTAAGGTTCGCGATGTCTTCACAATCATACAATTCCAGCCTGAGGGAGAGAGAGAGTTAGACAGCCACCAGCAGCGCGCCAAGACGGGCACGACACAGTGCTTCACACACACCAGAAAGAGCTCTCAGACTGTGAAATAACTTGGCCTTAAGTACTGCCTTGTCCAGCGTATCCTCCAATCACCAACCGCTGTCCCTAACTAGGCACAGGTGCATCGAATTCCCTGATTTTCCCTCTTACGGCGCTACCGGACGTTCCGGTGTTCTGTTTTTCCGGTCCGGGCGAATTTTGGTTCCGCCCCTAAAGATCGTCACCTTGTGACAGACACTTCTGTGTATACTGTGCACATGCATCAAATGCATTATTTATTATTAGATCAGTCTTGCATACTTCCAAGTTTGAAAGGATTGTGAAAGTAACCAATTGTCTTTCTGTTTAAACTTAAGTTTAGATTTATGAGTGGTCGTTCAACTCTTGGAGTAATTTTGGTAGACCGGCCACTTCTTGGAAGGTTCACCACTGTTCCAAGTTTTCTCCATTTGTGGATAATGGCACAGACCGTGGTTCGCAGGAGTCCCAAAGCATTATAAATGGCTTTATAACCCTTTCCAGACTGATACCTGTCAACTGTTTTGTTTCTAATCTGTTCTTGAATTTTTGAGATTGAGGCATGATGTGTTGCTCATGCTTCACTTTGTCAGACAGGTTCTATTTAAGTGATTTCTTGATTCAACAGGTCTGGGTGTGGCTAGTGAAATTTAACTCATCTCTCTAAAATAACGTGGTTATTCACAGTTCTTTCATGTTTTAAGAGGGATCAATTCATTTTTCCCATAGGGCCAAGTAGGTTTGGACAGCTTTTTTACTTTAATAAATGAAATCATTATTTGTTACATGCATCAAAATCATTATTTGTTACATGCATCTTTTTGCAGAGCAAATGCATGAAACAACGGTCTGACATGTCTGAAGATAGATCAGTTCTTCACCCAACATCTGGAGAAGAAAAATAACCCAGCAGCCACTCTTGAGTTGAAGAATATCCTTCAAGCAGTCAAACAGATTGGTAGGTAATTCTTTGTTGTGATTCAAAAACAATCCAATCAGGAATTTTCAGTATAGTGTTCTTAACAAACGAATGGGTAAATGGGCACTTCCAGTATAGAAGCCTTCACTGATTCTAGTAGTTACTTAGTTTTGAAGTAACAAACCAAATGCTTCTGGTTTAGAAATAGTGTAGGACTGGGCAATATGGCAAACAAAAATGTATATGGCATAAAAATTATAACATATATATATAAGTCACCCATTCCAGATTATATTTATTTGGCCTATTTTTGTTCATTCAACTATATTTATAATGTAAAGCTGTTGTGTTTTACTGTTGCCAGACTAATCAATAAATCCTCATTAATTTATGAACATAAGGATGCATATATTTTTATTTTGTTGCGCTACTTGCAGTTATATTAGAATAATAATTTCCAAAATAAGAACGTTTTTAGAATAATTCAATTTATTTCTGCTTTAAAATGTATCCTAAGCATCAGACAGACAGATAAAGAAGATCTAATGAAGTAACACTTAAAATGTCACATGATATTGAACACTTCGATCCAGCAATCACAGGTTTTGTGGGTTGTCAGCTTCTCTTTTGGCAGCAGTTGACTTGAAGGCATTTTGATCCATTTCCCCTTATAAAAAGCCTCATTTCATTGACTTTTTTATAGCTTGAATAAACCCCTTGCTTCAGGTCAGATAATAATATCCAGAATCTTCTAAAACACATTTTATTGAAAGTCATTGTGTTCACAGGCTGAACATTGATTTATGCATGCTGAAGACTTTATCAAAGGTTTTGTTACCCTTTCTGGGCCTATGGGCATCCACATTTCTTTGTTCATACTCTTGTGCTGTGAAAAACAAACCGAGAGATTAAATTGGTTTTGTTTTACAGGGGAGTTAATTTTATGAAATAATGTAGTATTGATTAGTAATAACACAAAAAAAGATAGATAGATAGATATATCATTTATAAATAGAAATTAAAGAGTCTTTAGATAATTATCTCTCTGTATAAAGCTCCCATGCAGCTTTTTTTTTTTTTTCTTCTTCTTCTTTTTTTTTTTTTCTTTTTTTTGCAGCAACTTTGCTGCGGTTCATTTTCTGCCTAATACCATGAAGAACTAATCAAATCCAGCACTGGAAGTAGAGTTACTGAACCACCTTAAGGTCAGGATCATTTTCCCAATGTCATCAGTTCACTTAGTATCTAATGATTCATGATTATATAGCCACCCTTTACCTTAGTGGCATTCAGTTGTCCTGATGAATCTAATTCAATTTAATGCAAGTCCCTTATAGCTCTGCTGTGGTTAAATAACCATGAATGAATATTGAGTCTTTCTCTGTCACTGGGTTTAATCTTGCTGATCTGCCATGAATATCTGGGATGCAGAAGGAACTCTGGGCTGGAACTGGAGACTTAGCCTTTTCTGAACAACATCAATGCGTTCCCTGTCTTGTTCACTCTTGAGTGATGCGAACTTCGAGGGACTTGTAGGAACATTCCACATTCATGTTCTCCTTCTTTTTGATCTCTCTGCTTCGTGAAGGTGACAGCGGACACGATGGCATTCTAAATCCCCTTCCCACGTCACTATGGAAAAGGTTCACTTCAGTGTGATTGCATTTCTGTAGGAACAAATGTCTTTTGTCATCAGATAAGACAACAACAGGCACTGTGGAGAGGAGGGCTTCTTATTGGCCACATGTTCCCTCTAATCAGTGGAAACTTGGTTTTCTTCCAGAATCTCACTCTCAAGAGTTTGACTTGCCATAGAAATTCTTGAAAAAACTACAGAAAATTGGTCTTACCTTCTGTAGTTGAAAATTAAATTGTATGTTACTTGCGGAATAGTTCTGTTACATCAGTTTATCCTTTACTATTTCTATTCTGGTGGTCATCATATAAGTGTCATGCTTCACCAAGTCTTACTGGCAATGTTAAGAATTTCCAACAAATCATAAATCAGGGGGAACATTTTTTTCATATAACGATGTGGTTCATATTTTATTTTGATGCAGGTTCTGACATTTTAACTTTCTCAATTGCAGACTATATGCAGTTCAAAATAATTTTTTGACAAATAGTGATTTCAGTGGGATGTGCGATGGTTGTAATTAGATGCTAGCTAGCCTACCTAGTTCAAATTATACACAACAAGACTATTGTATCAGTAACTACAGTCAGAAGTTCACAACACAATCTAGTAGGGGAAACACAGGGATCTCATGTATAAAAAAATCTGTCGATTTCATCCTGAAGGTGTGCTTACGCCGAAAAGCTAAATTTTGCATATGCACAAATGTTTTCACATTTTTAAAACCATGCATACACCAGAATCTATGCCAATGGAAGATGTCTCCTCTCTAAAATACTGTATATGTGTATGGATCTTACAATGCCTAGTTTACTATGCATAACATTATTGGCATATAATTTCCATGAATATTCCCATCCACGTGACTTCAGTTCCCTTTCAGTCAGTCACTCTCGATGTCACGTCGATGACTCACACAAAATGGGATATCGCTTCAATAGACCTTCAGAACCAGAGCTTCAGAACCTCAGACCAGCTCTTTGTCTGTTACGGAGGCCGGCAGAAGGGGATTGCCATCTCAAAGCAAATGATGGCTCATTGGATTGTGCATGCCATAACCCTGGTTTATCAGGCACAGGGTGTGCCCTGCCTATTCAGGTTGCGAGCTCACTCAACTAGAAGTGTCGCATCCTCATGGGCGCTGGCTCGTGGGGCCTCGCTGACAGATATTTGTAGAGCTGCGGCTGGGTGACACCTAACACGTTCGCTAGGTTCTATAGCCTTTGTGCAGAGCCAATATCCTCCTGTGTTCTCACCTCAAACGGGTAGTGGCACTGAGAGGCCCTGGTTAGATCCTCTGTCACCCTAGGCAGCTGGACGTGGCGGAATGTCCGGCGCCAGGCCTTCATGATGAATCCGTGAGACCCGTGGAAGGCTGGGTTCCATATTGAGACCTAAGCAGTACTCGTATGTTTATAGTCTACGGTATAGCCTTAGTATAGCCTCCAGTGAGAAAGTGCTTTGACAATGGTGAGTGGAACGACTTGTTCCGAGCCCTGGCCTACACCTAATAGGGGCAAAGGCAGCTCACACAGGCCACTGGAAGGGGCAGCACCCATAGCACTTTGGTAGGGATCCCATTTTGCGTCGAGAGTGATCGACTGAAAGGGAACGTCTCGGTTATGTATGGTAACCCTCGTTCCCTAAAGGAGGGAATGGAGACACCACGTCCCATCGCCATGTTTGCTGTACCGCCGCTGAGCTGCCGGGTCACCGGCTCGGCTCCTCAGCGAAAAACTGGTATGCATTGCACCTGCTGCCTTCTTATACTCACGCTGCTGTGATCAGCGGCAGCTGGATGCAATAATTGCATGCCAATGTGCATTGGCCCGTTTAGTTTACACTCAAAGTAGATTGGTCTATCGAAGTGATATCCCATTTTGCGTCAGTGACCGACCTGACGTCTCCATCCCCTCCTTCAGGGAACTAGGGTGACCTTTCGTAACCGAGATGTTTTAATGCTATTAAAGGTACAAGACATTGGAAAAATAAGATAAAGAATATAAATGCAATTTGTGCCATAAATTACATTGCTAAAAATAATTCCTTTTCGTTGCCTTTTTTAATGCAGCAGTGTTTCCGCAGTATTGTAATTGGATCAATTCAGATCAGCCAATGGACCATTCAACCACTGAATCCGAATCACTGAATCCACTGAATTATTAATCATTGTTCTCACTAAAAAAAGAATTTCTCAGAACACGAGTTCTGCAGTTTATTTTAAAGAGGAATAATTGGGGACTTAATTTGCTGTCAACAGCCCCATTCACACTATTAATAGTAA